>NW_017729025.1:1347335-1348019 GCF_001723915.1 Gavialis gangeticus | reverse complement strand
AAGGGGGGGGGGGGGAGTCATTAAAACAGTATGTGCATTTTAAAATTAAAATGTACCTGCTGGTAGCAACTGTGCAAGAATTTGACCAACTGCTTTAAACTAAGCACTACCCAAATTATACCTGCTTCAGGCTTTTGCAAATGCTGCCAGTAGGGGGTAAATTGTAATGGATTAACTTGAGTAACATTTTGTATCGAGTTGTAAAGAAAGTGTATAAGTTGCACACTGCTGATTTCATGTATATGGTTTTGTGTCTCGAAATTACACAAGGGATATGCAGAGTTTTGTTTTTCACATGACTGACTCCCCCCTTCATTACAGTCCATACAGCAGGTTTACGCTCACCAACACATTGATTTGCTAACGGGCAACACTACAAAACCGTACACGTCAGGTTGTGTCCTTGCAGGTTGCGCGGTTCACACTGACGTCAGTGGAAGGGCTGAAAACAACCACGGGTAGACTCTGGATGCAGACTGCAAGATTTATACACTGAAACCCCACGTCATTCAGGGGCAATCAGCATGGATTTATCAGGGGGAGATCATGTCAGACCAACCTGATTGCCTTCTATGATCAGGTCACAAAGGCCATGGATGCAGGTGTCGCGGTGGATGTAGTCTTTCTGGACTTCAGCAAGGCCTTTGACACCGTCTCTCACCCCATCCTAGTTAAAAAACTAGG
>NW_017729025.1:1340948-1346715 GCF_001723915.1 Gavialis gangeticus | reverse complement strand
GTTAGGGCGGCTAGGAGCTGGAACCAACTTCCAAGGGAAGTGGTGCTGGCCCCTACCCTGGGGGTCTTTAAGAAGAGGCTGGATGCCCACCTAGCTGGACTCGTTTGAGTCCCATTTCTCTTTTTGGGGTTTTTGTTGTTCTCCCGCCCTGGCGGGGGGTCGGGCTAGAAAATCTACTAGGTCCCTTCCGACCCTTAATCTATGAATCTATGAATCTATGAATTCTCCCAGCTCTGCCTGTGAGCTGCAGACTTTAGTTCGGAAAATCTTGTGGCAGAAGGTAATGGTGAATGACAGACTGACAAATTGCTATCGCTGGCTGCTTCTGCACGGAGCCTTGATTTGGAAGCAGATTTGTAGGTTAATTCTAAATATATCGGGCCACTCTGTAGTCACACTGTAGTAATTATTTTGTCTATTCAACAGACAGTGTTTCCTATCACAGAGCAGTGCTTTACCTGATGATTTTCATCGTGAATACAGATGTGCCTGTATCATAAGGAGTCCTTCTCAATCAAGATATGCTTTTATTTCCAAATGTGAGACACAGTAATGGTCTCTCAGTGCATATCTGAACCCCAACCTTCTGCGCAAGCTGATTTACTACCTTTCACTTAAGACCTTCATGTCCAATTGCCTGATGCTGTTAATCCTTTCTAGGGGGAAAAATATATATATATTTTGGTGAAACCCCCTCAAAAATTGAACCAAAGTATGACTACCTCTGTTCTGGGGGCTCCTAATTATTACAAGTGTAGAGAAATGCCAAATCTAAAACCAGAGGCATTTTGTTTCTGCTTGTCCTTCACATTATCCTTGATTATAATTAATGAGCTGTACAGAAATAAGCAAGTGGCGATGCTTTCTATGAACAATGACCTTTTAATGAGTGTGAAATACGAAGCATCGTTTTCAGATTATGAATTTTTACAATATTTCAGTAATAGAAGAGGCATGTCCTCTGGTTTCTGTTTAGGACAAGGTATCAGAGCCAGCTGCAAGCCTAAGACTCTCTGCTTAGGTGTTGCCTGATTCGAGAAGCACCTAAACTCAGTGGGCACCTCACTTCTTCACCTCAAAGTCCTCCATGTGCCTGGACTTCCAGTGCCCTTGTTGCGAACACAGCTAATGGCGTACTGGGCTGCATAAATAGGATCATTGCCAGCAGATTGAAGGAAAAGATTCAGCACTGGGGAGGCCACATCTGGAGTCCTGTGTCCAGCTGTGGCCCCCCCACTACAGAAGGGATGTGGACACATTGGAGAGATTCCAGTGAAAGGCAATGTAAATGGTTGTGGGGCTGGGGGGACAGGATTGGTGAGGAGAGGCCGAGTGAAATGGGCTGATTGAGTCTGCAGAAGAGAAGACTGAGGGGGACTGAATAACGGCCTTCACCTCCCTGCAGGGGGGCTGCAAAGAGGATGGAGCTGGACTGGTCTCAGTGGGGGCAGACAACAGGACAAGGAGCAATGGCCTCTGGCTGCAGCAAGGAAAGTTGAGGTTAAATATGGGGAAAAACTTCTTATGAGCAGGGTTGGTAAGTACTGGAACAGGCTGCCCAGAGAGGTGGTGCAATCTCCATCCTTGGAGGTGTTTAAGACCCAGGTAGACAAAGCCCTGGCTGGGATGATGTAGTTGAGGCTGGCCCTGCTTTGAGCAGGCGGTTGGACTAGATGTGGCCTCCTGAGCTCCCTTCAACCCTCGTTTTCTATGATTCTTGACTTCTTTATCCCTCTCCCAGAAGTGCCGGTGTCTGGACAGTGATGAGAAGCTCAACCCCTCGGTGACATCCAGACCCCACTGAGGACTAGAAACGGGGCATTCACCCACCTTTGCTGGCAAAGAGCTCCATGCTGCAGGCATCCCCTGAGCACACTGACCATGTCCTGGCTAGGGCAGACTTCTCTCCCGATGCCACTGTGTCTGCTGCTTGCTTTTGAACTACAGTGAAGGAGACAGTGGACATACCCACCGGATACACCTCACCAGCTTAAGTACTCACCAAAGAGCTGGAAGACCTGGATTCAATTTCTGCCTCTGCTTGAGGGTTTTCAGCCCGTAATCACTCTGGGTCCTTCTGGGTGGTGCCCCCCCTCCAGGATGCCCCAGCTAGATTTATGTCCCCACCATCCTCAGCATTTCCCTCTTGGCAGGCTGCAAGCGGTTTGCCAAGCTGGCTGGCTGGCATGGACCCCGCCATGAAGCACCTGACTCTCCTGTGCGCTGTACGGGGAGCCCTGGGACCAGTGCCACATTCCCGATCCCAGTCCTATTGCCAGGAGTCTCAATGGGAAGTGGAGCCATGCCCGAGCCCTTTCTGTTGGACCGAGTCCTAATGGCATTTTGGATCCTCCTACAGATGGCTGAGCTCTTGTGAACAGCTAATGGCTGATTGTCATTGATCTTGACACCAGGAAATGAGTCGATTATGGCATCTGATCACGGTGTCACGGCGTATGTACCGTTGCTGGATTTGGAGGGGCTCGACTGGGGTAACACACATATACTGGTCCCACTTCGCAATGGGGCGTGCGAGTGCTATTCTCTTTGCAGCCATAATTGCAGCCGGTAGGTCTTCAAACAAGGCAATGATTTTTCACAACTCATCCAACTCTCAATCAGTTTTCATCATTGCTGCATCGGAGTGCTAAAATTAGGCAGGCTTTTGGCCCAGTACCTATCAAAGGAGATTTGGACTGATGGTTCTTATATTACCATCTAGTAAGTCTAATAAACAAACTGCTGTTACACTTCAGTGCATTATCTGTCATTTTAATGAAGTTTTATTTACCATTTCCGAGAACATTTTCACTTTCAGAGATGTTTTTGGAACAAGCAGATGAGCTGAGGTAGGGATGCCTGGTGAACGCCGTCAGGGCTTCCTGGGCTTTGGTGCTGACATACCGGTGTTGGATCTCATTATGTCCAGGATTGCCTGGCTCTGTGGTTTTTTTTGCTACCCCGTCTGCAAAGGGACCAGTCGTAGAAGGATTTGCTATGTTTGTCTGGGTATAAACCTTGGCTCCTCTCACTCGCATGCACTGCTGCTCTCTAACATTGCCACGCTCCTTTCCTGTGTTGTCCTGAGAGTACAAAGACATTCTCCAGCCTCTGAAGAATTACGAAGTTATGGGAACTTGGTCTCCAGCACTCCCTGCCACAGTTGAGCATGCATCTAGCTCAAGAGGCATGGGAATGATATCTGCCAGCTTTCCACCTGTGCAAGGAGAGGTCTCTGGTAGCCAGAAGCATCACCTGCAAGTCCAGCTTGTGATGCACAAGCAGCACAAATGGGTTTTGGCAGCCGGAGGACCAGGCACTCCCACCACTGTCAATAAGACCTGGATATATGCACCCTCCTCATCTCTCCCTCTCTCCTCTTCTTTTGCTCCATCTGAAATGCTCCTTCTAAGATCATCACACCCAGCTGCTGAGGTTTCCCTGCTTCTTTTTGCAACCGTGCTGTTGGTTTCCTTTCTTTTTCCACTTTGAAATGTAGTGTGTCCTCACCCACAGGTACAGCTCAGACCCCGCTCAATCCATGCCCGCCTCCCCTGAGACTACGTTCCACATGCTGCTCTCTCTTCACCACCTCCCCAATCTTTATCTATATCCTTTACCCAGCTCCAACCTCCCACCTTAATTTTTCTAATCCCTCATACAAAATGTCTCCCAAATTCACGTATTTTTAGAGTATCGAGGACAAATCTGCTTCCGTTTCCCTAGCATGATGGTGATATCTCAGTACAAATATCACACTATATATATATCATCTAAACAATGTGGACAAGATACAATAGGCCCCTTCTTCCTTCAAATATGATCTGATATGTCCCACCTCATAATATTTAAAAGGAGTATTTACAGAGGGACCAAAGGGCAAATCATGCCCAACCTACCTGATTATCTTCTCTGACAAGGTGACTGGCTCTGTGGATGCAGGGAGAGCAGGGGATGTGGTGTACCTTGACTTCAGCAAGACTTTTGATATGGCTTTCCACAACACTTGCTAAACAGCAGGTTTATAGAAAAGTACCAGGGGTTTACAGTGGATAACAAGCTGAATATGAGCCAAAACTGAAAGAAGGCTAATGGCATCCTAGGGTGCCTTTGTAGGAGCAGTGCCAGCAGATCGAGGGCAGTGATTCTTCCCCTCTATTCAGTACTGGGGAGGCCACATCTGGAGCCCTGTGTCCAGCTGTGGGCCCCCACTACAGAAAGGATGTGGACATGTTGGAGAGAGTCCAGCGGAGGGCAAAGAAAATGGTTGTGGGGTTGGGGGACAGGACTGGTGAGGAGAGGCTGAGGGAAATGGGCTGATTTAGTCTGGAGAAGAGACCAAGGGGGATTGAATAGCAGCCTTCACCTCCCTGCAAGGGGGCTGCAAAGAGTTCGGAGTCCCCTTTGTCTAGACAAAGCCTTGGCCAGGATGCTGTAGTCGGGGCTGGTCCTGCTTGGAGCAGGGGGTTAGACTAGATGTGACCTCCTGAGCTCCCTTCAACCCTCGTTTTCTGTGATTCTCTATACCATTCCATATACAAATATAGAATGTGTGTGTGTGTGTGTGTGTGTGTGTGTGTTATATACACACACACATAATTATACATAAGTATATATATTACAATATTATATATAATATACCATATTTCAATTTAACAGGTGCAAATTTCAAGTAAAAAAAAATGGTAGACAACACATGCAGACCTTGCTGGAGAACCTCTAGCCAGCACTCAGGAGGCACTGGCATATCAGAGAGAGAAGAAAAGCTGCAGATTTTCTATAGTTGGCAGAGAGAATGAATTCATGTGTTAGGTGACAAGAAAATTAGATGAGTTGCAAGCGGCTTATTATAATACTTTATATATGGCCAACCTCTTTGAAAACAGCTGTTAGTTAGGAAGGGACACCTTTGTGGTAGCATAGCACCTGGATGCTGAAACAGCAAAAAACGCTCTCTAAGAAAAAGCCCATTTTTCAGCATAGAGATTCATGTTTCCTGACACTAAGTAATTCATAGCAACTTAAAGTGCCAGACACCAGGGCTGTATGAAAACATGCCGAACTTTGGATACAGCCAAACTCTCTTAATCTCAGAAACGTCTTGCCTTGGAAAGGTCCATGGACTCGTGGAACAGCAGAAGCAAAAATATCTTAAAAACGGTTTTTGCCAGAACAGAGATGTATTTGAATGAGACAGGGATCAGAATCGACTGGGTGAAAACTTGGTGGTGGCAGTAAAGGTATGAGAGCGGCCCACTATCTCCTTGTTGTTGCTGACTGCTCTTCTTTGGGCCGTGGAAGCATTGTCTTGGGTTTCTCAGACTTAACCTGTTGTTATTTCGCCTCGTGCGGTTGGGGCTTGTCTAGTGCATGGGGCAACCGCTGCTGCAGCTCCATGAGCAATGTTGTGCCGGAAGACTTCCCTGACGGGGATGCAGGACAGGTCCAAAAAGGCTAATTACAGACATTCAAGGGTGTTAGGGGGAGGTTAAATCTGTTCAAAATGGCTAATTAATATCAGGTAAATTGGGGGCTAATAGGGGAGATCAGGGGTCTGCTGGAGGCAGGTGCGACCTTTGAGGGGTGTGGGCAGGCACAACCCACAGATGGGCTGTGGGGGGCATGTAAGCCTTTTGGGGTGTGGGGAGGGTCTGGAGGGATCGGAGGCCACATATACACATTTGCTTAACTGCAAAGTAAACTACTTAGCTGCAGACTAAAGCATTGTGATATACATGTGGAATGACAGTACTATCTTATGGCGGGG
>NW_017729025.1:1332815-1335948 GCF_001723915.1 Gavialis gangeticus | reverse complement strand
TAGTCCCTGAATGCCCCCTGGTAAACCTATACCCCCATCCCTCCCGCTCCTCCTCACTGGGACTTGCTTGGCTCCAGCAGCAGCAAACACTGATAAAAGTGGCTGCATCTGGAACAGCTTGTAGGGTGGGGGTTGGGGGAGCTCGCTGGTCTGTTGGGTGGGGCGGGGGTGTCAGGGGCAAAAAATAGCTCAGAGGAAGGCAGGGAGGGTAAAAAGTGCAGCCCCAGGGCTGGGGCTGGTGGCTGGGTTTTCCCAGCCCTGGGGCTGTGCAGGGAATCCATACAGAAATCCCATGCCTCGGTTTGACCAAAATTGGGAAAATGTTGTGCTGCATTGATCCAGACTTATCCCAAACCGGGTTCTGCAATTTTTAAAGCAGTTTGTGTGCACAGAACTTCTGTATGGTCACGGGTTTAGACTGATTTCTAGTTGAGGCTGGCTCTGTAAGTGTAAGGTCAGCACCAGGAGGAGCTCAGTTTAAATGGGGTGGTCATTTTGAACCCAATTTAACTTTCTCGAACATCTGTACTTAACCAAGAGAATTTATCCTACTGCTGTAGCTTCTCTGAGTGACACTTGCCAAGCTGACAACAGCCCTTGTCTGATGGTTTTCCTAGTACAGCTCCACGACCTAATGCGTTGTGATTTTTCTATGCCCCGTAATTGTTGGTGTCACTGAGTGTCTTGTATTATGTATGTATCTTAGGTATTTCAAACTGCCTTGTCCCATTGGCTTGTTTCACATTCTGGGCTGGGCGTTCCCATTACCATCCTGGGATACCTTGTATGGCCATCTCTCACTCCCATCTTTTGGTAGGAGCGCCCATCCAGCCCACATCCCAAGTTTTGTCTATGTGAATTCATGCATCGATCAGATCTGCTGGTCAGGCCTACTTTGGGCAATAATTTAGCAAAGCCTTTGTGTGCAAATCTATATTGATCAATGCTCCAGCAAGGCTGACAGTTGGCACCAAAACTTTGTGGTGCAGATGGGACCTTAGAGACAGGCCAGCCCAAATGAAACTTCAGGTCATGTGAAATTAAAAAAAAACCCAAAGGATTTAGGGAAAAAAAAATAAAGGTGACATTTGTTCCCAGCAAGCAGCTTGATTCCAGGTGTGCATGTGCCACAGCTTTGGCCCTTCGGTGTGGTGGGATGTGTGATGAAGTGAGCAGGTGGGCACCCACACACTGGCACACCACAAATGGGGAGGAAGGAGTGGTGACAAACATGCAGGCAAGGACAGGGCCTCATATAGTTATTTGAATGCCAATTTCTTTGAACACTAAAGTCAGCAGGAAAACCCATGCCTTTTGACCAGTGATTTAGTCCTCTATTTAGCTTAGTTCTCAGAACATAAATGCAAAGCAAAACTGCTGCTCTGAAGAGCGTGTCTGACTGACTTTGAACCTCCTTGGGAGGCAGCCTCCTATTTAAGTCATCAAGATATTGCCAATAGGTGCCTTCTGTATCTTTTTCATGAAAACATCCTCTCATGCACAGCAACATTATGAAGGTGTTTGCTGTGGAAACCATCCATGCATATGAACCTACACATCCTACCTCTTCTGGAAAAGGTTTTCTGGTGCATCCCGGTCAGTGGAGAGGGCCGGGCTCTCCTTGAATAAGGAGGGGCTGGTGGATGAAGCCCATAAGGAACAGTCAAGTCAGATCTCTCAGACGTCACATCTATAGGGTCAACTGCTGATGTTCTTTATTTCACAAGGCAGTTACAAAAAGTGATTTTTGTAATCTAGGGGCACAGGTGGTGTTCTCTTCGATCCTCCAAGTCTCAGGCTATGGGCTGAGGAGGGAGAGGAGGATCCAGGTAGTTAACTAAAGACTGCAGCGCTGGTGTCATCGGGAAGGCTTTGGCTTCCATGACCACAGCCCGCTCTTTGGCGAGAGAGGCAGCGAGCTGCTGGGAAGAGATGGCCTCCACCTCTCTCCCCTGGGGAGGAGGCTCTTCTAAGCCAGAGTGGCTGACCTGCTCCACCAGGCTTTAAACTAAGCCCGAGGGGGGACGGGGGGACTACCGCCACTGCTGGCCCACTGAGCAGCCCTTGCAAAGTCAGCAGGCCAAGACCCTTAAAGGGGCCCACCCCTGCCGCAGCCCTGGTACAATCTGTGGGCAAGGCAAGAGCCCCCAAGGGGACACTTGCCTGCCTGTACACAAACCCCAGGAGCTTGGGGAATAAGCAGGAGGAGCTCGTTCTCCTGCTCAATGGAAATAATTATGACGTCACTGGGATAACGGAGACTTGGTGGGACTCCACCCATGACTGGACCATGGGTATACCCTGTACAGGAGGGATTGTGTAGATAAAAGGGGTGGGGTGTAGCTCTCTATGTTAAGGAAAGCTACTTGTCCCTGCAAGCTGATCTTGGCAACCAGGGTGGACAACTGGAGACTCTCTGGGTTAAAATCTGTGGGGAACATGGCACAGGGGACACAATGGTGGGAGTCTACTACAGACCTCCCACCCAAAGTCCTGACCAGGAGTTCACCCGGGAACTGGCTGAGGCCGCATGCTCCAGGACCATGGTTGTCATTGGTGACTTCACTTACCCGGACAATTATGTTCCTCATGGGAGGATCACTCAGCAAAATCCCAGTGGTCGCAAAGCTTCCTCTCGTGTGTAGATGACCTCTACCTGACTCAAGAAGTTTATCGGTCAACAAGAGGCAAAGCGCTGCACTACCTGGTACTGGCTGCTGGGGACGACCTAATTGGCGACCTAGTGATCAATGGGAAGCTGCGTGACAGCAACTACGAGCTGACCACCTTCACCATCCGCTGTAAAGCTGGCAAGTCAGTCAGCAACACGGAAGTCCTTGACTTCAGAAAAGCTGACTTTCACAAGCTCAGGAGGCTGGTCAGTGAGGCCCTAAGGGACCATGACCCCAGGGAAAGGGGAGTTCAAGAAGAGTGGTTGCTCCTCAAGGGAGCGATCCTCAATGCACAAGCTAAGTCTATTCCATCTCGGAGGAAAGGCAGCAAGAGGGCACAGCAGCCCCCCCCAGCTCTCCAGGGATGTAGCAGACCTTCTGAGGCTAAAAAGAAAGGCCTACAATGGATGGAAGACAGGATTCACCTCCAAGGAGGATTATTCTGCACTGGTCCGGTCCTG
>NW_017729025.1:1332103-1332804 GCF_001723915.1 Gavialis gangeticus | reverse complement strand
CTGCCCTTTGGGCGGGGGGCTGGACTCGGTGATCTTCCGAGGTTCCTTCCAGCCCTAAAGTCTATGAAATGTATAAAATCTATGAAATCTTTTTACTGCAAACATGTAAGCAGTAGAAATCAAGTTTAATTCAAATTTTAATTCAGTGAATGTTTTCAAAATGGGATTCCCCCCCTCCCGCCCCATAGGAACGAAGTAGATAGGCCTTAAGTAGAAACATGATTGGGTATTTGAACTGTTCTTTCGCATTAGTTTATAACTAAGGCATTAGAGAGAGAGGTTTTTCTTAGTTGCAAGAAACGATTTTTAGCCAGCAGCCAGCAATCTGAAACACAGGGAAAAACATTCGAGTTAATTTAGAACTGTATTATGAGTGCTGGGAAATACAATCCTTTGATGTCATTATGATAAAACTTATGTCTATTGAGTAATGACAGGCTGAAATAATTGAAACAACCTTCCTCTTCATTTGTATTCTGGGCAGTATCAAAAAGTTTACAGGATTAGTGCCTAAGTGCTTGCCCTTTCTCTTGGATAATGGGGTGTTTTTAAATTCCATTGTCATCTACATTTTTTTTTAATATTGCATCTTTGTGGGAAAAAATGTCTGGATGACCCAAGAGGCTGGTAAAGGGATAAAGATCTCTTTGCCAGCCAAAAGAGAGGAAGATGCCAAAAAACAAAAATACTATTTAAAATAG
>NW_017729025.1:1316235-1327103 GCF_001723915.1 Gavialis gangeticus | reverse complement strand
ATGACCCAAGAGGCTGGTAAAGGGATAAAGATCTCTTTGCCAGCCAAAAGAGAGGAAGATGCCAAAAAACAAAAATACTATTTAAAATAGTGGATGTACAAATCAGACACTGGGAAAGTAGGCAATGATAGATTTATGGTTCTCTGTAAACTTAATCCTACTTGCTGGTGCTCATGCATTATGCATAGCCTTTGAGTCTGCTGGGATCATGTCTTTCCACTGATTTCACTGAGTTTTTGATAAGGTGCTAATTGCACAGTCAGAGCCATTTTCTCCATTGCACCCAGGTTTCTTTAGATGCACCTCTTTGACTTCAGGACTTGCCCCCAAAATATAAAGTTCCTTCTTCCAAGTCCTGCAGCATTAACATTATTAAAATGGTGGAGAAAGAGGCAACCAGACACAAACACCAAGCAAGAGAAATTGCCGGCCAGAAGATTAAAGTTTGTCAATTTGTTTTTATCAACTGAAAACAGGTTGTTACCAACAGAAAACCTTAGGCAACCTTCACAATGACTATTGCTACATCACTGCCTGGACTACATTTATTTAGTTATAATATGTATTCTGCCTTATTTTTCCACCATGTCTTATGCCCCAGTTTGCTAAACTGAGGAAATAAATTAGAAACAGTGTTAAATGGGGTTCTTAGCATAGATTTGAGAAACTGCAACAACTGCTGAGACATGAGTGAGGCTATTCTCTGCATCCAACATCCCAAAAAGAGGGCTGTGCTATTAGAAAGGGTGAGGAAATGCAAGCATGTGAAAGCACAGTGAAAGCAATCAGCCCTAGAAGGACGGGGACCAATTGTACATAGAGGGTCCTCTCTCTCTGCTCAGGGAAGCGGTCACTTCGCTAACTGGTTAAAAGGCATTTTGACCGAGGGAGACAATTTTTACAAGCTGTAAAAAGCAATGTTTGGTAGATAACCATGTGCTGCTTCTGCTTGCTTGTTCTCTTCTGCTTGCCTGAATTCATTTGGTCTCACATACATAGTAATTCTTTATGATCCATATATTCATATTTTGTGCATTACAAGACAAAAATATATATTGAAAGGCACCATTACTGTATCCTTGACAGTCTTCTCTAAAGATGTGACCAGCAGCTGATATCAAGTCCACTGACCTCAGTCAATGATTGCCTTTCCATAGATTTCACTGGCTCAGAATCAGGTCCTAAGGAAATACATCTGTATAGACAGACAGTGTCCCAAAGCAGGACACGTGAATCCCTGACTGCGTGGCCATTTGGGAATGTAGTTTCCAACTGGCTTCAGTGATAATTCAGGTGGATCCTTGATAGAGGACTGCTTGGGAATTTACAGCCCATGGGCACACTGGAGCCACGGATGACAATGGGGGAGTCTGCACATTCATTAACGAACTGTGGGTAGTGCACATTAAATCTAGTGCTTCCATTGTGAGGTACTAGAAACACGTGCGTTAGACTGTTCTAATGCACATTAGCTAAAAATCACTTTGTGACACTTTAACGTGCATTAAAATAGGTTAATGCATATTAAAGGACATATGTAGATATGTCCAATATGTCTTAGGTATTGCAAAGCCCCTGACATATGAAAGGGAAGAGGTCGGCAGGGCTGACTGGTTTAGTTACATGGGTGAACACACAAATATACACCCCTTATAAAATATGGACAATTTAGGGACTTGAATTTTGACAGGGTAACTATACAGACCCAATAAACTCTAGGAAATAGCAATACACATGCATCTGTAGGAGTGCTATGTGTTAAAAACATGCATTATAGAGAACTGAGCTGAGTGTTGTCACACTCCTGCTCTCTAATCCACCCCTCACTGGTAGGGATGAAAGGCTCCTCAACACCAGGGATCCTGGTTTTCTCTGATTTAAAAAAAATCCCCAATTTTCAGTTCAAGAAAAGTAACCCCAAATTCACATTTTTCTGTGATTTAAATGAAATACCACTAATACATATATATCTATATCTATATACTTAGATATAGATATAGAGATATAGAGATATATAGAGATGTATCTATATACATAGATACAGATATATAGATATAGATATCTATCTATATCTATTAGTGATGTTTCATTTAAATCACAGAAAAATGTGGATTTGGGGTTACTTTTTTAAAACTGAAAATTGGGGATTTTTTTAAATCAGAGAAAACCAGGATCCCTGCTCATCACCAGTTGATTATTTTATTTACTGTTGATCGAGTTAGTATCTGCTCTGGCACTGCCACATTTTGGTGTTGGAAGGTGCAGCTTTTAGTTGTGCTGATAGCAGCCATTAGATCAAGAAGCAAGGGCAAAAAAATCCTGATTAATGCATTTCATAGATTTCTGTAAAAACTGTAACATCTGCTGGAGCCATGAGGAACTTGATGGCTTTGCTCTGTAGCAAGGGAGCCTTCCACAGATCTGCTCTGCCTTTACCAGCTGGTACTGATGCAGTCAGGAGAAAATTATCTGAAGGATTTAAGGAGACATTTTACAATATTCATCCAGGAATGAGATGTGCGAATGATGTATGTTGTAGCGCCAGACTGCATAGGTAATTGGTTGCATAAACATAATTAATAAAAACCAAAGGCATCCTTGCAATCAAGCTAATCGATATACCTGCTAAATAATAGAAATGTATAAAAAGAAAACCTTATCTGTAAATGAAGACAGCTATAAAAAGTGTTATCTATTTTTTTTTTCCTGCAGTGTAAAGGTTTGATGCATCTATGCTTCTTGCTGCACAGCTGTTTAACATGATGGCATTCTGCAGTGCTGACATGAAGCATGTTTTGTTCATCTTATTGACAATCCTGTCTTCCTAGGGGTTTAATCACATTTTACAAACATTACGTAGTTAATAATGGGTGAACTTCAAAAGGTTGGGGGGGAGGAGGAGAGTGGCAAGTTTGGACCCCTCTGCACTGGGGCCAGCTTGAATAGTCACATTTATAAAACAGATTGTTCTGAAGTCTTCCAGGTTTGAAATGCTTCTGAATGATGTGGTAATTAATTTTGTAGTCGCACATGAAAATACTACAGTGCTGCCACAGTTCCTGGAGTTAAAAGATATTTTTTTGCTGGTGACATCAATGGGACCACAATTTCACCCAGTGTAGGTAATGAAAATGTAAGGGCATAGCGAACTAACGTGGACAGTGTGAATAATGACACTTTATCAGTTTAACATTAAGGTCTGGCTTCTCCCTGCATGCAGGGATTGGGACATGAGAACAGCAGCAGATTGAATGCAGTGTGTCCATTTGAAAAGGCCGTTGCAACATAAAACCATACATCTTTTCAGGTTTATCTATAAGATTCCCATTACAGAGCACAATCATTTTTGCCAAAATAGAAAGGATGCACATGGGACAAGGATGAATTATTTGACGTGTGGGAAGCTCCTTGCTTTAGCAAGTCTCGGTGTCTCGACAATGAGAAACAGGTTGTTCGGGGACAGTGCATTGAGACCAACTGCCCAATTACATCCTGCACACAGTAAGTATCTCCTAGGCCTGTGCGTGAGAACAAAGCTGTTACCAATGACCCAGTGCTCAAAAAACCTATTCTGATTAACGGTGAAGTATAAAGGCCGTTTGAATAGGACAAAGGAAGCCAAAGTATCCAAGAGTGAAAATGCTGCCTCTGCACTAATAGTCTCATTTTTCACATATTAAAACTCTTCTGAAAACCTCATATGAGAGAAATGTCATTGTCAAGGACACTTTTGGCACAAGAACAGATGGGTAGAGTAGGCCAGGAATAAATGTCGATGGGAAATTAGAAGAAGGGTTTTAATCATTAGAGTGGTGAGGTTTTGAAACGCAACAAGTTTTAAGACAGATGGAGCTTGATCTCTTCGTGGAAAAGATGCTCCAGCACGGTGCCAGAGTTTGAATGGGGCAGCACTCCTGTCCTAGGGTGTATGCTGTAGGAGAGGATCTGTTCGATTTTCCTCCAACACTGAACACGGTGAAGCAGATGATCCCACCCCAGATCAATCACTAGGTTTAACAAAGGATCTGTCATTACAGACAGACACAGAAAATGAGGATCCCAAAGAAGCAGGGCTGGAAGAGACCTCCAGAGGTCATCTAGTCCAACCCTCTGCCTGGGGCAAGATCATCTTTATCCAAATCATCCCTTGCAATCCATGATCTTGATGAACCGCGCTTGAGTGACTGATTTGGGCTCAGCTGCTCATAGGAGCGTAGTCTAGAGCATGTCATAGTCTAACCTGTCTTTTTACCCACATGAGTCCATGAATGCCAGGCTCTGGAAAGGGCTCCTGAGGGAGGTGGTGCTCTCCCCTACCTTGGACGTCTTCAAGAGGAGGTTGGATAGATATCTGGCTGGGGTGCACTCGTTCTTGCCCAGGCAGGGGATCGGACCTGATGATCTGTTCAGGTCCCTTCCTACCCTAGAAACTACAAAACTATGAATATGGGCACAAAAAAATCCATGCATGCCAGAAGACATTTTGGTGAACCTCCTAAGCTGTGCCAGGACTTTCAGAATCGCACCACCGCCGCTGGGCCTGTGAAGTGCTGAAGAGGAAAACTTTTATTTTCTGGGATAAGCATCCATTGACATACTGCTCATCAACTTCCTGCCAGCTGATAGTATTGAAGAGGGTGATGATAAACTGTCCTTGCTATCTAGCAACATCATTTGGCATGGGCAAGAAGCCAGGCACCCAAGGCAATAGCATTCATATTATCATAGAAAATGAGGGTTGAAGGGAGCTCAGGTGGTCACATCTAGTCCAACCCCCTGCTCCAAGCAGGACCAGCCCCAACTACATCATCCCAGCCAAGGCTTTGTCAAGGCAGGTCTAAGTTACCTCCAAGGATGGAGACTCCACCACCTCTCTGGGTAACCTGTCCCAGTGCTTTACCACCTTCCTAGTGAGAGAGTTTTTCCTAATATCCAACCTCAACTTCCCTTGCTGCAACTGGAGCCCATTGCTCCTTGTCCTGTCATCGGCCCCCACTGAGAAAAGCCCAGCCCCAATTCACGTTGTTTTTTCCTGGGCTCAGGGCTCTTTCTCAAACTATACTTTGCCTTTGTTTTGTCCGTGTTCATGCCTGGAGCCTGGAACTGGTTACCACTGGACATGGACTCAAGTCATCCCCTTAATGTGCTTGAAAGTTCATATTACCTGGCTGCTTCTGGATGGTCTTGGATACTGGTATGACCCTGTTTTATGTTTTCCCCAACCGTGTCCTATTTAATTATCAATTATCACACACCACAGCAAACTCGCTCTGTTAGGTCCTGGGGATGCTGAGTACTAAATACCCTGGGGAAAGGCTTTCTGGCCACTGGTGACTCATTAGATAAAAACACATTTCAAGGGACTGTGTTGGACCTGCCAGACCCTTTACAGATGTGCTGGTGCCAGACAGCTGTCAACTAGCCCCTACAGAAAGCAGACCTGTAATGAGCTCAGATCTGGCCCCATACAGTCCCAATTGGTTGAACAGGACAGTCCATCCCTTGAGGCTTCCTGCAGCAAACCTAGATTGGTGCCCAGGGCCCAGCTCATCCTAGCTGGGCAATCAGGGAAGCCAGTCCCCTGAGCTTGCAGGACACAGGACCCACATGATCCAGGCTTTAAAAGCTCGGCCCAGCCAGTCGTACTGTGTTCAGGCCAAGACTCTGGTGACCCCTCTGTGCTTCCTTGATTTGCTTATCATAACTCTTGCTCTGACTGCTCCCATGCTTTGCCTTGCCTTAGGCTGTGACCCCTGGTGCAGCCTGATTTTGACTCCTGATTCACCCTGATTTCAGCTGTGAGTGCAGTCCCTGGACTTTGCCCGTGTATCAGGTGACCTTCCTCAACCACCCATGCCCCTGTCTCTAACAAGATCTATATTTGTTACTCAACAGTGCCCCCCCACCCAAAAATAAATAAAAAACTTTCCATGTTGTGCTCCAGCTCACAGGCTATTCCCTAAAATCTTCATGACTTTTTAGAGCCTGCCAGTGGAATCTGCATATGTGCATTACATAGCCTGTGGCCTCAGGGCAGCTGGATTTGTCATCTGGAGTAGCTATTGCATTAAATTAACAGCTGTGAATGGTACATAGATTTGGGATAAAGGGAGATTTTGCTATGGTTTGGTTTTCAGTCTTTTTTTTGTAAGTGGGACAAAGTCCCTATTGTCCCTGCTCAGGCTGTCCCTATTCTGGGGATAAAGAAAGAATGTAATTTCCACTGCTGTCAAGCTGATGGTTTCAGAGCAAAAAAACCTGAAAGTTTTGAACAGCTGTCTAAGTGAGTTCTTCTTACAGAGATGCACAATCAGCTGTTCTTGCGGTCAACTCCACATAGAGAACTGAACATCAGAAAGCAGCAGAAAGGGAATTACAGGTGTATATTAGAATGCACTCATCCATACTAAACTCATCTCCAGCAAAAGCAGTATCAACTTAACACCTGAAACACACCAGGTGCCAGTTTATCGAGGAGCTAAGAGAATATAAGAGGGAGCTACGAGAATATAAATAATGCTAATGGTAAGAGTAGTTCCTCAAGAAAAAAAAAAATCACAGAAAAGTTTTTGATAGAATGAAAGAGAGGATAACACAGGAGCTAAAAGTGAGCACATCCACATGAGACACTAAAAGCACAGTAGACTACTTTTACTGCACATTAGCATGTCACAGCAAAAGCTGTCCTAATGCGCTAATGCACAGTAGAATTAGTCTACTGAGCATCAGCATCACTAAAAAGATGTGCGCTGGTGCTACTGCGCAGTAGTACCACCTATTGAGCATTGAGTTTAACATTTAATGTGCAGTAACTACATTAATGCACACGTAGAGGTGCCCACTGTGTAATGGACTGAGCTTTAAAGGACCAATGGGTGAGGGCAGGGATTTCAGAGGACACTGGGAAACGTGATGCCAACAAGATGCAAGGTAGTCTCTGGAGAAAGAGAATGCATTTTAAAGAACAGCAGATGTTTTCCTCTAGGGGCAATTACGGAACAATAATTAGAGAGAAAAACAGGACCCAGTAAAGAGCGAAGCAAGGAGAATAGATAAGGATGTTTCAAAGGAAGCCGAAAGTATTAATGGTATCTGTAGACCTAATGAATATATCCTTAGTCACCCCAGTAGTAATGCGTTCAGAAATCCTACAGATGTGTTACATATCTGCATTGGTGAAAAAATGAATACTTTTCAGAAGCAGAAATACCCCAACAGCTTGCAGCTGGTCTGGGAAAGAAACCCACCCAACAGAAGAGAAGTTAACCTGGCATGACATGTTCTTTTCTGATAAGAAAGGAATAAGACACCTACCTTAGAGAACTTTAACAGCATTTTTGGCTATCCATTTACTTTTGAGAATACATACACGCTGTTAGCAAAGGGATGGTTTTGTCAAGAAAAAAACTGATCCTGGTACTAAACATATTATAAGATCATTGGGGAGATGTAGATAATACATAGCATGAGAGCCATGACCAAAGTAGCATAATGGTCCTTGACACAGATTCATGGCTGAACATCCAACATACTTCAGGGGCAGACATGATAGTAAAACATTTGATGAATGACAGCATTTTGTAGGGTACATGCACACTCTTGTGTATAAAGGCCCAGGTCAACAACAGACTTAATCACACTCTTCATCACATACCCATTGTATGCTTATGATATATAGGTGACATCTTCATCATTTGGACTGAAAACTTGCAATCTCTGATTGAGGTCCATCACAAATTCAATAATCATCATCCCTTCATCAGACTCTCTCTTAAATACCCCAGCACCAACATTTTCTTTTTAGCCACTATGATCAATATCCAGAATGGTAAAATACAAACCACCACATACAAGAAACCCACGGACCAAGATACATATCTGCACATATCTAAACAGAACCAGCAATCACCCTAAACATACCAAGAAAGCTGTGATATAAAGCCAAGCCCTCCGACACCACCAAATTTGCACTGAGGAGAATCCCTGTGATTGTCACCTCACAAATCTCAAAAGGGTCTTCAGCCAACAAGACACATCGATCACACTGTTGAAAGAGCCACCCGGACATCACATGAAGAATTGTTGCAGTACAAAAAGAAAGTCCCTACTAATTGCACACCGTTAGTTATGACATGCCATCCCTCACTGGAACCTATATGGAAAATCCTTAAACAATTGAAACCCGTATTAGAAGAAGACCCAACTTGTAAAGAGATCTTCCCAGAACCCCTCATTCTAGCCTTTAAACAAGCGTTGAACCTCACCAATCTCATCCGCAGCAGCAAACTTCCTTTGGCCCAAAGCACACCAAATAGACCATGCCAGGATGAGAAATGTAAAACCTGCCAACACATCTCCACCACTCTCACAATAACTACATCCCACAACAGAAGCATCACCACTGCTGGATCTTACACCTGCACCTCCAGAAATGTAATACATTTCCCAGCAGTGTAACGGTTTGATGCATCTATGCTTTTTGCTGCACAGATGTTTAACATGATGGGATTCTGCATGAGGCATGTTTTATTCATTTTACTGACAAGCCTATCTTCCTAGGGGTGTAATCACATTTTACAAACTTTAAGTAGTTAGTAATGGGTGAATTTCAAAAGGTGGGGGAGGGGAGTGGGAAGTTTGGACCCCTTTGCATTGCATGGACCCCTTTGCATTGCATGGACCCCATCTTAAATATTGACATTTATAAAACAGATTGTTCTGAAGGCTTCCAGGTTTGAAATGATTCTGGTGCATGTCCATTCCAGTGCACTGAATGCCCTGATGGAAAATATGTAGGAGAAAGTAAACGACAACTGTGCACCAGAATGAACGCACACTGAAAATCCATCAAAGACAAAAATACCTAATTACCTGTAGGTACTCGCTTCTCACAGGACAAACACTTTCTCTCCACCCTCTCAGTTCTAATCCTCAAAGGGAATTTACAAAACACCTTTCGTAGGCAAGTCTATGAACTTCACTTCATAAATCTTCTGGATACAAAAAATCAAGGACTAAATATAGACATTGGGTTTATGACACATTGCAACCTGCCTAACATCTGATAGCCACAGGTAACCTCTCTACAGTTTACCAGATACCTTCTATTACTAGGTCAGCGTTCCCCCTTTCCCACCCAAACTTCCTGTCTCACACCTGTTGTCTCCCATGTCTTCTGATCCTCATTGCCATGCATTTACATTTTCACAGACCTGATTTTGCACAGTGGTTTCTGTTCCATCCAGGAGGGCACACAATCCACCAGCAGACTCTCTCTATGCCTGCAAAAGGGTGTTTGTGCCCCAAAGCTTGCAAAGAACAATTTTTCCAACAATTTAGCTGGTCTAATAAAAGATATCACATTTACTCAAGGAACCTGGTCAGCCTATGTCCTTAGACTACCACGGCTACAACCAACACCCCCTTATCACACACTTACTTTTAAGCAAGCAGTGAAGTCCAATTAGCCAAAGTGAAGGTTCACCCAAGACATGGGCAAAGTCCAGTTCAAGGATTCAGGCATATATGCTGTCAGGACATGGGATGCAACTAAGAAAACGTTAGTTTTGGATTAAGTAAACATAGAGAATAATACTCTGCAAAAAAAAAATGTTTCACAGCTTCCAGGGGCCTTGTGCTTCCTTCTACTGCTCATTTCTTTGACATGTTTTCTTAAACATTTTAATCAGATCCACAGACAATTAGAAACAAAAACGTTAGGCTACTATAACATTTCATTTCTGTGGATTCATCTTGTCATTTGTTGCTATTTGAAAGATAGAAACAAAAAAAAAGAACTGTCTTCTTAACTGCATCTCTACCTATCTCATCTGTCTATCAAGTGACTTACCATCTCAATATCCAGATACGTATCAGAGGTAAAAATCTTATGATTCACAAATTGATATTGAAATGCAAACAATGAGTATCATGTTGTATCCCTGCAGTTATTGTTTTAAGTGCAGCAGGTTATATGATTTTTTTTTTTATTATTATTATAAGAACCTTTCTAGTCAAAACAAATGGGTAAAAATAAATGAAGTTTAAAGCTTTATTACATTTTCTATTCAACTTACCTGATGAGTGTTCAAGGAAGAAAATTAAACTATCACTTCTCAATTTCTGGGGAAAAAAAAGATGTATTGTGTGAGAATACTGTAAACTTGAACAGAAGTTAAATTGACTGTTTATCTTGGCTTTATGTTTCCCCTGAATTGCTAGTTCTTTGCTCTGTTCCAAATGAAAATAACTTTTGTCTGATATCTTTAAAATTACATGTGCTTTATATCTTACAGCTAATAGTTATCAAAATTGTATTTCAGAAGAAAAACGAGAATATGAGATATGATTTTACTTCCACCATGTAATAAAATAAGATTCAACCACATCTTTAAATTCACTGAGTACTGATTTAAGGATTACATTATACTAAGCTCTCAATGCTAACTGAAAATCATTTAAATCCTGCAAAAAATATTGTAGGTTAGGAGGCAGAATTGTGGTCTTCTGCGTTAAGACAAACAATTAACACTCAATGGTTACATTACAGTCACAAGTCACATGATGAACTCAGAGGAACTATTCACTGCATATGCACCTACAAATGTATTTAATGAGTATTTTATAAAGGAAAATGCATTGTCTCAGCATTGCTTTGTTCCCAACAACCCTGAATTGGCAGGGACATGGATTAAATATCTAATAGGTCCTTCCAGGTCCACGTTTGAGGATGCTTTCATTTGAAACATGAAGCAATATCAATATTAAAAGGTAATTCCAAAATATAGTTGGTATGGCTTGTTAGCAGAACTGTGAAGATGTGTATAAGAGAGTAAAATCCTAAATCCCATTCACCACTGGCCTGGGAC
>NW_017729025.1:1308717-1311235 GCF_001723915.1 Gavialis gangeticus | reverse complement strand
GTAGCCATTTAACAAATTGCTACTTCAGCCCCACTTAATTCCAAAATATAGTTGGTATGGCTTGTTAGCAGAACTGTGAAGATGTGTATAAGAGAGTAAAATCCTAAATCCCATTCACCACTGGCCTGGGACAAAGCCAACTACATCCAAAGGAAAGGCACCTGTTGGCGTCAGCAGGTTTTGCATCAGGCACTGTAACTATTTAAACAGCCCCACAGAAGAGAATGGGAGCACTAATTAGTACAATATAGCCATTAGAGAAAAAAAGTATGCATCTAAGGCTATTTCATAGGAATTTTCACACCTAGTCCAGGATCACCTTTGCTTTCTGGACCAATATTGAGTATCTTATTTCACATCTCCAAATCCATTTCATTTGCAAACACATAGATACCCTTCCATTCCTGTTCTGAAATCAGTAATGCCAGGGGTAATGGATGGCAACGTGGTGGAAAGCAGCTACAGAGAGAATACAGAGTGAGCAACAGATGCGAGTAACGTGGCAAAATGATGATGCCATGAAATTTTCCATGAGGAACTTTTGTCATCACGTGACAAGCATGAAACTTGTCATCATGTGACGGAGAAGCAGAGAATGGGAATGGGTTTCTGATGGGGATACAGCATCATATTAACCTTTAAACATGACCAAGAAGAATTTTAACATGCCAAGAGGAGTTATTGCTTACTGTTATTTTTTTACATGGTTCATTTGCAAAGAGACATCCATGACAAAAGGCTTCACATCTTTGGTGGGGAAGATAAGAAGGGCAGGAAAAATATTCAAGAAAAAATGAGAGGCACTGGAGTAGCAGTATCTGTGCTCACAGAAACAGCTGGTGATTTTGTTTGTCAGCATTCACAATGTGTTTCTAGCCAAGCCAAACTACACTGAATGCAGTGGAAAGACAAGTTAATCA
The DNA here is from genome assembly GCF_001723915.1 of Gavialis gangeticus. Classification (NCBI taxonomy): domain Eukaryota; kingdom Metazoa; phylum Chordata; order Crocodylia; family Gavialidae; genus Gavialis; species Gavialis gangeticus. The sequence goes on along the minus strand of NW_017729025.1, from coordinate 1,310,315 downwards.
ACCCTTGAACTTATTTGGACTTATCAGACAAGTTTGGCTGCTCTCTACTGAAAACAAAAATGACCTAGAAATGGGTCGGTGAAGTTTTTACTGAGTGCTTTCTTATCAGCATCCATCATCACTGCGGTAGCAGAAAGGAAATACAAAGCCACTAGGATGTGAATAGAAGATGCAGAAAATGCAAAATCCTCTGAACACCCCACAAAAATGTAATTTATTACATTGCGTAAGAACATATATCATCATGATGGTACCATGATACACATGTCGTCAAAGATAATTTACACAGATAAAACATTTCCTTTACCTATAATGCCAACATAATCATGGTGAGATGTGTAAATTCATTCTGCTCAGGTCTAACCCTATTTCTGTTGGGATCAGTAGGAGTACAGCCAGGATAATGCCCAACACTTGGGAAAATCCTGTGCATGATCATTTTATAACATTGACTACATGAAGGCAGATGACTGGTGTTGGCTTGGACTTTTTAAGCCATTTAAGCCACTGGCAACCAGGTCAGCTTGGGAAAACAGGGCCAGCTGGGGGGAACATAGCCAGCCTGCTGCCCCAGCTCCTCACCCAGACAAAGGAGCTGGGCAGGATTTGGCTGGGAGGAAAGACCCAACATGTGGAGAACTACACATCTTCCTGATGCACTGGATATTGAATTTTAAGTCAGAGGCAGCTCTGTTACAATGAGGCTGTTATCCCATGTCACTTCAGATCTACACCCAGGATGCTAAGATCAATGTTTTTTCTAATGTTATGCTCTTTCTATTACAATGAGACTTTGAGGAGAGGTAACCTTGCTGCCTGAATCGGCTTATTTCCAACATAGATCATGGCATCAGATCTTAGTTTCCCAGTTCTGTTGCAGATGAATCCAAAACTGGACAAGCAGGTGGAAATCTCAGATCAGGAACACTCCAACTCTGTCCTAATGCCTGATTCATCCTCATATCGAAACCCTGCCCTGACCTCATGCTGCACCTTTCCTCTGCCCCTCCGCTGGATAAGATCCCAAGAGAGTGAAATCCAAAGCAAGATGTCAGGGCGCTGCCATGGGTAAAATGCAGCAGGGCTGATGCTACATCCACCCTAAAAATGAGCACAGGGGCTTGGAAAACCCACTGGGCTGCAGCAAGAGGACTGCTCCCATTACTGCAGCATGTTCCTCTCATACTGCTGTCCTTTCCCCAAAGGGCATAGCTGGGGGTCTGCGCATAAAGGATCACCGGCCCCTAGCTGCACCCTTGACCTCATAAGTCAGTCTCTGAAATCCTGAACGGACCCAGTGGTGCTTCTGCAAGCTACATATACATCTTCATGGCATTTACATGGTTTCAGCTGCCACAGAGCATGAGCACCATAAAATCTTCAACTCATTGACCCTCCCAATGTCTCTGCGAGGAAGGGCAAGTGCTACTGTCCCCCCCCCCCCCGCACACTTTACAAACAGGGAGCTCAGGAACTGAGAAATTAATACCAGGATCCTTGAAGGTGACTGACCCAAGGCTACATGAAGGGACTGTGTTAAAGCTTGGACCCTCCTTCACCCCAGGGATATGGAAGCACCCTGTCAGCACTGCATGCTG
>NW_017729025.1:1287191-1303717 GCF_001723915.1 Gavialis gangeticus | reverse complement strand
TATGGAAGCACCCTGTCTGCACTGCATGCTGCAGTGGGGTGAAGATCCATGTCCATGCACTTCTCTGTCCTTTTCCGTGTTGGTCCTCAGCCTGTCCTCCCCACCACAGCATCTGAGCAAAAAAATGCAGAGAAGCTGGTGCACCAGGTGGGATAGCAGAACCCAAGCAATGCAATTGAACAGCAACGAGGACAAGCATTTAAGGTACCCACAGGTGCAAATCTACTGACATATGGAAACATGGAAACTTTGCAGCAACAGGCACGTGTTTGTGTTAATATAAATGACACGCGGAAATGGCTTTTTCCTTATACAGCCCTAGATAAGAGATTGCAAGCAGTACTTTGTATCATGATTGCTTCAAGCAACATTTAATATTTATTTGTCTGTCTTCTAGCGTACGGAGAGGAATTTTCTGGTGCCTTGGTATTAAAAGCTTCTTCTTAGAATACAACCTGCCAGTCTTAACGCTTGTACTAAGAATCGAGTTCATAGGAGAGCAACAAAATGACGTGAGGTCCGGAAAACATGACCTATGAGGCAACATTGAAAGAAGAGAGATTATTTAGTCTGGAGAAGATGGGGGAAGAGCGGGAGATCTAAAAACAGGCTTTAAATAGCAAAGTAGAGGACTTAAAGTGCAACAAGGGAGATTCACCTTAGATATTAGGAAGAACTTTTTTCAACCAGACCTGGAGCAGGTTATCTACAGGTATCGTCTAACCTGGGACATTTGTGAGTGCAGTTTTGATAGATATTTTGAGCAGGAGGTTGGACTACAGCAGTGATTCTCCAAATCATTAACTTGTTTGGAGTTGGGCATGGGGAAAACAGTCAGCAGCCAATGCAAAAATATATACATATATATAGCTGACATACATATAGCCCCTGGGGCTCAATGATCTTCCAAGGTTTCTTCCAGCCCTAATGTCTTTGTAATCTATATATATTCGCACAGGCCTTAATGGCTCACATCCAGCTGTTTTGTGCTGTTCTCATGACGCCCAGGTGACACAAATCCCAATCCCCTTGTCAGTCACCAGCATGGGGCAAATCAGCTCCAGCCTACTGGTGAATCTGATCCTACACCCACACTCACACGCACCAGACCCCACATCCCTTAGTCAGGGTGAACTGCGGTTGAATTTTGCCTGAGGAAGGAGAGGAGGACTGGATTCAATGGACAGATAATGCCAGGTACACTCGTCACTTGAAAGCACGCTCATAGTTTTTAACTACAATAAAGGCGAGGGATGTTTTTGAACCTCGCCATGAATAAAACAGCTTTGTATGGTCAAAGTGCACTCCTGTGACTTATACCCAGGGAAACGCTCTTACTACTTATCCAGTTAACACTGCAACTAATGGTAGATGTTTAACTAATGCTCATGTTAAACCATGTCAGATGCTAGCTGTTGATTTCTTCCCCCTTGGCTGAAGAGTGGCTGGGAGGAAAGCATGCTTTTCCCCCAGAGGAGATGATGAGAGAACAAATAGCTCATGACAGATGTTCAGCATTTTGCTTAATGTAGTATCGGGAGGTGCTCAGACCTGACGCACTGCGCAGAGGAAAACCAGCATGGAAGAGCATGGGATATAACTCTCCTGGGTTTTAGGGCCCCCGTGATGCAGTTAGACTCGAACCCTTCTCCTCCACCAATCAAATGTCAATACAAAACGCAACAAAAAGTCAAGGGGGGAGAGGGGGAACCACAACTAAGTCACAGAATGGTAAATGAGCTTGTAAAATGTAGCCTAAATAATCAGACAGAAGGCAGCTTTAATGTCACATTCAAAATTAGCGGGCATTAAAGATTCTTCTGCAAAGAAACTGTTCGTTGGACACAAGCGTGAGGAACGTATAGCAGGGACCTGGCAGGCAGGAGGAGTCTGGGAGGAAGTGGGGGGGCTGTGACTCAGGCTGTCCAACTTTGCAAGCTAAATGCATGAAAGTAGCAGAGATGGGGACCAGTCACTTCCAGTGAAACCACGCAGTGAGACTGGGTTGATCAGCACAGAAATGGGGGAAGACAAAGCGTTCACGTGTGTGATTACTGCGGCTGTGACACAGAAACCCAGGGGAACTACAAAGTAAGGAGGACAGCATAGTATAGCTAGCACGTGGTGGAGGGGAACACATTGAGCCACTGGGATCCTGAGACATCCCATCAACCTGGAGCTGACTTTGCAGCATGTACACTGCTTATAATACACTGCACATTGAAAGGACTGAACCAGCCCAGAAAAAGATGTCTGGTCATCTCAGGGGCCTGAAGGCACAAAAGAGTCACGTGGGTTTAAAACAGGGTTGGGAGAACTGAATCAGGCACGACCCTTCAGTTCATCTGCTCCAGTTCCCCAGCGAGTGAAGGTAAATGGCACCAATTTATACCCCAGACCATGATGTCCAGGGGTAAATTACTGCAGCTGGTCTTCACTTACTGTACAAGGGGAAAGGACAGACAAAAGTCACATGGGAACAGCTGACACACTGTCTCATACAGGACATTTCCCACTCCCCTTTTAAAGCAATGCCATCCTATAAATCCTGTGCCCTAAAACATGCAAGTGAAGTTAAAGCTCCCAAAGGGTTGTGTCCAGCTCATGAATGAGCCAGTTCTCCTGACCGGAGCAGTGCTGTACGGATCTGACTGACTACTGTCTTCCCATTGATATATTCTTGAGTCCCAGCGATGCCCGGGGGCTTGGGGTAACCTCTAGCCTGGGGAAAAAAACAGGGCAGGAATGTGCGGTGCTGGAGACACCACCCGAGGCGATGAGCAGTGTGTTTGCAGGTGGTTGCAAAGGCAGGGAGCGAGTGCTGGTAAAGCTAGCACGGGGGAGGCCTAATGGTGGCTAAAGGGGCTAGGTATCTGCCTTAACTGGCCCAAAGAGGAGTTTCCCAGATAACTTTACACCTCCTATGATAAGTGGATGCAGCCAGGACTTTGCTGCAGCTCAGTGCACCCCAGTGACTGCAGCTCTGGGCAGCACCGAGGCCTGGAGCCCCTCGGACCGTATACTGGAGAGCCCAGCCCATGTCTGTCTGGGGTGGTGCTGCATGTTCCCTTCTCTCTTCCCTGCAGGCCTAGCAGTGAGCACAGGACCCATCTCTTTCCTACCTGCCTTCCTTAGTCAAGCTGCTAGAAGGAAATAAAGGAGATACGGAAAAGCACCGAGTATTTTCTTTTCTCTTTCCAGGGTAAACTTGGAAAGTCACTAACACAGCATTTGTCATACCAGGATGAAATAAATCTTATGAAAATAATTCTAATAGTTTTGGAAAATAAGCAGATGGATCATTATAACCAACCAGATCATAAACTTCATACCCATGGGGACAATGGTCACAGGGAACTCATAAATAAAGCACTGACCTTTATGCTGAAAGCAAATTACTACACCGCCACATCAGCATCAAATCGTTTCCTTTCTTGGAGCTTAGCCTAAATGTCCATGAAAACACCAGAGGAGCTTGGGGATATGAAAGTTTATCCATAGCTTTCCCCAGCACAGTCGATACTTTTGATTTGATCTCTGTGTCTTTCATTACTTTCATTCTGGCTTTTCAAATTGTTGTTGCTGAAGTTAAGTGTAAATGAAAAAGAATTACCTGTACTTAAATAATAAAGAAATGCCTAGGCGGATATGAGACTAGTCATCACACTGAAATGACCAGGTTTTGCTGTGGAGACTCACAGATAGTAATTGATCTGAAGTGGTGTATTGTAGATTTGCATTTGTTCAATTATGAGGCCTTTCAGGCTGCTGATACGTCAGAAACACAGGAAAGAAATGGCAAGTCTGCAGGCACTGTTCCCAGTTAGTTTAGTCTTGGGAGTTGTTACTGGGGTTGTTTCAAAGCTCTCCTGTGAGAGATAAAACATTGTAAGGCCCTTTGGAAGGGCCCAAAAGAGTCACATATGACACCCACACAAATGCAATATTAACTTAAAAAGCACGTGATATCGGCCTATATCTGCCCACTGTGGGGCAGGCTGTATTCTCTTTGAGGGCTTCTCCCGGCAAAACTGTTGTGCAGGATGTCTGTGACTTTGTCTTGGCTTCTCTGTGCTAGTTCACTTCCTCTTTCTCACTCCTTTTCCATCTATATCTTTCCCACCGTCTGTTGGATTTTAGGTGACTAAGGGGAGTGACTTTTTTTACACAACTGACAACTGTCAAATTGATACAGATTTAGATTTTGGCACTTCCACCTGCTTCTGACTCACTCACACCCAAAGAGCAACTTCGACCACAGTTTACATCATTGATGAGTTTAGGCTATAATTGTTTCTAACCGATTAATGTGCTTTTAGATTTACTGTATCATCATTTATTACAGTTGCATGCAAGTAAATTGAGCACCCTGCAGTATGCGTTATCATTGGGATAGTAAGGACTCCAAAGTCAGTTTAATGATTTCCTAGAAACCTAACACAGACGTGAACTACTAAAACAGCATCGCTTTATTTTCCTGGCAGTAGCTATGGAGTTTTCTAATTTGATTATAGAGCACGCTAGGACACAGATACAATGCAGATCAGGCTTTGGACAGGTAATAAACTTTTGTTGACATCAGCATAGCCAGAAGCAAACTGGGTTTGCAAGCATCAGACTGAGTTTCATTGGAATAGAAGTGCTATACACTGTTTTCCGCTAAGTCACTTTGAAGTGCTCCTCTCACCAACACGGCATTTTGCACCTTAAAATTAAACCAAAAAGAAGATTGGGAAAGGCAAAGAGGACACAGGAGGGTTGGGAGTAGCAGGCTGAGTGCATGCATTGTGCACTCAGGTGAGGTAACTATACTCCTACATATAGAAATGCCCAGTATTTTTAACCCAATACTTCAGTGGCAACACAAAAACACATTGTTGGTGGGTAGAGCCCCCTCCTTTCAAAAACCTAAAGCAGAACAGAGAATCTTAGAGAAATAAAAATGGAAATGAATGCTTAGCTATAGTATTGTTTGCAAGTGCCAGTAGGGGATGGCATGGATAGGGGAGCCAAGAGAGATGAACTTGGGAGTGGGGAGGGAGTAGGAAGCAGGATCAGTGCCAAGGCAGGCAGTGGAGAGGAGACATAAGACTCTCAGTCCTTGAAGAAATACACAGATATCAGTGTAGGACGTTGTAGAAGCAACAAAGGATCAAAGGAAAGTAGGACAGAAAGGGAAATCACAAACCCATGTAAGCCCAGCCTCTTGCTCAAGACAGGATCATCCCTGACTAATCCATCCCAGCCAAGTGTTTGTCCAACCTGCTCTTGAAAATGTCCAGGGGTGGATATTTCACAACTTATCTGGGTGTCTGTTCCACTGCAGAGTCAGAAAGTCCCTCATCATCTCCACTCTAAATTTCCTCTGTTCCTGCTTAAGGCCATTATCCCTAGTCCTGTTCCCTACCATCACAGGGAAAAGCTCATCTGCCTCCTTCAGGTATTTACAAACTGTTATGAAATGCCCCCTCATCCTTCTTTCTCTAGAGTGAATCACCCTAGCTCTTTTAGACTTTCCTCATAAGTCTTGTTTCCCAAGTCTCTATGGATAGATACAGACAGTCAAAAAGTCTGGGGCTGAATTGATTCAGTTTTTTTTCAAGTTGGTCTAAATTGCAAAGATTAAATTGAAATAGAAGTAAACAGACATTTATCTTTGATTCAGGAAATGCAGTCACATGACTGCAGTAGCTCAGGCCAGAAGCTGGGGTTGCTAGAGCATGGCTTTCTGGCAGTGTGTTCATTTCCTTTTCCTGCTGCTCTCTGAGGTCTCTGGGATTTGCAGTCCAGAATTACAGCAGCAGGACTCTTCAGGGTTGCTTATCACTTCCTCTTCCTGCTTACAGGTGCCTCTGGGATTTGTAGTCCATAGCTGCAGCCAGCAGTAAGTTTGAGCAGGGACATGGGTGTTTAACTCCACTCCCTGGTCCCAGACCCCATCTGGGGTTTGCCTGGGGGTGGACAGTGGGGGCGGACTGGGCTGGGGCTTACCCCCGCTACTTGCCAGAATCTCACTGCTTCATCTAGGGAGCAAAGGGGTGAGGCCAGCCCTGCTCCCCGGCTGTGCTCCCCAGCTGTGCAGGCAGCACAGCCCAGTCCAGGGCTGCAAAGTATGCTGGGAGGCTGGAGGACTCTGATTTAACTTAAACCAGGAAGGTGTCTGGGACAGAAGTTCCATAAACCGGTTTGCCCCAAATCAGTTAAGGTTGATACTACATTCAACCAGATTTATCTTAAACCAGTTTCAGCCATTTTGAAACGTGTTTGTGTGCGCTGAGCTTCTGTTCTCTTACAAGTTTAAATCAGTTTCTGATCACTTAACTTAGTTTACGTGCAACTTCTGTCCCTAGTCTGTGAATTTAATTGTTCTGCACTGGATTCTTTCCAAACTGACCATGTTCTTGAAGTGTGGGGCCCAAAACATGACACAGGACTCCAGGCAAAGCCTCACCAGAGCTGAATACAGTGGAAAATTCAGTTCCCTTTATTTGCAAATGACAGCCCTTTTAATATAACCCTGGATTCCGTTGGCCTTTTATTTTTGCCACAAGAGCACTATTGCAATACTCTTGCACTATTGACTCGTATACAGCTGAAGGCCCACTGTAATCTTCAAGTCCTTTTCTGCAGTCCTTCAGCCTATCCAATCATCCCCCAGTCTGTATTTGTGCAAGCAATTATTCCATCCCAAATGCAGGACTGGAAACTTGGCCTGCAATGAATCAGATGAGATTCAGTAAGGACATTTGTCCAGTCTATTCAGGTCATTCTGGATCCTATCATTATCCTCCAGTGTATCTGCAACTCCACCCAACTTGGTGTCATCCAAAAATATGCTAAGCGTGCCCTTGATCCCATCATCCAAATCAGTAATGAAGATATTGAACAATAGAAGACCCAGGGCAGATCCCTTGATACTCCACCCAACTAGACATCAAGCCATCAAGGACTACTTCCTGAGAATAATGATCCAGCCAGTATATCCATGTCACAGTACTCTCAGCTAGCCTGTGTTTCCTTAGGAAGGCTTTTGACAGTGTCTCCCATGATATTGTCATTAAAAAGCTAAGTTAAGGTATATCTCATCCACTGTTCCTCCCATCCATGGAGCCTGTCACACTATCATAGAAGAAAATAGTTGCAGGTTTTGAGGTCAGGTTGACTGGTCTGTAGTTTCCCAAATCCCCTTTCTTCTCTTTCTTAAAGATGGACACTATATTTGCCCTTTTGCAATCATGTGGGATCTCATCCAACCTCCACAAATTCTGAAAGAGGATAGTTAATTGTTCCAAAATTATCTTAGCCAATTCCTGCCGTATGCTTAGATGCATCCCTTCCAAGCCCTGCTGCCTTAAAAGCCTCTAGCTTGGCTAAGTAATTCCTAAGTTTTCTTCTTTTACTTTAGGCTCTTTGTCTTCTTCCTTCTCTTTGCTCTGAACTGCACACATCCTCTTTTAGCTGACATGATTTGTGAAGACTGAAGTAAAAAAAAATTATTAAATACTTCAGCCTTCTGTGCATCACCTGTAACTAAATTGCTTTCCGCATTTCATAAGGGACTGATGGCTTCTTTTGTCTTCCTCCTATTCTTGACATACTTGTAGAATCCCTTTTTATTGCCTTTTATGTCCCTTGCTAGTTGCAATACCCAGAAGCAGAGAGAAATTAGTGGTGAGAAAGGGGCTATAATTCATGCTCTAACTAATCCAGAGGAGAAGGTTTCATAGTTTCATAGTTGGTCGGGTCAGAAGGAACCTGAGCAGATCATTAAGTCTGACCCCCTGCCATGGACAGGAAAGGATGCTGGGGTAAAATGACTCCAGCTAGGTGATTGTTTAGCCTTCTTTTGAAGATCTCCAGGGTAGGAGCGAGCACCACTTCCCTTGGTTGGTCTAATAAAGGTACTTTTTCACTCCACCACTTCTCATGTCCCTGAATGATCATACACCAACCACTGCTTGCAATGGAGAGGAAAGACAGGAGGAAAACAACAAGAATGTGGCAACAAAGATGTTGAAGCAGAACAGCAGAAGCATAGAGGAAGGACATGGAAAAGCCACAAGAAAGGGGGATGCACAAAGAAGGAAAGAAAAGGACAGAAAAAAAAACACCCAACCTTTTTCAAGGAGCAAAAATAAAGCCAGCTACCGTTGTTAGCTAAGGCCATTGCTTGGAGCTTGGCCTTTACAATGGTAACCTTGTAATGGGCAGTCATATGGTACCATTGCCGCTGCAGCTATTCACCACTCTCTAGGCACCAGTGCAAGGGCTTCAACCAGGACTTTTCCCTCCATGAGACTGGAATTGTTGTTGCCAATACCGTCTTTATGCTGCCCTGGGGAGACCAATCATTTCCATAGACTCCACGGGTGGCCTGAGAGGGAAGGAGAGATGCACTGGAGCTATCGTGAGAAGTAGCCATCTCGTTCAGCACCCGGGGGAGAGAGAGGTCATGCTGAGCACTGGAGAGCAGGATTAGTATTACTGCATGGGTCTCTTCTCAAGCAGCAACTGATGCTGTAGCAGCTACTCCTGTAGCAGCACACTGCAGCTGATGTGGGATCTCTCCTGGTGCTCTCTTCTCTCCCTCCTTTCCCATTGCCACAGGGATGTGCCTCACATGGGGAAGCCTCCCTGGGGGGTGCCCTTTCTGCCCCCAGATACACGGCTGGCTGTGGGCTCCTACAGCCAGGCAGCGCAGAGCTACACCCACCATGGCAATGAGTCCTGGGCGAAAAGCGCCCTGAGCCAGTACCTGGCTTGACCACCCTAGTGATGCTTCTGGTTCTGACCTGGGACCTGGCCAGGAGGCACACCTGTGCCAGGAGAAGAGCCCGGCACAAAGAAAAGAGCTGTTCAAGGGATTTCTGGCTGTTCCACAAGAAAGTGAGATGGGTTTCTATGGGGAAGATCTTCCACCTTTTGCACCCCCCAAGGCAGAGGAAAGGAGGAAGGGAGAGCACTGGCTCCATGATAGACCTCCTGGGGCGAGCTGTTAAAGAGCTCTATGGGGTTCCTGCCATAGAAAAATCTCCCCCTCTTTTAACAATGGGATGGGAGGTGGATTCTCTCAGGGCTGGAGCCTAATCCTCATCTCCAATCTAAATTTCATCTGTTTCTGCTTAAGGCTATTGTTCCTGTCCCCTGCTGTCACAGAGAAACGCCCATCTCCCTCCTCTCTGTAACCACCCTTCAGGTATTTGCCAGTTGTTATAAAATCCCCCCATATCCTTCTTTCTTCAGACTAAATCATGCAACTCTTTTAGCTTTCCTCATAAATCTTGCTTCCCAGGCTCCTAATGATTTAGTTTGCACTGGATTATTTCCAAACTGCCCATGTCCTCATAGCATGGGGCCCAAAACAGGACCTCACGACAGCCAAATAAAATAAAAAACTCATTGCTCTTGGTTTGCGAGTGACAGTTCTTTAATACAACCCTGGATGTGGTTTGGGTTTTTTGTTTTTGTTTTTTTTTTTTTGGCAACAAGAGCACTATTGCAATACTCTTGCACTGTTGGCTCATATACAGTTTATGGCCCACTGTACACCAGGTCCTTTTCCGCAGTCCTCCAGCCTAGTCAATCATTTCCCAGTCTGTATTTGTGCAAGCAATTATCCCATCCCAAATGCAGGAGTTGGCACTTGTCCACATTGAATCTCATCTGATTCATTGCAGGCCATTTGTCCAGTCTATGCCATCGTTCTGGATCCTATCACTACCCTCTAGCTTCTAGCACCTGCTGATCTTCAATGATTGCCAATGGCTTACTGACAGCCTGCCCCTCTCCCAGACATAGGGAGGACAGCCAAGCCAAGCAATGGGCTCCCCTAAGGATGGGGGTGGCCCTGTGACACTCTCCATGTAGGGGCCTGAAACACACGTCCTCTCCAGCTCCAGGGCTATTTCTCTTGCAATATGATTTTGACAGAAATTCTTCCAGCTAGAAATGAACTCCTGTCCATGGCCTTGGGTATCTTGCTTATGAAGCCTCTGCTTATTTCAGAAGGAGAATGGCAATGACCACTCCCTGTGCTCATTGCCTCCATGTTTATTTGGAAGGAGAAGCCCAGCTTCGAAGATAAGGGATGCTAATGCACCCCTTTTTGTAGGAGCAGAAAGGTAGCCCCCGCACAAGTCAGACACAAAGAGGAATGAGGGGTATTAGGTTTCTCTCCTGAATATGAACATACCAGAACCAGAGAAGAAGTAACTTGCAAGATGCAGTGGATGGCTATTGGCGCTGATACAGATCTGAAGCCTGGACTTCCATACTTGTGCCCCCATGGCAAAGATTTCTAATATCTTCCCTTGCATGAGATGGGATTCGTTTAATGACATGACATAGAGAACTTCTCTCCTTTCAATAAGCCACCATTCTGGCCATAGCTTATGCTCTGATCCCAATCAAATTAGTCAATAATATAGAAACAGAAGTTGTAAGAAAAGAAAAAACTTCCTATCTGGTTCAGCACAGAGACTAGTTATCATCATTATTACTGTCCTACAGAGACTCAGTTCCTGCCAGATTGCCATTTTTCCCCATTACCTGGTCCATCGTTTTTCTAGTATTTCTTTGCATTACATTCAGCATCTGATTTATTCTCTGTTCGTTTCATAAAAAATGATTATATGTCTCATCCCTGTGATTTATAACAATAAATCATCTTCCCTCTGAAAACAGTTGCAGAGGACGTGCAGTTCTCAACCTTTATAAATCTGAAATGTTATTGTGGCATTTGGCAGGTGAATTCCCAGTTGCCAAACCATCCCTACCAGCATCAATAAACTTAGCAAGGGAATGCTTTAGCCACACAGATTTTGCTAATCAGTGTATTGCCATCTATGATTCTGCATCCCAAGTGAATCAAATTCAGTACCATAACTGAAGCTCTCATCCCAGACTTTGAAAGGAAGGAGCTTTCTGAGATTCAGAAAATTTTGTTCTGTATCCCCACCATGCCAGCATCCCTCATGTTTACCTTTCTCTGCTTGTCCTAGTACCAACCATTCTGGGAACATCAGGGTCCAGATACTGTGAAGAAAAAAAAAGAAGAATTGGAAAACACTGCAGACTCATCAAGAATTCACCAGGATGAAACTGCACCAGGGATGATTGGACTGACTGTTTTTGGAAGAAAGGTAACAAGTAAATCATCAACAGACACAACCATGATCCTGCCCCTTGAAAGAGGAAAGCCATGTAGGCCCTAAGATTCAAGAGCTGGACCTGTGATCAAACCAAAAGATACAGAAGGAGTCATGGGCCCCACAGCCACAAAGACCACATCAGTTCTGGGCGCCGCTCTTCATACAGTCACCCACCCTTGCAATCTTCAAAACATGTTTGGATGCCCACCTTGCTGGAGGGCTGGACCCAATGCTCTGTAAGGTCCCTTCCAGCCCCTAACAGCTATGAAACTATGAATCTATCAGCAAGGCTCACAAAAAAACTGTGCCACACCAAAAAATCTGGAGGACTCAAGCAGACCTCTACCTCAGTATTTGTCCTTGAATTCCAATAAGTCATTGAAGTCTTCCCTTGGTAGCTTCCAGCAAAGGCTTCACAAACGAGTCCCCATTCTCCCACTTCAGGAGTGTTTTACCTGTTCTCCAAGACGTGCCAACAAGGAAATCTTAGCTTTGCAAAAGCTTGATACCCAACTGCGTTATTCTCACTATCGGGGTTCACAGAAACCATTCATTGCTCAAGGAGTAATTTTTCTACAAGATTTCCTCAAGAAAATCCACAACATTAACCACCCCCTGGAGAAGGCAATACTTGCATCCAGGTAAGTCAATGGTTATGTCAGGACACTAACATCCCACATGATAAAGGGATCACAGTCTGCTTGAAATACCTACAAGACCATGGACAAGAATTCCCTTCATGATGACCCTTTTCTGTACATCAAATGAAAATGCCCTCTCCTCTTTTCACCTCCATTTACACCCAATATTTATGTGTGTCTTATTTTAAATATTTTGGCATTTTTTTTATTCACACTTCTTTTATTTTTTTTTTTTCTGAAACTGTGGGAAGTTGATTGAGCCAGCTTTTCTATGGACTTAGAAGGTGCCAATTATCCGAGGTCTGTGCCTTTGTGAAAAGTACACTTCAGGGAGATAGGATTTCTTCTTTCATTTTCTCACCATCTGGGAATGTTTTGGGGCTTCCTGCTTTATCCACATTTCTGAAGTTTAGCATATATCCCTTGAAAATGGCCAAGGCTGACAACATGTGGTTTTCGTGGTGGACACCTCTGTTTCCTCTGTGTTTGTGGGTTCACACCACCAGAGCTCTTTTAACTCCCCTTTTCATTTCTTTTCTGCACAAGATATATCTTCTGTTTCTGCCATATTCAGATAACAGAGACATATGATTATTTCAGCCGGATTCTACCCGACTACACACAATTCAGTTCTTATCAAAAAGCAAAAAAAAAATCCTTATTTTAACTATTAAGCACTTTCAAAAAATGAGTTATTCACACTTGTCATAACCTAATCTAATGTCTTTGATTAACAGATTCTTATTCTACACTTCCAGGCTACTGCTTATGGCTTATGTATAAGTGAACTGATTATATACAATGGTGGAGGGGCAAATTTTTATGGCAGACATGCCACAAATTAGCCTTGAACTGCTCCCATGCCCCAAGTGCCACTTCAATCTCTCTCCCTTACCCAAGCTCCTGCTCATCTTTCTGCTCCCTGACCTGTGCTTCCTGCCCCATCTGCTGCTTTGCCTTCTGCTCCCTGTCCTATCTGCCCTCTACCCACATGCTACACACAGAAGTTGCCTGTGTAACAGGTTCTCCACCCTTTATGTACAACCTTAAGTACATATTGTTCACAAAAATTAGGCTTGTGCTAGGTCCATGGTGTGCACCTGTAACCATGATCTGTCAGTTACTGAAGAATAGCCTCTTAGACAATCTGCCCCATAACTAAAACAAGGAGGATACAATACCCTCATCAGTAAAGCAATTTGTTACTGAGATGACCTTATTTAAAAAAAAAAAAAAATCCCTAGTGCCCTAACATCTATATTTCAACACATTATTATTGTATTTAGCTAATTAGACGATGCTTTCATATGCAGTCATTGCAAAGAATCCCTATCCCTGCTCTCTACTCTTCCCTTTCAGATATACACCGCTATTAGCCACTCTTTTAATATAACACATTAAAGGTTACATTAAATTAGTGCCTTTTCTTTTAAACTGCACCCTCAAGTTCATTTAAGGCTTTCTAGTTCAGTACCAATACTTTTACAAATACTCAAAATATGAAATCAAAGCCAACACAGTTCACTGAGCAAAGGTATTCTTTGTAGGTGGAAGCATTTAATAACCACGTAGCTTTGGCCCACAGTAGCTGGTAGTTTCTAAGAGATAAGGCACAACACCTTCCCCCAATCCCTGAACACATTAAAATAACTTGGTCACTAAAAGGAAACCCATGAATCATGATGGTGGAATCTGATTCTGACATTTCTGTCTGATATTGTCTTGAAAAAAATTTGCAAGGACGTTCCTCAGTCCTAACCCTAACCCTCAGCCTCTCTTCTAACCTGTCTGAAGCCATAACCACCTGCATAGTGAGGAAGTGCTTCCGAAAACTGAAAATAAATTCCCCTTGCTGTCACTTAAGACAACTGCTCCTTGTTCTGGCCCCTGTAGTCTTGTAGTTTATCACCATCTTCTTCACAACTGCCTCTTTTGGTCTTCTCTTCTCCAGACCAAACCAGTTCAGTCATCCAAACTGTTCTTGTAAGACATGTTTCCTAAATCTCTAATCATTTTTGTTGATCTTCAGTTGACTTTATGAATTTGTCTACAACTTTTTTTTGGATGGGTGCTGCTGCCTAAAACTGGAGAGAGGACTTCAAATGAGACCTCACCAGTGATGAACAGAGCAGAAGAATCGCTGCCCTTGATAGGCAAGCAACACTCCTATTAATACAGTGTACCATTTTATTGGCTTGTTTTTGGCAACAAGAGCACACTGTTGACTACTATTAAATTGTGGTCCACTATTTCACCAGGGCCTTTTCCTCAGTACCACATCCTAGCCCGTCTTTCTCCAGTCTGTATTTGTGCAAACAACTGTTCCTACCTAAGTGCAGGACTTTCCACTTGTCCTCGTTGAAATTAATTTAACTATTGAAGAACTGCCATCCTTTTCATCAGCAGAGCTGCATTTACCCCATTTCAGGAGCAAATTGTTTATTCATAAAAAAATGTGAGGTTGGTTGACTTTAAACAGGATGATAAAGTAGTAGTTGTCCCTCCTCTTTGCTCAACAGTTCAGAATTAGCACAGTGGGGTTGTGACCCTACTTCTGGGTTGCTCAGGACTACCCACAACCTTATTTGCAGTCTGAGCCCACTCACTTTAACTGGATATCTGTGGGGTTTGCAGTGCAGCTTGTCAGTCTCCATAAGCCAAGCGGGACTGCAGCTTCAATTTGGGAACTACTGGTTACACCTGAGACATGGGGAATGTAGGTTCAACTGCATTCATCTGATGCTGGGAGACCGTACTGGTTCCAACACTGAACTGGAGTGGAATGACACTATCATCCTAATCCCTGCTGCAAAAAATTATTGAATTACTCCATGCAAAGCAGAACACCTCCAATCAGAAAGATTAAAACAGTCCCACCCACCATACCATGTAGCACAGTAGTTAGGACACTTCTCCTGGTAGTGGGAGAGGTGGAATCAAATTCCCTTAGGCAATACTGAGGAAGTGCTCCCCAGAGGGATGTTATGCTGCTCACACCTAGACCCAGACTCCATGTCATGCATGGCACGTCACTATCTGACTGTGCAAACCCCATCCACAGCTAGAGATGGGGGAAAAGTGGTATTACTTTTCTTCCTGTTCATGGTGCCATCACTTTTATATGGATGAGACTTACGATAATTGTACAGGAATCATTGGGCATAATGATAACAAATTGAACTTTGATGGTAACAAAAGGATCTCATGGAGTTTACACCTTCATTAGGTTAAGTGCATTGTATTAGCAGGCAGCTGGCATTGTCTTTACCTGCCCTGCCTAGGGTGCTTCACCTCTCAGCCTGAGGCATTTCAGTGGCTAATTGCTCTCCCTATTAAAAGTAAGCACCTAATTTTCACTCTGAATTACATGATGTCACAACATGTTCTGGTCCTTGCAAGAGTGTGAAGGGTAGGAGGGAAGGTACATGGAGCCTTTCCCCACAGCCCACACAAATGCAGACACCAGCATTGGGATCACAATGGGAAGCCCCTGCTGCTCTGAGAAACAAATCATGTAGAAGGAGATGGGGCATGGAGAACCTCTCTTTTCCACCAATCAGCGCCAAAAGAGACTGTGCTCCCCAGAGGGATGTTATGCTGCTCACACCTAGACCCAGACTCCATGTCATACATGGCATGTCACTATCTGACTGTGCAAACCCCATCCACAACTGCATGAAAGCATGTGAATTTAGCAGCACAGTCATCCACACTGGCAGCTCCTCGCAGTCAAGGATGATTGCCTTCTATAACTGTCTTATCTGTGTGTCTGAAGATGGCTAATAAGGCTGATCCAGAATTGACATGTTTAATTGCAACTCAGGCCTGTGTCTCCATGTGATGTGGGTGCCTCTGGGTTCTTGGTTCTGGCTGCAGCCCACTATTTCTGCTGCTCTTGCTTTTCCATCTACTGTTGTTGTTGTTGTTGTGAGGTTTCAAAGTCCTGAGATCCTTGCAGCATACTCTTCCCCCATTTGGGGTGGTTCTGGGCAATAGTTTGCTATGAACTGATGTCAGTGTGAACATGTTTTCAAGATGGCCTTGAGGATGTCCTTGAAGTGCTTTCTTTGCCCTCCTCTTGAGGGCTGCTCAATCTGTTACAGCTGCCAAATCTCACTTCTGCCTCATCCAAGTGCTAGATGACCTTCTTGTAAGTGCCACCATCATGCCAGTTCATGACTAGGAGCTTCCAGGCCTCACAACCCTACTCTCATTATTGTCACTAGCTGGTCAGCAAAGGGCTTGAAAAATGTGCTAAAGCTGTTTTCATGGAAGATGCCTGTGTGTGATTTCTTTTAACATGGTGAAGTCCTGCAGTAGAGCTGTGCAAAACAGCACCGTTTCGTTCTGACTTCTGTTTTGCTGTTTCAACAGGACAGTGTTTCGTTTCAAGTTTTGTTTCGTTTCGAAACTGCTGTTCCGTTCCGTTTTGTCAACTTTCGACGTTTCACCCAGAGGCTATAATGGGGAAGCATGAAAATGCCTATAACTTTTTGTCCTTAATTGGATGAAACTTGCAGGGATGGTAGCCCCTTCCGAGGCCATGAAGCCTGCCAAGTTGCAAGGAGATAGGTGCAGGGGTTTCTGGGAAACTGCACCTCAGGCTGCTGACAAGCAAAACTCATGACATGTGTGACTGTGTGTATTTTCCGTCTCTCCCCCAGAGCACTGGGATTGGCAGGGACCTCAGGAAAGGATGACAGTCACTGGCCAGCTACACAGTCAATATGAGAGC
>NW_017729025.1:1283988-1287162 GCF_001723915.1 Gavialis gangeticus | reverse complement strand
CTGTTTCCCTGCAGGCAAGCCCAGCTTGAGCTTCGAAACTCAAAACATTTTAAAAGCCTTGAAACAAAACAAGGCAAATTGAAACGTTTCAAAACTGTTTCAAAGCCTTTCATTTCATTTTGATGTTGCTGTTTTGAGCCCCAAACAAGTCGAAACAGCATCAAAATGAAACCAGCCGGTGAAATTTCGCACAGCCGTACTTCACATCAGCTTCCACACGGCTCTTGGCAGCATGAGACCTTTATCCCATGGCAAGGAAGCCAAGACAGCAGCTTCCCCATGATAAAAGAAATCATGCACAGGAATCTTCCATGATGGTTGGCAGAGCTGCACCAGCACTTCCATAGGTGGTGGATAGTGAAATGACCTTCAGGGAAGGTTATCTGTCAATTAAGCAGGGGTAACCCTGATGAATAAGCCATCATGAACTAAGCAGTGGCAGCACCACCAGGATGGGGTAGGGACAGCAGATGGCAACCCCTATACTAAGTCTGCCCAACCTGCAGCAATGGGTCTACACAGCCACAATGGCAAAGCAGGCAGAAGAAGATATTATAATCTCAAAGCTGCAAAGGTGGATGAAGCCTGCAGCAGAACGAGATCTCCAGCAGCATAATACAATAGTATTATTTAGTGCCTCTCTGTCACAGGGAATCTGGATGAGATTCTGGAGGGAAGTTAATAACGGTAGGAGCTGCCTAATGCAAGGAGCAGTGGGTGTTGGCTCTGACAAAGATGACACATTTTATTCTCCATGTATCAGCAGATCAGACGTGGTGAGAGGGAAGCAGACACTCAGCAAATCAGCTGCAGCAGAAGCTCTTCAAATGACATCCACTCATCCTCCTGTGAGGTTTTGGGGGCTATAAATTTTGACAAAGCTGATTGACTTACTGACTGCAGCAAGGTTAAAAATAATAAACCAGGTACAAATGTGTCTGGTTGTCATTTTGGCTGCCACTTGCTCTCTTTTGTCCTTGTTATACAGCTGCTGGCATGAAGAGGGGAGTGAAGGGCTGTAGGCACACCGGCTTGAGAATGCACTGCATTTATCCCAGGTATATCCCATTCCTACAGCCTGCAGGCATGGCTCTGCCTGAGAAGCTATTTTTACCATGTCCTTCTGGGTTCATTGCATCCCACCCAGCCCATCCAGAGCACAACCTGCCACCAGGCTGGAGCCAGAAAGCAGTCAGGATGGCTTCACAGCTAGCAAGATCACCACAAGTCCCCAGCCATCCCCCCCTCTCCAGAAGCAACCAGCTTCGACTGATAGCAACACAGAGAGGAAGGGCACACACCAAGAAAATTCAGAGGAGATACCTGCAGGCTTGCACAGACCTAGTGGGAAAACTGGTGTTGTCCCTCTGCCAGAGGTTCGAGAGGGGTAAGTCATTCGTTTGCATGCTGAACTGGTTTGCAGAGAAAGAATGACTTCTGGAGGCTGGGGATACTTGGGGCCAGGCTCTGACACCCTCTCCACCAGCTGCGCCAGGACCAGGCCTCCTGGCCACAGCTTAAAATGAAAAGTACGAGACCTGCTGAGATCTTTGGAGGAAATGGGGGAGTCTGCGGGAGAGCTATGGACTGAGGGGAGAGGAGCAGGCAGAGCCTGTTCAGAGGTGCCTAACTCCCTTCCCCTGCACTGCCCAAGGAGCCTGGGAGCTCCTATACACATGCAGGGAAATCCAGCACATCAGAGCAAACTCAATTATCTTGGAGCATGGAAATTACCATGCTTCAGCAGACTCTAGCGTCACATGTATCAGCATCTCCGTGCTGAAAAACAACAGTGGGATGCTTTGAACCAAACGTTATTTGACGTGCTTTAGTTCAAAGCACCTAACTGCCATTTTCCAGTGTGGGGACACTGATACACATAATGCTTGGGCACTTTTAATCAGCGTGGCTCATTAATTAATGCCCCCCCCCCATATCTCCTGAAGCATGTGTAAAAATGCCCCAGGTGACCAGAACAGGATTGCAGGTTCCACTCCAGGGTCAGGCACCCCATGGTGAGACCAGGCAGGGCTGAGCATCCCAGTACCTGGGTCCCTCTTGGAAGCCATCCCTGCCCTGCTGTGCCCTGGCTTCTCATCTGCAGAGTGGGGATAAACAAATGCTCTTCAACCCACTTCACTCCTTTGTGCAGCGCCTTGCATGGGGGGAGAATCCTCCTCCACCCAATCGAGCATGGGAGCAGAAGCACTTGTTAGGAGAGCAGGTGGGCTCATGTGGGTCTCAGTGCTGGCTGGAGGAGGATATAATGCCATCTTGCATTGCCTTTTCTCCTCCAGAGTCCAGGGTTGCTCTTTAACACAACTTGTTTTCAGAAAACTCCTATCTCATGTTGGAGTCAGACCCTTCCTGCTGCTGCTGGAGCAGATTGTCTCGTCAGGTTGTGCCAGCAGCTTGCAGGATAGGAGTCAAGCTGCAGAAAGCAAGCCTCCTTCGCACCACCTGTGATTGCCCATTGCCAGCTAACAGCCTCCTCTTTTGTGAAGTGCAAACTGATGCACGTGGATACCAGTCCTGGTGCACAGCAGCACATCCATGGGACTGTGTGGATGGGGTTCCTGTGCGGTGGCGTGCTATTTTATTCGGTTCCAAGCAAACATAAACATCTGGGAAATGGTTCATTACTAAATACTGGTAATTAATTAGCTCTATAAATTGAATTTTGTTTAGGGCACAACTTAAGGGCAGCTGAACCCACAAATCCGTTAAATCTAGTAGAGCTGTAAAAACTTTTCTTTCCAACCATTCTGTAGTGGAGCCGGGGTAGTCATAAGCAATAAATGCAATTTATCTGCCTCACAACAACAACTTTTAGCAGTGCCGTAGCTAAGATGATGCCAAAATCACCATTACAAATCCCTTATTTATGTATTTGCAATATAGTCATATCGCTCATGTGCACTTTGAAAACATGAAAACAATTTTATACCAAAATATGTTTTTTCTTTATTTTTTCAAAGAGTCATTTCTCAATTAGAAGTTTAAAGATGAAAATATGTGTTAGATCCAGCTCTCTGTAGATTCCTATAACCCTCCCACCTGATGTTAGTTTCAGCAACATAGGTCAGGGTCAAACAACATAGGCTTTGAACTAGGCTCATCGGGGGAAGGAGAAGACGAGGGTGGAGGAAGCCTTGGACCGCTAAACCAAGCAGC
>NW_017729025.1:1282233-1282700 GCF_001723915.1 Gavialis gangeticus | reverse complement strand
TAGGCCAAGTCAGGGAGGATCTAGTCAGGGAACTTCTGGAGGGACTGGACATATTTAAATCAGCTGGTCTGGATGATCTCCACCCCACAGTGCTGAGGAAATTAGCTAAGGTCATTGCAGGACCCCTGGCACGGCTGTACGAGCACTGTTGGTGGTCTGATGTGGTGCCGGAGGACTGGACAAGGACCAATGTGGTTCCCATCTTCAAAAAAGGGAGGAAGGAGGACCCAGGCAACTATAGGCCAATTATTCTTACCTCGATCCAGGGTAAGCTTTTTGAGAGGGTTATCCTGGTGCATGTCCATGAGGGGCCAACGGGGGAGGTTATGCTTAGGGGCAACCAACACAGGTTCATTAGAGGCAGGTCCTGTCAGACCAACCTGGTGGCCTTCTATGATCAGATCATCAAATCATTAGATGCAGGGGTAGCAGTGGACATCATCTTTCTGGGCTTTAGGAAGGCCTTC
>NW_017729025.1:1275495-1282119 GCF_001723915.1 Gavialis gangeticus | reverse complement strand
ACTCCCTTCTCTTCAGTACAGAGGCAGAAAAGGATCTTGGAGTCATCATTGATGCCAAGATGAACATGGGCCGGCAGTGTGGGGACGCGGTCAGGAAGGCCGACCATACCTTGTCATGCATGCACAGATGCATCTTGAGCAGGTCCATGGAGGTGATCCTTCCCCTCTATGCGGCACTGGTCAGGCCGCAGATGGAGTACTGGAGGGATGTGGACAGCATGGAGAGGGTCCAGAGGAGGGCCACTTGCATGATCAGGTGACAGCAGGGCAGGCCCTACGAGGAGAGGCGACAGGACCTGAGCCTGTTCAGCCTCCACAAGAGAAGGCTGAGGGGGGATCTAGTGGCCTGTTACAAACTAGTCATAGGGGACCAGCAGGCATTGGGGGAGTCCCTGTTCTCCCGAGCACCGCCAGGAGTGACCAGGAATAATGGTCACAAGCTGGCAGAGGGTAGATTCAGGCTAGATATCAGGAGGCGCAACTTCACGGTCAGGGCGGCTAGGATCTGGGACCAACTTCCAAGAGAAGTGGTGCTGGCTCCTACCCTTGGGGTTTTTATGGGAAGGCTGGATGAACACCTCACAGGGGTCGTTTGACCCCAGTGCTCTTTCCTGCCATGGCAGGGGGTCGGACTTGATGATTGGTTCAGGTCCCTTCCGACCCGACCAGCTATGAAACTATGAAATACCTTTGGTTCCTCTTAAAACAAATGAATGCACTATCTCAGCCAGAGGCCTAGGAGCAATGCTACCTACCTGGCATCAGCAGGCATCACTTTTCCTCTTGTTAGCATGAAGGCCCTGATCCCACTCAGGTAAATTTCAGGCACCTCAGTGCAAATGTGCAATCCAAGAAGGGTCTGCTCAGTAGCCCCTAACCCTGCAGACACCTTCAGCTGTTAGAGGCCTCCCTCCCCACAGGCTGGAGGCTCTGCTGATCTGCCCACCTGTGCTGATTTGCTCCAATCTGAGTCTCGCTGGGATGCAGGAACTAGGATAAGCATCCCCTGAAGGTCCCATCCTGAAGCAGACCGTATGCATGCATACAGATGCACTGAGTTCAGCACCAGGCATGGATGCTGCGGTTCCTTCCACTCAAACACATGACTGCTGGATGGAGCAGGTCCAGCCTTTAATGCAATGGCCTAGCGGTTACAGTGGTAACCGAGGTAGCAAGACACTTGGGCTCAGTCCCACTCCATCCCAAGGGGGTTTGAACTCCCAATTCCTGCCTTTCAGGAGGGTGGCCCAGCCCAAATAGAGCAACAGACTAGGTAGGAGGTGGTCACTCCCCACACAGCTTGGCCATGACATAGCAGAGGACACAAGATACAGAGAGAGGTCAAGCAAGAGGCTGAGTGGCTCTGTGGCCTAGTGGTGAGGGCTGTCCCAGTCCCCGTTCCCAACAGTGTCTTTGCGCTGATGGTCAAGGAGACATGTGATTTATAGACAAGACCCAGGAATGATCCTGAGAGCCTCTCTGGTGCATCCAACTCACAGTTTGTTGTCTGTGATTAAAAGTTCCCGGAGCCCGTGGATTGACCCACTCAGATCCATCACTAGCACATAGCAGGAAACACTGCCTGGTTTCTAAGCATACATACTGCCTCCACCTCAGCTTGCTGACTACAATTTCAACACTGTCATTTTTTCCTTGCCAGAGGACTGGATGCACCCATAATCAAGGTATGTTCAGTGCAGTTCTTACTGGGCGCTTTTCAATCATTTTTGAACTGGACAGGGTCACCGTGCCTCAAACCTATACCAGTGGGGCCTTCACAATGATAACACATGCCCTTGAGAACAAGTTCAAACCGTGCCCCGCATTGTTGACTCATGTCTATTTACTATGCTACCTGGTGGCCTTCAAGCTCTTCACACTGGTAGTAACATTGTCCTAAGATGGCTGAATCAATATGGCGAAACCACATATTTTAAATAAATAAGAAGTGCAGTTGTGCTGCTCTTCAGTGGCAAAATAAAGGTGGCAATGTTTCATTACAACTACACTCAAATGAATTTGAACAGCATTTAAATGAATACTGATGACATATTTGAGCTTTAAAAGACGGTGTCTGTTATGCCCCTAGGATTTATTGGCTCTATTTCTTCTCCCAAGTCATCAGTGGATGGGGTGGAGAGCTGGTTTACCCAGTCTCCTGTAACAGCAGACCTGCAGTTGCAAGCAGCAATTCCAAGCTGTTCTCAAGCTCAACAGTGTGAGCGGGCAGGAGAGATGGTCTGGACACTCGTCACATTTTGATAATAAACTCTAGCAGTCATGGCTTGGGTGCTTCGTGCTTAACGTCAATAGGAGTCATGTGCGGTGTCAAAGTGCAGAATCTGACCCACAGTGATTAACAGATCATGCACAGCAGGCCTTTCATTCCTCCTCCTCCTGCTCCTCCTGGAGGTGCATTCTCTACCTGCAAGCACTCAGAGAATATGCCAGCGGTGCAGAACAGGGAGTCCGTGGGTCCCCCTGTGCTCCAGCAAAGAGTCCCAAAGCAGGGAT
Source organism: Gavialis gangeticus (assembly GCF_001723915.1). Taxonomy (NCBI): domain Eukaryota; kingdom Metazoa; phylum Chordata; order Crocodylia; family Gavialidae; genus Gavialis; species Gavialis gangeticus. Next base: position 1,279,605 of record NW_017729025.1, on the reverse strand, counting down.
CACCTGCGCTACTTTTGTTTGCCTTCTTACTCTTCTGGCCTGCCTTTGGTGATGGATTCAAGTACAGCTGGATCTTTGTCCTAAGTCAGGACAACAGCCCCCTCCGTGCAGCCTCTGAAGCTAAGGTGCCTTTGTGGGACTCAACGATGGTGTGTTGAGAGCAGGTTTAGATGCTGGCAGTGTAGCAGAAAGCCGCCTTTGTACATTTCCCTTCTGGACATGGATATAACAGAAGCCCCTTCTTGCCTGCATCCCCCACCTCCATTTTGTGTATTTCTTTTCCTTCTCAGTATTGGCAGAGACCTAGCACGCTCATTGCACGGGTGTGGCAAGACTCAGAGCAAGCCAGAAAGCTGACCTGGCTTTCTGTAGGAGAAACCTAGAAACTACATCTGCATCTCAAGCTCAGTGTCACTAAAGAAAACAAAAGAACTAAAATGTCTACTGCAAAGACTGTAAATATATCCTGGTGCTAACCTAACTCACTAACTGTCCCCAGTAACCTTTGACCCTCACTACCTCACATTGCAATTGTATATATTTCATACAGTGCATTTTTATATTTCATCTGTCTTGTCTTTACCATTGCATTTTGTACTTTATATTTTATACTTTTAAACTCTTAAGGAATGTACTCCCTGTAGAATGAAGTTACACCCTGGACCATTGTTAAAACTGCATTGAAATTGTAATTGTAACGTGATAAAATCTGTTATATTGGGCGGTCCCTTGAGTGAACGTGAGTGTATGGTGATCAGTAAATAATTAAATTGCAATAGCCTAGTGAAAGGAAGATACCATTACAAAACTCTACCAGCCATTTTAGCCTAATCAAGTGAAGGAAATGATTGCTGAAATTGAGCACCCACCGTATTGACTATTCTTGCAACCCTTAACAATACCATTGCTAATTAATCAAAATCACAAACTGACTCCTGCAACATCAGGTACCAGCAGGCAGAGACCCCTGTGACTGACAGCTGTCATGCACTACTCAAGACCCATGTGGGTCAGTGTCCTCTGGATTGGGCAGCCAAGATGATGCTGGCAGATCACACGAGTCTGCCAGAAAGGGATAAAAGGCAGTGAAGTGTGACCCTCAGTGGTGCCCTCTCATCCACCACCCGACCCACCGAGACAAAAGGACAAGCAGGCGACCCCCTTCTGGAGAAGACATCACCTTGGAGGAAGCTGATCATTGACAGCAGTTCTGCAGCACCTCGGATAGGTAGATATACTGACACCAGTGCTCTCACAATCACTAAAACAGCTACTGTGCACTATACTACATGGGTTTGAATGACATGGGTTGGAATGAGTAAGTGCGTGCGTGTGTGTACTAAGGTGACCAGTAGCACCCATAACTCAAAGTTTGCGTTTATGATTTTATTGGTATCTTCACATCCCATCCAATAAAGTAGAATTTATTATGATCCCATGAGTTGGTCCTTTGTAGCCAACAGCAGGGCCGGACGCTGTATCTCTACCCACATACTGGGAATAACAGCTGTGAAAGAGGTACATCAGGGGCCCAAGCCAGATGCTAAGCCCTGTCCTCTACAAAAGGACCCTTCTTCTCTTGAGAGGAGACTTTTTCTCTTGGGATGAGAAGGCGAGAAGATGGTAGCACCCTAGCAAAAGTGGAAAACAAGGGGAAGGAATAAGGAAGAGAAATTCAAGAGCACTAAGATTTGGAGGGAGAGCAGAATGGAAGGTGTGGGGTAGAGGAGGGGCATAGAAACAAAAGCTGATGCAGCAGTGGCAGAAGTCTGTACCAGCAGGACCAGGAGAGAACATCTGTTTCCAGGCACAGTCTCCCATCATAGAATGGGGTGGGGGAGGGGGGTTCTAGACTTTCCACAGCACACAGCTGACTTAAATGATCCCCCTCAGTGTTTATATCTGTCTAATTCTTAGAGCATGCATTTACACAAGACCTTACTGTACAATAGAGTAATTAGTTGCACAGTAAATGATGCACGTCTACATGTGCACCTCTATTAGTCTGCAGTAAACTAATTTACTCCCCAGAAGCATAGTGCTTGTAAATACAAATACTATCCTGCTGCAGAGTAAAAAAAAATCCAGAGCAGCACACATGTAAATGCTTCCCTGGCTGTCAGAGCACAAAGCTGCTTCAGTGTGTGGGCTGACTGCTGGTTAACCTCGCCCTAGAGCCCCCACGAGCCCCTCCACAGCATGCTGAGCAAGAGGGAGCAGGCCTGGGCTGGCAGGCTGACCCCTGGGACCCCCTGCCAGCTGTGGCTGCTTCAACCCAGTTCAGTGGGCTGTGGCCCTGGGTGCATGTTAAAACAGCAATAAACTCCAGAGTTTATTGTTCCCAGAGCATATTCAAATGGTGCACTCAAAAGCAATAAACTCCGGAGCAATAAACTCCACATTTTATTGCTTCACGTTAATTGCATGTGTAGATGTGCCTGGACAGAGGTATCCTGTTCTTAGCCAAAGTACTCCGTGAATTGCACTTCTAAAACTTGCTTTCTGGTGCCTTCTCTCCTCCTGCTTCAAATATTTTTTTACTAGATGCCAAGGGAGTTCAACCTCCTGTATCATCATCTCCTGTTTAGTTTGCTGTCCGGTCATTGTGAACTCATATCTAAACGCTGTTCATTATCTCCCGAGACACATGTTCCCCAAGGCTGTTCCTGTTCTTTATTTTGACAAAAAAACTCTTATTATCAGTCTTTTATACACATTTCTAATTCTGCAGAAGTCTTAATTGCCTGGCCAGGAATTTGAGAGTTGATGCTATAAAGATACAGGGCAACTTGCTTGGGCTGCTTATTTTAAGAACATCCTATCACCTACTGATAGTTCCTTTTACGACACTGATGGAGATAATGTCAGTGTTTTAGCCTACCCAAGGTGTATTAGCCATTCTTGTGAGGATGAAAGCTATGGGCAACTTTACAAAAGTCAGTTCCTACTCAATCAAATATGATTAAAAGATCAGAAAATCTGAGTCCTGAAAATCAAGAGAATGGGACACAGAGGATGAAAAAAGGAGGAAAGATTATCTCGTGCTGTTAGAGATTGTGCTTTGAAGGAAAAGGCAAGTCTTAGAATATAGAAAATGGATATGCTTGTCACAAAGGACAAATGCTGCCATACAGTTACTGTAAAAAAATTGACATTCAAGCCAGATTTCTCATGCTATTGTAGATCTAAGGTCAAGTACTGAACTCTTCTGGCAGCACAACACTCTGCCTACTAACCTCATCTCTTTTCTAAGGAAATGCCAATGGCAATTGAAATTCAGGGGGAAGGTAACATATTGCCAGTTATTCCTTAGTGTACTGGAAATACATCTGGGGCAAAGATTAATTATTCCATTACAATAAGAGAGAGAGAAAACAAAACAAACCCAAAAACAATCAGCTCCCCATGGAATACATAAAAGAGTTGCTTTTAACAGAAATGCATTTTTGCTGAAACAAACATGGTTGGCAATCTCGAATACGTTGTGGAGGGGGAAAAAAAGGAAGGAGTGTCACATCATTAAAAGGATTAAGTGCACGTTGAGTTCTCGGCTTAGAGAATAACTACATTCACACAAATTAGGAAGAAGAATAGCTCTCTTTATTTTTAGGAAGCTCACACTGACAGGCTCATCTAGAGAATATATTTATTAGGAATTACATCATCTTTTCACTTCTACAGAGGAAAATGAACATAAGGTGACAGTTAATTCAGGCTCTGAACTAAAATCAGAGCTAATGTCTCTGAAGGGAAGAGATTTATCCTGAAATAATTCAAAGACGGCCTTTGTGCATGTCAGCTGGCCTCGGCATCCGTGCCAAACTGAACTTGAAGTTTGTTTAGTTGGAATCGGCATTGCAGAAAATAGGGCAAATCCCACTCTTCCCTACAGCAAGTGCAAACAAAATGATGGTTGACAGTGATGCAAAGCACAACCAGAGATAAGGACTAAGGTTTCCAGAGGAATCAGAAAGCGTTCACATACCGGCAACCTGGGGTCCCTGGAGTCCAACGTCTTTGGGCTCCCGGCACATGGCAGCTCAGCCAGAGCATTCATGGGAAGTCTGAGTTCCCAGACTCCCAGGTGCTGCAATTCTGGTTTCACATATA
>NW_017729025.1:1269926-1275250 GCF_001723915.1 Gavialis gangeticus | reverse complement strand
TATATATATATATATATATATATGTTTTAATGGGATATCGGTTTCTGTTCCAGCAAGCAATTATAATAGTCACAGATGCTACAAAGTGTTTGAAACTAGCTTTTCTACCCCTCTCCCAACATAGCCATCAGCACCAGGCATCTCTGCTTCCAGTTGAAAAGGAAATACAGCTCTTCTGAAGTGGGTCACAACTGCTCTTCTGTTGTCCATACCGAACGGACCACAATCACACCTGTGCCTTTCCCCCAAAAGCCCACTTACCCCTCCATTTGCTCAGTGGTTACTCACTTTAATGTATATTTTAATGAACACAACCACACTCCAATACATGATATAATAATAATTTTGGGCCCTACACTACAGAAAGGATGTGGACACATTGGAGAGAGTACAGTTGAGGGCAATGAAAATGGTTGTGGGGCTGGGGGACAGGACTGGTGAGGAGAGGCTGAGGGAACTGGGCTGATTGAGTCTGGAAAAGAGGAGACTGAGGGGGATTGAATAGCAGCCTTCACCTCCCTGCAGGGGGGCTGCAAAGGGGATGGAGCTGGACTGGTCTCCGATGACTGAACAAGGAGCAATGGGCTCAAGCTGCAGTAAGGGAAGTTGAGGTTGGATATTAGGACCAACTTTCTCACTAGGTGGCTGGTGAAGCACTGGACCAGGTTGCCCAGAGAGGTTGTGGGATCTCCATCCTTGGAGGTGTTTAAGACCTGGCTAGACAATTCTTGACTAGGAGGATCTAGTTGAGAATGGTCCTGCTTTGAGCAGGGGGTTGGACTAGATGTGACGTCCTGAGGTGCCTTCCAGCCCTCGTTGTCTATGAACCTATAATAAAGGATTCACTGAACCAAGAAAAAAACTGGCTCTTTTTTTGTTATAACATCGGTAGAACAGAGAATTTCAATAAAGTCTTTGAGGACAAACACTAGATCAATTAATAAAGGCTTTGGCTGCCCAGAAAAGTTACTGTAAAGTAAAATAGGGAGTGAATTCACGGCATGCTGACAGCTGCACTGTAACTCCTATGTGGACACTGGAAGCAGACCAAGGAGAGACGCCCCTCTCCAAGGGAAACAAGCTGCAGGAGCTCACCGTTACCTCTCTCTAAAAGTGTCCCAGGGAGAGTCGATGTGCAGGAACAAGTACATTAAATTCACAGCCTGCCTCACTTGGTGGCAACACCCCCAAGTCAATAAGTGTTGATGCAAAACGAGGCTGTATGGGAAGGATGGCAAAACGGGGGCATGCTCTTGGCGACTTGAGACCTAGAAGGGCTGGTTTCAGGCTGTAAAGCTGACCATTGTTTGACTCTCCTATCGGTTTGCTGTACCTGCCTCTTGTCCTGCTAAATATTGCCTTATCCTGAGGCTGGACTCTCCTACAGTGGACACTCTCTTTATCTTCTCTGTGTCCCTTTGTGTACGGAGGTGTGCCCAGTGACTGAGGACAGAAGGTGTTATCTCAGTACAAGTAATAAATAATAATCGTGGATGTCTTGGTGTCCCTTTCTTATCCTAGTTGACTTGAAATGAGTGGATGGTTGCTATCCCAGTCCTGCCTCCCCTGAGCTGACAGCCAGCTCATACGTACCACCCCATCTGCAGAAACACACAGTCCACAAGACATCTCCAAGCAAATAATTAGCTGCTGCTTTAGCAACTGAACCACATCTATGTCCCAAGTTCAACTTAGTATCACAGAGCTAACTGGGATTTCCTCTTCAGTTTGTGCACAAAGCATGCATTTAGATCATGATGCATTACCAACTTAGCAGGTGCCCCCCGTAAAGTAGTATACATATTGAAGGACTAACATCCAAACTAGTTCCGGACAACATTTTTGAATTGGTTATTTTATTTACTGAAAAATGTAGATCCCAGGTGATGAAACCCATCTGTGAATGTTTGTCACATCTGGTAAATGTTGTTGATTGAAAAGCAATTTGAAAATACCAAAAAGTCTTTTTTGTTGTTGTTCCAACACTTTTGATATGGTTTTACTCACTTATTTTAAAACTGGGTTAAATTCCATTTGGTGAGAAAAGAGGGGAAGAAATGTAGTTTGAATTGACCTGAAATTAAAATAGCTTTCCCCTCCATTTTTCATTTTTACCAGAAATTAAAAATCAATTATTTGCACAGCTGTGCTCCAGACACCAGACTGGACCAGGAAATGAATGAGTCCTTTGCAACACTTTATTAAGTATCGTGTCTACTTAGCCTACAGGTACAGAGATGCATATGAGGTCAAACTCTTTGGCCATCATATGTACTTCTAAATAAACTAAACGCAGCTAAAGAAGAAATGACGCACCCAGGAATGTACAGAATTAATTAAATCTGCCTCTTGAGCTCGAATGTTACATTTTGTACCATGCGTCAGGCATGACGTACTGCACACCTGCTCCCTTATTTATGGTAATCTAGAATGAGTTGTGAGGGGGTCCATTAGAGAAAAAATCCACAGCATAAATAGCAAAGGTTTTTTTCCCCCCTTCTCCCACTGCTCTCCAATCCCTTCTTCTCTAGTTTATTTCTTCTTTCCTCCCAACCTCTTCTTCCCCACAATTAATTGCAGTTATCTGACAGCAATTATGCTCTCTTGTTAGACTCATACACTTTTACATATACTAAGGTCTTCCTTTCAACCCCCCCCAAAGTAAATTACGTCTCAAGGGACAGTTTGCCTGGACAGGACATGCGGAGCGGAGACATAGTCTATGCAAGCTCTGTAAGAGCCGTAAATCAACAGTGAATGCAGAGGATTGGAAATAATCTTGGAACAATGTTAGGCTAAATTGTTTTCACCTGATGCTAGTATCAGGTCTTAGTGAGACAACATTATGGAGGGAAGAAAGCTGGGAACGTTTTCAGGATTTAAGAGGTCTCTGTGTTTCTTGGCCTCAATCATAAATTGCAAAATGACACAAAAATATGAGTAGGCTGCCTGAGAACGGGAGTGATGATATCGTTCTGAGCGCCAAGTGAAGAGTATTGACATTTGATACATACTGAATTTCGCATCATTTGCCATATGTACAGAGAGCTGAAGAGCTGAGAAACAGCAAACGCCATGATCCCCGCCTCCATGCCAAGACGGGTTGGCTTTCCCCAAGTGAGCACTTCTCCAAAATCAAGTTCCACTCTAATACCCGCTGCTTGCAGCTTTGATTACCATTTCCTCGCCCTTGCATTGGTTCAATACTGTCCCCACTGCACCTGCGCTGGATGAAGGCTCTGCATGACGCATCTAAGATAACTTGGACCTTGTGGCTTCCTGCTGTGCAGTCTGAAACGTTGCATGATGCAGATAAATAGGATATACCTGGAGGATGTTTTGCCTAACAAAGTAGCCGCTGCCTTGGGGTTACAAGGGATTTCCTCTCACTTGAACACTCAGAAAATGTTGCCCTCTCCACTAGGAGATTTTGCTGCCCTTCACGTAATTCCTGAAACTCTTTGCACATCTTGCCAGAAACACTGTATTTTACAGTCTGTGACACAACAATCCCCATGGCAACATGTTTAGGGTTCTTTCCACCTATGTTAGGCTCGCTCTTTCCTCTCATGAAGTGAGGTGGCATTAATGATGCTATAATGCCTTCTGATCCACTCCACCCACACAAAGCCTAGGAGTGCAGGCAGAAAGAGGATGTAGGGTGTTTGAGTAGGTGAAATGCCTTCCTGCTCTACAGCTACAGCCATGGGTTGCTTTCAAAAGCAGAATTGCTTGTGGCTAATCAACCTATTTGCTTTGTGTGGAGCTCATGCCCCACGTGCAATATTTCATTACCGTGAGGCATCCATTAAAAAATATTCAGTTTCTGTTTCAGAGCAAGAAGAGTTACAGAACTGGCCAGCAACCTAAGGCCAGCTTGAATCTGCTCTGCATGAATGCCAAATTGTGCCCACATGTCTGTATGGACACATGCTTAAATGGACTCTTTTCTCTGGTATGTCTAGTCCATTTTGGCAAGGCCCGTTTGTATCTGTAATATGACATTTCATGCAATGTTTCTGCAGGGGTTTAGACTAGCTGACCCCCAGGGTCTTGTCTAGCTCTACAATTCTAATTTTTAAAGTTAACTGTGAATCAGGGGGACAGTTGAGGGGGATTTGTAAAAGTTTAACAGGAAAAACAGAAGGAAATTGAAAAGAAAAGCCCAAATCGTAGACCAGTGATAGCTGTACAAGTAGTTGCTCTCCTTGTCTGGTGGGTCCCCCACTGGGATTTGCCACCAGATGCATAGACGGTGCAGCCAGTGATGCATTGGTGAGTGGCGGGTGCCAGTCAACAAACCTGTCTCCCCTTGGGGACCCCCAACGGCTCCAGCTGGCGGAGCGCCTAAAGGTAGACTACTGGAACCCCCTGGGTGAAGAAATGTACCCAGAAAAGCAGATGAGCCTGAATCCTGTTGGTCAATGTTAGGGACACTATGGGGAGTGTACCCATCCAGAAAAGGAGCAGCTGCAGGCGTGATGCAGGTTAGCCACACCTGCCTTAAGTAGTAGTCATTCAAATTTATTTGGAGGAAAACATGAAGGGAGGAAAGGCAGAACAGGGGAAGGTGCAACATCGCACACCTGCTTTATGTGAGAAACGGTAAAAGAAAACAAACAAAAAAAAAACAGTTCAAAATCTCAGCTTTAATCTCATTTGCCATTGGATGGTTTCATCTATGATGAATCATATAATCATAGAAAATGAGGGTTGGAAGGGACCCCAGGAGGTCACATTTAGTCCAAGCCCTGCTCAAAGCAGGACTAGCCCCAACTAGATGAGATGACTGGCTCTGTGGATGCAGGGAGACGGGTGGATGTGGTGGACCGTGATGTTACAAGGCTTCTGATACCATCTTCCACACCAGTCTCACAGGCCAGCTAATGCACAGGCTGGATGGATGGACTGTAAAGTGGATAGAAAACTGGCTGAATCATCAGGCTCAGAGGGTAGTAATCAATGGCTCAATGTCTGCTTGGCAGCTGGTATCAAATAGAGTGTCCCAGAGGTAACTTGGTCCTGACGCCTCTCTTGTTCACTATCTTCATCGGTGACCTAGAAGACAGCATAGAGTGCATCTTCAGAAAGTTTGCAGATGACACCAAGCTGGGGGAGTAGTAGACACACTGGAGGGTAGGGCAAGGATTCAGATAAACCTTGATGAATTGATATGAGCCAGCAGCATACCCTTGTTGCCAAGAAGGCGACCTGCATCCTGGGCTGCTTTGGTAGGAGCACTGCCAGAAGGTCCAGGGCAGTGATACTTCCCCTCTATTCAGGACTGGGGAGGCCACATCTGGAGTCCTGTGTCCAGTTGTGGG
>NW_017729025.1:1268887-1269573 GCF_001723915.1 Gavialis gangeticus | reverse complement strand
GCCCAAAACTGGAAGCAGTACTCCAGCTGCAGCCTCACCAAGGCCGAGTACAAGGGGAGAATGACGTCCCGGGATTTGCTTGAGATGCAAGCCAGCATTTTGCTCTCTTTACTAGCTGCAGCATTACATTGAAAGGATGTGGACATGTCAGATAGTGTTCAGTGGATGGCAATGAAAATGGTTGTGGGGCTGGGAGACAGGACTTGTGAGGAGAGGAGGAGGGAACTGGACTGACTGAGTCTGCAGAAGAGAAGACCGAGGGGGATTGAATAGCAGCTTTCACCTCCCTGCAAGGGATTGCAAAGAGGATGGAGCTGGGCTGGTCTCAGTGGGGGCAGGTGACAGGACAAGGAGCAATGGGCTCAAATGGGCAAAGGGAGGTTGAGGTTGGATATTGGGAAAAACTTTCTCACTAGGAGGGTGGTGAAGCACTGGCACAGGTTACCCAGAGAGGTGATGCAGTCTCCATTCTTGGATGTTTTTAAGGCTCAGCTCAACAAAGCCTTGGCTGGGATGATGTAGTTGGGGCTGATCCTGTTTGAGCCGGGAGTTGGACTAGATGTGACTTCCTGAGGTCCCTTTCCACGCTCATTTTCTATGCTTCTATGATCAAAACAGCTGTTCTTCCATGAAGAATTTCTATTGGTATAAAAACCTTTTTTCCCCGTTTTTTAAGCAGGGAACTA
>NW_017729025.1:1267528-1268876 GCF_001723915.1 Gavialis gangeticus | reverse complement strand
ATTGGGAAAAACTTTCTCACTAGGAGGGTGGTGAAGCACTGGCACAGGTTACCCAGAGAGGTGATGCAGTCTCCATTCTTGGATGTTTTTAAGGCTCAGCTCAACAAAGCCTTGGCTGGGATGATGTAGTTGGGGCTGATCCTGTTTGAGCCGGGAGTTGGACTAGATGTGACTTCCTGAGGTCCCTTTCCACGCTCATTTTCTATGCTTCTATGATCAAAACAGCTGTTCTTCCATGAAGAATTTCTATTGGTATAAAAACCTTTTTTCCCCGTTTTTTAAGCAGGGAACTATTTCCATTCCTGAGGCTCTCTCATCTGCCCCACAGGTGCAAGGAATCACATCCCAACCATGCTCCTCCCATGCCTTTGACCTCCTCCCTCTTTCTTGGCCCCTCACTCATACATTTCCAACACTGGCACTGAAAGTAGGGGGAAATCTCCCCACCTTTATATTTCCAGGGAAGCTCCTCTGGGTCACAGGCAATAGGCCTCTTTTCTGAGGGAAATCCATGATGAACAGATGGAGTAAGATGCTGTGAAATGTGCCCATCCGCCCCAGGTTACAGATGATATAGGGACGTGTGATAAGATCCCATGGATGAGCAGTTTTGCACCAGACCTTGCAGGGATTGTGACAGGAGTCTGGACTGCCTAGATACCCATATGAGATTTGCTTCAGCCTGCACAGGTTCTGCATAGCAGTCTGTCACTGTTTTGTGGGACATTTTATAGTTTGCACTGTTATATTTATATTAACGTGTAGGATTTTATTTTAATTCCTTTCAATGAGGGTTTCATTGCTAAGTTCAATCAAAGCATAGCAAGTATTGCCATTCAGTGCTATAATTGTTTTTATACTCATTTATTATTTTATTTGTCTCCAAGGGTCACTGGACTGTTTGCTCAGTATATCTAAAAATGCTTTCTCCAGTAATCCACAGATTGCAAGCTGTTGTTTGCTTCAAAAACCCTCACTCACCCAACATACATAGTCAACACCACTCCGGGCATACACAGGACTGCACATCCAAGATGTGGGCAGGTGTTTGGAAGCTAGCCTCATATTATGATTTTGGGGAGATTCTCTGTGTTATTTTGCAAACTAATAAATGCCATCCTGTATGCAAAATTAGGGACTGCTCCCAATTTTACTGTGAGGGTTAGCTCCATTGAGTTCAATAAGGGAAGGACTGGCCCTAAATCTGTGGCTGAATTTCAAAGCAGCAGATGGATTATTAACTAAATAGCCTTATCACTGAACTGACACCATAATTAATGGGGAGATGAGAGAGGCCAGAGTCTTTGGGTTTTACACAAACCTGGACCGTGCCAGTTGCATTTCCCTC
>NW_017729025.1:1247970-1267517 GCF_001723915.1 Gavialis gangeticus | reverse complement strand
GACAGCAGGATTGATCTTGGGATACAAGGACGGTTCAGCAAGTGCTCTGAAAGTGTAGGGGGAGCAGGGGAAGTTTAATGTCATTACGACTACTGCAAACAGCAGGTGCTGCTGTGTTTTCTTCCCACTGCTGCATCCAAATGCAGTATTGGTAGGGATGTAGCAGCAGTTTACAAACTCTGCCTGGCTTTCCACTGACATCTCTTCCACTGGGCACAGAACAGGAAACTTCCTGCTATGCACAAATCTCTGGCATGTCTATCCCAGCATCCTGCCTCCGGGTGGAAAATAATCCATTATATGCCTCGTTAATTGGATTTATGCCATTCTGGCCCAGTCAGCCTGAGTCAGCATGGGATCCCTCTGCCCCATGCAAACACAGTGAATGGACAAGGGTGGGAATATCTGGCCAGGTACATGGCAGTGCTCTCCAGCATGAACCCCCCCCTATTGCATCTGGCTCTTGGATAGCAGATATGTATGTCATGCAACACCCAGACATTGTCAGAGATTTATTTGCACCACTACAAAGTGCCACAGGACTGCAGAGTGCTACAAAAATATACCTAGGTGGATCCAGGATTTTAGAAAGGGGGGTATGGGAGGCACAACAGGTGCTAAACACCACATTGCAGGAACAGCATCCAGGGACTTTATTTTAAATTTCCGGATTGTGTAACAATTCTCCCCAGGCCTCACTTTTGGCACCTTCTCCTCACCTCCTCCCTTCCCTTCCATACTCAGCAGCACCCCTTCTCTCCCCAGCTTTCTCTCCTTATAGCTTTGGAGCCAGGAAGGGGAGACCCATGCACCACTACTGCTGTCCCAGCCTCTCCCATCCGACTCTAGCTGGGCTGCACACAGAGCTGATTTGAGTACAGTGGTAGCAGCTGATGGGTTTCCCTCACTCCTCTTGCTCCCAGTCTGGTGGGGAACACCTGAGGAGATCGGGCAGGGAGGGGAAAGTGGGCTGCTGCCACTGTCCTGAGCTAAGGCCAGCTCCTGGCCCAGCCTGGAGCAGATCTGGAGCTCCCCCTGCTCCCAGGTCAGCCAGGGACAGTGGCAACAGCAGATTGGGGGGAGAGGGGAATGGGATAGGAGATGAGGTGGTACAAAAAGGTCAGAGGCTTCTTACCTGATTTGGGGACATAAAACATCCCCAGCTACCACTCCCATGGGCCCAAAAGGGGGGAATATGTCCACAGTGCTGTTCTCCATCTAAATCCATCCCTGAAAGTATAGCTTTATGGGGAAAATGTGCATGTAGAGACATTTCACAAAACTCTCTCACACACATACACAATTTTGACATCTGAAGGATGCAATTATCATTCTTTTATTGGCCATTACTTTACTTAGGATTTGGTATATGTTGTCTTTGCCGGAACCACCCTGACTGCTGTGCAGAACAGTACAACTCAAACCCATAAACACAGCTGTAGAAAGTGCATAATACAGGTGGGCCAAAGGTATCATTTAATATCCATTTTGCTTCTATCACCTCTCACTGAAGAGAAAAAAAAAAAGGCAGGGAGCATTTAAGAAAGCTTTGAGATTGGTGCTATCAGGAAATTAATGTCACTTTTCCGTACCCCATTTCTGCAGCAAAAGGTTTCTGTTCTACATGTCACTGATGAAGGCCAGTAGATTTAATAGTCAGAAGAAAGGCAGAGCAGGTAATATATGCCTTAAGGTAACAGTGTTCATATGATTTAGGATAATCATTGAAGAAAAGGGGAATGAACTGGGAAGCACAGAGCCTGTAATTCTACAGCACAATTTCATTATCACCTATTGCAACTGATTTCATCTCAGTTTCTTCAGCCCTTAGAAAATTTGAACAGATGGTATCTCTTGCCTTAAATATAAATGTAATTGGGTTGCACATGACTTTTTGGTTGGGATATTTCAATTAACTGGCTTCCCACATTTGTTATGTTAGACTGGTGGTGCTTTAAAGATGGTCTCACACAACAATTGTGTGTCAGCCCAGAGACAAAAGGAAGGGTAAATATTTTTTTAAAACCCACACACATCACTGAACAGTGAGCAACTTTCGTTTAGAGAGGGGACGGTATGTAGTTACTCTATTGGACACTTCTGCACCCCGTCCAGTCTAAATCACAGCAGGTGAATACCACCTGCAAGAATGACTGGCACCATAGAAGTAGTGCATGGTAAGAACAGAGCATTCTTTTTAAACCTATTTAAAAAGTTAAGTTCTTATCATTATCTCAAAGGGCAAACATGCAAACTGAGCACTCTAATTCTTCCTTTCTTTACTTTCCCCCTGCTCTTTTCCTTTTTTAATACATGACGTCCCTTTTTTTATGGAATCAACATTATACCCAAGGGACAAGTTCACAAATGCAATTGGTAGAGAGTGTGCTCTCCACGTGCTGATTTTCCGCTTGCAAAATTGCTGCAGTAAAAAGCGAAAAGTGTTGTATCTATTGAATGCAAGTTGTGAACTCCATTGCAATTTTTCTTGCTTTGCTTTGCACCTTGAAATGGAGGGAGAGCTGGGGGTGAAGTGCTGAAGACTGGGAGTAAATCATATTCCACCCACTCCGTGAGTAATTAGCACTTAGGGAGTCCTGAAACTTTACCTGCACAAAACACATGTACCCAACATGAGACCTCAGAGAAGGAGACCGCCCAGCGTGATAGCCTTGTGTTTAGATCGCCTGACCAGGGACACAGATGAGTGCTGGGCCTTGTCCAAAGCACTTGAAAGTCTTCCTCTTGACACTGGGCTACTGGGCAATCAGGAGGGGAAGATGTGTGGGTGGGGAGGAGGAGAGAAGACAGTAAAAGGGGCTCAGTGGGTGGAATCTGTTTTGGAAGGGAGGGGCAGTGAATAACTCCCCTCTGGCCTACTTTCCTCCTCCTTTCCCCGCCTTATATCTTTCCCTTCCAAGGGGCCAGTTTCAGGGGGACTGCTGGTGAGTGCTCTGGGCCATGCCTAGCTCACAGCTTGGTACTGAGGTACCACTTAGGCTTGTGAAAGTGAAATAGGATGTGGTCCTAAAATGCCATTTCCCTCTCACACTCCAGCTACCCCTATTGGGAATGGCCGACCTGCACACCAGTACTGCTGAATATTTGCTCCAGTTCCTAATGGCTGCTTGGTTTGAGCATACTCAAGCCTTTTCTCATGCACTATTCAAGAAACTTTGTGCAAATAGATTTCTGTTCAAATGAGAAATTACTGTTCTTTATGCAAATGCTGATATCTGCATGACAGCAAGGTTAACTGCAGACAAAAAATAATTGATTTTTTGGTTACATGTTGTGCTGTTAGAGTTTAGAAACCTGCACAGTCTGACAGTTATATGCCAAGGTAAAGAAACAAAAGCATGCAACTTGTGTGATAAAACACAAACTCTGGATAGCAATAGTGAACAGATGAACCAAACAGCTTATGCAAAAAAAAATCATGTGATCATAGGAAAGTAGAATTGGAAGAGATCTCATGAGGTCAGATGGTCCAGACACCTGCTCAAGGGAGGATCATCACTGATTGAACCATCCCAACCAAGTGTTTGTCCAATTTGCTCTCGAAAATTTTCAGGGATAGCGATTCCACAGTTTCTCTAAATCACCCTTGCTCTTTCAACCTTTCCTCATAAAACAGGCTTTCTAGACCCCCCAATCATTTGTGTTGCTCTAGACTGGACTCTTTCCAATCTTTCCACCTAATTTTCTGAAATGCAGGGCCTAAAACACAGGATTCCAGGTGAGAAATCACCAGTGAAGAATACAGTGGAAGAATCACTTCTCTTGATTTGTATTTATTGACACAATCCAGTATACAGTTGTTGTTTTTTTCAACAAGATCACATTGTTGCCTCATATTCTGCTTATGGTCTATTGTCATCCCTTGCTCTTTCTCTGCGATACTGCAATCTAGTCAATCATTCCCCAGTCTCTATTTGTGCATGCAATTATTGCATCCTAAGTATTCCATCTTGTTGAATCTAATCTGGGTTATTGCTGACCATTTCTCCAGACTGTTCAGGTCATTCTGGATCCCAGCCCAACCCTCCCAAGTGCCTGCAATGCCACTCAACTGGGTGTCATCTGAAGATTTGTTAAGGCTATGACACACATTCAAATAATCTGGGAAAATTCTCCTAAGTTTGTTCTCCTGGTAGAAAAATTTACCCAGAGCCATGCATACAGACATTTGAATGCTAAGGGTCTGAAACATGGAGAACTTGTAGTGTGGTCTGTCAGCTCCCTTAGTTTGCCTGGGAGCAGACGGCAGCAATGCATAGGGCAGCCCTGATTGGCTGACCCAGAATGCTCATGGTCAACCTGTGTTTCCCTGCAGCACAATGTGGGAATATTGAATGGGGCATGTTTTGCTCTCTGCTAGAGCAGCAGAGCCCAATGAGTGACACCTTCTCCCAGGGGCAAGCAGGATAGGAGTTGCTAGAAAACTGTTCTTTTCTGAGAGAAGCCATGACATGTACATACATTCACTTTCCCACAGTTATTCACACATTATTTTTCTCCTGGAGTGGCCATTTTTATTCTGGGAGAAAAAGCTTGAATATCTATACAGTCGTGGTTTCTCCTAGCAGAGGAGTGACTCTCTCAGGTGAAACAGAATGTCTGTATGAGGCCTAAATATCTCCTTCATATCATAGAAGGAGATAAGGTCTGACTTGGTCTTGGTGCATCCATCCTGGCTGTTCTTTATCACTTTGTTCTCCTCTAGGTGCTTCACAATAGGTGAACAAACACACTCACATGTGCATGCATGTGCACACACACACATGTTTGAAATAACCATCACCTTTGTGCCACCATTAAAATCTATCTATCTATCTATCTATATGAGTGAACAGATGCCCCAGTCCCTTGTCGCATCACACATACCCAAAATTGTGAGTGTGATGATTCCTAGTATGAGTTTGTGCTGCTTTTTCACAGCTGACATCTGTGCTTGTTTTTGGTGTGAGAGTGAGGGAAGCTCATGGTTGCCCATGCTCTGCAGCTACCCCTGGGCTTCAGAGGCCCAATCCTGTGGGACAAGAGCTCATGGTGCCTGGCCCTGATCCAAGGCACATGAAGCTCCTGAAGTCCCGCATCTGTAGGTATGCACTCCACCCTAAGGCCAAGCACTCAGGGTTCATCTATCAGATCAGCGATGTCAGGACACATCCCATCACAGTTAATCTTACCACAAAGACACTGTCTGTAAGTAGCCACAGAAATGGTTCATGAATCATTTTCAACCAGAAGAAAGGGCTCTGTCTATCAGAACAATTCGCCAGTCTTCAGGATATGGCTGAGCTCCTCTCATGCTGATGTATCCCAGACTATAGGCGCAATACTGGTTTTCCCTTTGGCCTTGCTGGCCCTATTCCCATGCACAGACTCTCAGGTGTTTACTCCTTCAAAGAAGTAGAGCCCCAAAGCCCAACTGCAGTGGGCCCCAGGACCAGCACTTGAGTTGCATATTTTCTGCTTTACAGTTTACTTCTTTAGAGGCACAGAATTGGCGTAGCAAATCATGGAATCATACAGAAGTTGGGCTGGATGTGACTTTCAGAGGTCACGTAGCCCAACTCCCTGCTCAAGGCAGGATCATCCCTGTAACAGACTGTGCACAAGAGTATAAAACACCATCAATATTTACAGCATCAGAAATTAGTGTGAGAAATACATCGGTCCCTGTCTCTGAGTTGTTACCCTCTGGAGCATTGTCTGGCCTGGGGTCACCCAGGATCCTTGCCCTGCAGCTGATAGCTTTCTTTCTGAACCATGGGATCTTCCTAGCTCAGCTCTGCTTCTCCAACCTTGGTTGTTCCCACAGCCAGATTCCCCAAATCACCCTAACCATTTAGTGCCCGCTCTTGCAACAGAAAACCCCAGAGACCTGTCAGATGTGTATTTTAGGAAGATGAGATATTTAGCACAGTGGGGGAAAAATAATAATTCCCAAACATTTCCAAATGTCATCTTCATTTTCCCAGCCTAACTTTAAATATGGCTGTTGAGCGGATTCCTTCCAGGTCACTCTACACAAAAGGTAAAACCCATCCATTGCTGATGCTGGCAGCCCTCAGCATCCAGCCAGCTCCTCTTTGTCCTCAACCTGCCCATTTTAGAGTTTCCTGAGCACAAATTACACATTCTGATATCACCCATAACATGTGTTTGGGGTCATAAAGAACAGCTTTCTCTCCACAGTATTACAGTTCAGGATTTGAGTACGACTGCTATCAAAATGTTAAACATCTTGCTTAACAGACAGCAGGAACAAAACACAGTACAAGCAAGCAATAACAATAGGTAATTAGTGTTTCTATAATGTTCCCTCTCCTCTCCTAATTGTCTAGGGTTTAATTTTGCAATATTGTCTCTTATAAACAAAACTAAAACAGGGACATTGTTAGCAATGACTCAGTAGTACACATTTCACATCCTATGCTTCTTTCCCCCTCAATCTATGCTATTTCCTACTGTGGGATCAACATCACGTCTAAAGGGCAGGTCCACAGATGGGCTACAATTGTTGTACTTTGACCACTGCAAATGATTGAACCATATCATTCATGGACTAATATAATGATGGGATTTATACTAAGTTTGGATATGAGTAAGAATTAGAGTATAAAAAGGGGACAATAATGCACGAGCCTGGATGCATAGATTTAATCTACTTTAACCCTTGGAACCGCTGCCATTTGCAACAGGTTTGAATTTGTCCTCTTTTACCTAATGACACATTCATTGTCTCTGCTTCTGGTGGGGCTGTTGTCAGGATGATGAAACTGTGCCCTTTCCTTGTCCTTTGAAACTGAAGGAAGCCATAGGATTGTGTCGGGATAAAAGGAAGGTCCTTCACTTGTTCTGCATGCCCCCTTTACATGTTCGTTGTTCATGCATCCTCTTGAGTTACACTCTACTCAACTCCTGTGTGGGACAGCAAAATACAATACAAACTGAGCAAAGTATTTCCACTCTTCCAGATATATGGAAAGCAAAATAAACAAATGGGCCTGTTGCAGCATGTTGATCCTAACAGCTTCCCAATTTTCCTTAAGATTTCTATCTACATTTCCCCCTAAGCTGATCCAAGATTTTCTCCTCAAATGTATTAGCAGAGTGTTACTTCACATGTTTGAATAGAAAAAAGGAAACTTATTCAAGGTGCAACTCCTTTTACCTAAAGAATGGATTTATTTAGTGCACATGCTTAATAAATATCATGATCCTGCTTCAGCAACCAGGTCTCATAAGGCAAAAACAAATTCCAATGGGCATGTCTACACATTAATTAATGCACTGTAATTATGGTGCATTAAGTTTAATGCACTGTAATCAGCCCTATTGCCCATTAGCAGAAATTAAGTTTTTTTGTGACATAAATGCGCAGTAGATTAAATCTACAGTGCATTAGCGTATTAGCACAGGTTTTGCCCACTGATTTAATGCAAAGAATTAGTCAAACTGGAAAGAATAACTCTTAAAGAAAGACTGAAAGGCAGGGCTGTTACTTTAGAAAGGAGGCAAGTAAGAATAAGGAAGACACAAGCAGGCATAAAAAACAATGAATGGGTTAGAGAACATAGCTCTGTCCTCCCCATCCCATAACACAAGAGCAGCAGGGTATTATAATAAAGTTAAAAGGTGACTAATTCTGGACTGATAAAAAGGAATAATTTTTCACACATTGGATAATTAGGCAGTGGAAGTCACTGGCACAGGAAGTCATTGAGGCCAAGAATTTATCAAGATTCTAAAAAATCTCATTTAGAGACAAAAAAAAAATTCCATCATTAGTATTAACAAAGGTTAGAAGGAAAATTATACAGATAAATCCAAAGGAAAGATATGTTAGAGACAAAAATAAGACAGAAATACTAGAAATATTAGATATTCTTGGAGGTAGGATGCACCCTTTAAATGCCATAAATAATTGATCTTGTATGTGTACCAGCTCATATCTTGTATGCAGACCAGCCCAGCCTCTGGCTTCTTTACTTTTCATTCCATCCAGGAAGAGCACACACCAGCCCCTGAATCTTCCTTACCCTGCCAAAGGGTTTTTGAACCTGAAAGCTTGCTTAAAAGTTGTTTTCCAACTATTTAAGTTGCTCTAATAAAAGATATCAGATTCATCCAAAGAACCTTGTCTGCCTAGGTCCATAGACCAACATGGCTACAACCTACACCCCTATAAATAATTGAACCACATAATCTATTGACTACTACGATGATGGAGTTTAGAAGCAGGTGAGATCTGAAGCAATCTGGCAGTTCCCATGACCCTGCTGCTGTTAGTATTAGTAACAGTAATATCAGCAGTAATTTTCTATACTTTGCTCGCATGTATGTGGGATGCTAGAGTGAAATATCAAAACTAGTTTGGGAGTAACTTCTATTCCCATATTTCCAGTCAAGCCAAAATCAAGAACTGCCAGCATAAAGTTAAAGAAATATTTCCAATGCACAAATATTTCCTTTTCTATCCATCAGTAGTTTCACTGCTACGGCTCTTTGCAAGCTTTCCATTTAGAAGTCAGGTTGTGAGACAGCCTAACTCCAATTCACAAGAGGAGCTTCAGTGAAACAGCTTTATTGGTTTGACCTCACTCCCCAGTGGAGAGTTGTCCATG
The DNA here is from genome assembly GCF_001723915.1 of Gavialis gangeticus. NCBI lineage: Eukaryota > Metazoa > Chordata > Crocodylia > Gavialidae > Gavialis > Gavialis gangeticus. The sequence goes on along the minus strand of NW_017729025.1, from coordinate 1,258,881 downwards.
TGATAAAAAACCCACATAAATAATTCAGCCCTGTTAGCATATGTGCTGTATGTGTAAAGGAAACGGGTGATCGGTCCAACAAAGAGACAGAATCACATCCCTTTCCAAGAAAAGAACAAGTCCATTGGTCAGGCGCGAGGCCACTGACAGGTCAAGGCAACTGGAGTGCCCTTCTCTGCTGGTCTCCACTAAACCCCGGAGGGATGCACTGAAGCACGTCCATGTGGTGCTGTCTGGAGGTATGCCTCTAAGGATATTGGCTAAGGAAAGAAATATTGATTTAAAAATAAGGAAGTAAAAGCAAGTATCTGCTGTTTATTTCAGATGTCCCAGTGACCAGCAGTTTGACAGGGCATTTGGAATGGCAGTGCTATACCAACCAATTTATTTTGCCCTAAAGCATCTCTAAGTTTTGATGCAAATGAATTATGGAGCCTATAATTAAAGTGGTTTGTATCATTCATCATTAAGGCTCCCACTTAGCCCTGCAATGAACAGAATCTATTTGTTTTTTTATATGCTATTTATATAATCATTATTTATCTATATTTAATTATAATCATTTTATTTAGAAGGCACCCCTCCGTCAAAGCACTCAGGAAAGCTGCACAAGCAATTAAAATACAATCATGAAAATAGCGTGAAATGAAACCTTGTATAATGCAGAACCTAAAAGCAAAACGTGGGAGAAGTAAACAAAGCAGCAGACTAACAGAAAAAGGGATTTTGCTTCAGGAAACCCTTAAAAATTAGCAAAATGAAGAAAAGTTTGTCAGCGGTAATTTTTTTTTCTAAGGGCTTGTTGTAAAATTAATGCAATCCCTGGTGCTATAATTGTTCTACTGAACAGTGGGCAAGGATGGTGCCTGAGGTCTTATTGAAATCCAACCGAGCGGCCACAGAACTACAGCCAAAATTTAAAGATCAAAGGCACCACCTGATCTGTACTCACCATACAGCTAAAACTGTATGTTTGTTGCTTTTCAGCTCCTCAGCTGTACTAATGTACACAAGGAAATTTCTTTAAAAGAATTAAACAAATACCTTTAGAATTTTTTTTTTTTTAATGGGGGCCTGGATTTTGCTCTGTTCTTTCTTAAATTGACAGTTTTGTCTTTCTAACTCGCTTTGACAGTCTGTTATTTTCTCTGGTGCTTCTATATTTATTCAAAAGTAGGGTATTGTTGTTTTGAACAATGGCAGAAAGCAGAGCGCGTGGGCTTTTCTTGGGTTCTGGCCAGGTGCCTGGGGCACTTTTTGTGGAAATTGAACATCACAGAACTTGTCCAATAAGTCTCTAAAAAGTTATCGTGCTATGTTTAAATGTTCACTGTTTCCTGATTTTTGTAGGATCATTTCTACATCCTTTTTTGCCAGAGGCTGCTTCAGTTTATGATGCGCCCACTCTTTCTCTCCACCCATCCCGGAGGCATTTATGGAACAACAAAAGGACAAATGGACAAACACATTTTTAGCAACAGGCTTGGAACTAGACCCTATGGGCCCAAGGTGGATGGAAATATTGGAAGTGGCCTCGGCCTTAATTCAAGGAGCATAAGGCTAGGCGTTTCTTCCCTGGTATGTCCTAGCTATTCCAGTTCGCCAAGTCCCTCGCTGCTGTCTGAGCCCATCTTTCAGAAAAGGATCTAGTCTCTCTCTGCAGACATGAAGGGGTGGAGGATCTAACCCCTGACAATAGATTCCTATGAAAAGTTGTAAACTTCTTCACATTTAATACCTACTGCCTAGTTTCTTACTTGAGTTTGCCTGTTCCAGCTTCCTGGTATGCCTTTTTTCCTGCTAAACAAAAGAGCCTCTTAATCTTGTGTATTTTCTCCCAGTGAATGTACTTATATTAGGGTTGCCAACCCTCCAGGATTGCCCCAGAGTCTCCAGGAATTAGATATAAATATCCAGGAGACTGCTGAGAGTTACCCGGGAGATAAATGTTAGGGCATTCATTAAAATTAATATTAAATGTTGAATTCGATTTATACAGTGCTCCAGTGGGTTTTTTTAAAATGTAACAGTAACGTGAATTTGCCTTCCTGACATAAAGTCTACACATTGTAATCCGTGACTGATATGCACAAGCAGGCAGACACATTCGCATTGTGTGTCACGGGCACACCGCCGTTCCAGAAACCTCTCAGCATAGATTCAGACAGAGTTGGCAACCCTAATCTATATATTATAGTGAAACACAATTCAAATGGGAAAAAGGTTACATGTTTTTAACAGTAAGGGCAATTAACTACTGGCACCAACTGCATAAGGAAAGAGGGATTCTCCATCTCCTAATGTCATCAAGTGAAGGCAGGTTGTCTTTCTGAAAGATCTGCATTAACCACAGACACTGGGATTTTCTTATCTGATTTCCTGTACAACGGAGGCTGCAGGATTTCCCTGAATCAATTCCCATTGGAGCTGCAGTGTAACTTTTACCACCCCCCCCCCCGGAAAAAAAGAAAAATTCCAATTTTGAGATAAAACTTGCAAGTGATGGAAAAAACATTATCTGGAGAGCCCTTCTCTTGCAAGTATCTTTGGAGATGAGGTGAGAGGAGGTATAGATTGAACATCCGCAAAAACTACTTCACCGTTAGGGCGGCTAGGAGCTGGAACCAACTTCCAAGGGAAGTGGTGCTGGCCCCTACCCTGGGGGTCTTTAAGAAGAGGCTGGATGCCCACCTAGCTGGACTCGTTTGAGTCCCATTTCTCTTTTTGGGGTTTTTGTTGTTCTCCCGCCCTGGCGGGGGGTCGGGCTAGAAGATCTACTAGGTCCCTTCCGACCCTTAATCTATGAATCTATGAATCTATGAGTGAGTGTTTAGACTCCAGCTGTCAGCATGGATTAGTGTGTGTCCACAGATTTTTTTATATACTCGCAGCCTGCTTTAGAAAGGTAATGGACACTGTGCAAAGTGCCGACACCAACAACTGAGAGTGACATCTGGGAATTACAGACGCCTAGCATCTTACAGCAGGTCTTCAGCATCTCATAGTGTCACAGAAACCTCAGGAGCAATTTACTAAAGGGAAATACAAATAATTAAAATATCTCATTGCCCATTTCTGGCATCTTAACATGGATATTATATTCTGAACATTGGTTAAAGATCACAGAATGGTAGAAACACTGCCGTTTGATGCAAAATCACTGGACTGCATGGAAAAAAAATATTGCTTATGAACATGCCACACTTTCACTCTTAGAACTAACATTCAGACAGTGCAATAGATATCTGATATAGATTAGTTCCAGTTCAATGGATGAACCACTGACCTGTTTTTCCACAAGGGGAAAAACAAACAGAATTAATTAAAAGAGAGAAAACCAGATCTGTATTGTTATGCTGCTTGAAATCTCTCCAACAAAACAAGCTACCTTGGTAGAACTGTAGTTTTACCTCTCTTATTAGCCACCTGGTTGTTACAAAAGCCAATCAATATCCATAAACAAGGTAAGCCTCAATGAAATGCACACCCTGTTCATTCTCTTTTTTTTTTCCTTTGCAGTAAATGCTTGTTACTTGTACCCATCAGTAGACTGCTTGCCACTTCGAATTACATCTGCAATACAGACAGGCATTATGAAAAAGCTAGAAAAAAGTAAAGAAAACTCATGATTTACTTTGGGAGAGGAATGGCAGCCCTGTGAGGCACCATATCTACCCCTAGGAAATTGATAATTAGGCAACTTTAATTAGAAGCATGCCTAAATGTTAGGATTTAGCCCTAAATTAATATGGAGAACAACTGACAAGGAAAAGAGTCAATTCAGAACATGGTCCTTAAGGGAAGAGTTAAGGGTAAAAATGATCTGGGTAAGACTAGTTGCTACCCTTAAAAAATGATCATGGTGAGATACTTCATAGCGTTGTACCCTTTTTGGAATTGGAGACAGCCATGGTGTCCATTGCTACATTGCTGTGTTGCGAAATTGTGATATTGGGCACGCCTGCACATTGCCGTACCGTGATGCTGCTACCGCACTCCTTTTGGAAGTACTAAAGCACAGTGCAATACAGGTGGTTACTGTGCTGTGTGTGCAGCACACACGTAGATTGTGCTGCTATGTCACTGTAGCAGCACGCTATAACCAGGGAGAGCACCAGTACACCAACATAGTTGGTGATCACATGTAGACACATGTGATCGCTACATCACCGCAGCATAGTTTCATAGTTGGTCGGGTCAGAAGGGACCTGAGCAGATCATCAAGTCTGACCCCCTGCCATGGGCAGGAAAGAGTACTGGGGTCAAACAACCCCGTATGACCCCAGCATGCCATACGGCAACCTGGTGCATCGCTATATTGCCATAGGGTGATGTGTAGACGCACCCATTCGGAACATCTTGCTTTGCCCATTGTTAGAACCTAACCAAACTCTTATTAGTTCTCAGAAGCTTGGAGAAATTTCTGTGGCTTTCCATCTCAACAGGGGATAAGAACTGGTGCAATAGCAAGAGTGAGTGCCATTGCATTATTGCTGCTTTTTTAGATAAGATGGGAAGGAAGTGCTCCTCACAGGTTGTCTGGTTGAATGAGTGAGCACTGCTGGATCACTGAGAGTTTCTATAAACAACTAAATGAAATGGATTGAAACATGACAGGACTCAGCTATGGGAGCTGTTGTCAGTTTTAGAGAGCTTCTAGCCCTGTGGTCCAGCTGCCAGGATGGATCCTGCCTTTGGGTGACTTCAGCCATCACCTGCAGGGACAGTCTGGGAGCCCGTACACCACCGAGTGCCTCAAAAGGGAGAGGAAGGGTGGCAGGGTGTCATGCCACTGGGGCTAGGGAAGGACACCCCCATAGCACAGATATCTCATTTTGTGCATGGATTTGCAGCTGAGATCAGGGCTCTGTTATACCAGGAGTTTCACCAGCACACTGCTGTGCCAAAGCTCTCGTGGTCCAAACACACAAGAGAGGCAGACAATGGGTAACAGAAGAAGTGATTTATCCACGGTCACAGAGCAGATGCATGTCGGAGACGGAAATGGGACACAGGCATCCTGGCTGTCAGGCTAATACCCCATCCACTGCCTCTCAATGCTTGATGGTGATTTTGTTGGGGGCGTATACCTCTGAAGTCATGCAGTTTTGACACATCACTCTGAACCTCTAATGCCCTATATGAATCGTTCCAGTGTATTATAATGTTAATGATGGGATCTTGTAAGCTAGGCTACATTTCTATTGCCTTTTAAGGTAGTTTACAATACTCTCTGATAGAAAAATCAAATTTATTTTATGCCATTAAAGCACTTTAAATCATAGTTGTATCGATAGAAGCTGAATTAAATCACCCCCTGTCCTCTGAAACCAATTTGTATTGTTATAACAAGACCCACAGAGAAGAGTTATTTAAATCATTTTCGTCCAATCACAATGATTTAATGTGCATCACGCCATAAAGCAGCCAATAAATTATTCTTGTATCTAAGTTCTTCAAATTGCTCCTATCCTATTAGTGCTGTTTAGCCTGTTCTAAAAATAATTTAAACTGTATTACACATATCCAAAACACTTAAATCAATCCAAGGATGACACAAATGTACTTTATAAGCTACAATCCTTTGTGATAAATTATTCTGGACACATACTACATTAAATCTCATATTTCAGATTTTAAGGGTTTTTTTGTTCTTTTTTTAAATTTTGTGTGCATCATTTTCAATAGCACATAGCAGGAATGCTCCTGCAGAACTAAAAGGTAGAAGCATTTAAAACCAAGCATGGAAGAAAGTACCTCAGGGACCTTTGCAAACACAGTGTATGGTAACGTCCCCTGCCACTTGCCCAAAGCCACAAGTGTCAAAACGGGGACAGTGAATGGGTTAAAAAATGGGATTACAGGACATGGGGTCTTGCAGGATCCAGCTTCCACTGACATGTGCCTAGTTTTCTGAGGACCACAGACATCTAAACCGAACCATTCATTCAGCAAGGGAAGGAGACCTAGCTCTAGAGTATTGCTGTTTTCTTTCCCCTTAGAATAGGCAATAAATAACAGATTTCTCATAGTTTCATAGTTTCATAGATTTAGGGTCAGAAGGGACCTAGTAGATCTTCTAGCCCGACCCCCCGCCAGGGCGGGAGAACAAAAAAAACAAAACAAAAACCCCAAAACAAAAACAGGACTCAAATGAGTCCAGCCAGGTAGGCATCCAGCCTCTTCTTAAAGACCCCCAGGGTAGGGGCCAGCACCACTTCCCTTGGAAGTTGGTTCCAGCTCCTAGCCGCCCTAACTGTGAAGTAGTTTTTGCGGATGTCCAATCTATACCTCCTCTCCATCAACTTGTGCCCATTACTCCTTGTTATGCCAGCGGGCGCTAGGGGAAACAGCGTCTCCCCCAAACCCTTCTGGTTCCCCCTAGTGAGTTTATAGACTCAATGCCAGTCTGTAGCAAACAAGGTACTTTAAGGGTGGCTATTTGAATTCATCGCACCTCTCATCAATTTTGCAAAATTCTGTACTCTTCTCATCCATATCAATGTTGCTCATCCTAAAAAATTAGGAATTAGCAGACACAGGCATTTGTATTCAATTGAGATAAAAATAATGAAACACCACTATATATAATCTATATATTAGTAGTGTTTTATTTTAATCATGGGAAAATATGGATTTGGGTTGGGGGTTTTTATATCTGAAAATTTGTGATTTTTGTTTAAATCAGAGAAAACCAGGATCATTGTTCATGACTTCTTGCTGTCGGATCTGAAAACTCAAACTCCCCCTCTGAGATTTACCACTTTAATGAACGCACCCAATAAAAGCCATCTAAGGGCCAGCATGTGATAATTAACCCCTACGGCAGCTGTGCAGAAACCAAGGGGACAGTGCATCGGATACAATCCCAACACTCCTCCAGGGACCCAGGTAACAGGGAGTAATCTTCACCTGCCCTTCAACCAGGACAGCTGCTTTGTTGCAAGGGGATGGCATCCTTTGTGCTGAAAGGGTTTCTATAGTGGTGAAAGGGCACTGGGAAATTTTTCCCCTTGAGAGTCAGCAATGTTGTACCGAGCACATTGCAGAAGGGCACAGGCACACAGCAAATCTGACTTCGGGCCCTGAGTTTCAGCAAAAAATTTCACTTGAAACAATGATTTTTCATCTGATTTGGAGGGAAAGGAGGCAGCTTCTGTGGAGTCCAATTTAATAACGCCCAAACATTGTTTGTTCATTTGCAAAATATTGCCACCTCCTATTGTTATGAGCCAGGCACGAGGTTTAACAAACAATTTGAGCATTAATGAACACCAAATTAGGGGAGCAGCAGGAAGCCCAAAGGGTAATTCATGGATTATTCTCCCTGAACTTGATAGTCAATGATGGTTGCACAACCAGGACCTAAATTGTTTTATTAAGGAAAGAGCTGAACTGTAATTTGTGCAAATGGAAAATCTCAAGGAGAGAAAAAATTAGGTCAGGAATAAAAACAAGAGATTGCAATCTAGGACGATTAACATTTTCTAGAAGAAAAAAATAGGGTTTTTTTGTTTGTTTAATTTTTTTTGCTTTTTTCTTCTTTGTTTTCAGATTCTCTCTTTTCTCCTCAAATAATGACAGGCAGGAGAATTAACTGAAAAATCTGATGGGGAAAAATCCACTTAACTCATCTTTTAACTAAAGAGCCTCCCTTTCTCCAACTCCATAGTCCGCTTTTCATAGATTCATAGTTTCATAGTAATAGGGTCGGAACGGACCTGAGCTGGTCATCAAGTCCGAACTCCTGCCATGGGCAGGAAAGGGTGCTGGGGTAAAATGACCCCAGCTAGGTGATTGCTTAGCCTCCTTTTGAAGACCCCCAGGGTAGAAGCCAGCACCATTTGCCTTGGAAATTGATTCCAGATCCTAGATGCCCTGACTGTGAAGTAGCGCCTCCTGATGTCTAGCCTGAATCTACTTTCCATCAACTTATGGTTGTTATTCCTTGTTACCCCAGGTAGTGCTCAGAAGAACAGAGATTCCCCCAATACCTGCTGGCCCCCCTTGACCAGTTTATAGAAGACCACTAGATCCCCCTCAGCCTTCTCTTGTGGAGGCTGAACAGGTTCAGGTCCTGTCGCCTCTCCTCGTAGGGCCTGCCCTGCTGCCCCCTGACCATGCGAATGGCCTCCTCTGGACCCTCTCCATGTTGTCCACATCCCTCCTGAAGTGCAGCACCCAGAACTGGATGCAGTACTTCAGCTGTGGCCTGACCAGTGCCGCATAGAGGGGGAGGATCACCTCCGTGGACCTACTCGAGATGCATCTGTGGATGCCTGACAAGGTGCGGTTGGCCTTCCTAACTGCCTCCCCACACTGCCGGCCCATGTTTATCTTGGCATCAATGATGACTCCAAGATCCTTTTCTGCCTCTGTACTGACGAGAAGGGAGTTCCCCAGCCTGTAGGTATGGTGCCAGTTCTTCCTCCCCAGGTGCATCACCTTGTACTTGTGGGTGTTGAATCCCATCCTATTCTTGTCCACCCACCCTTGTAACCTGTCTAGGTCCAATTGTAGCCTATTCCTTCCTTCTAATGTGCCCACATCCCCCCACATCTTAGTGTCATCAGCAAATTTGAACAGGGTGTTATTTACCCCCTCGTCTAAGGTGCTGATGAAGATGTTGAAGAGTACGAGCCTGAGGACCGAGCCCTGGGGTACCCCACTGCCCACATCCCTCCAGGTCGACAATGACCCATCCACCACCACTCTCTGGGTGCGGCCCTCCAGCCAGTTGGTGACCCATCTGACTGTGTGTGCATTGTCACCACAGTCGCCTATTTTTTTTTTAATAAGGATGGGGTAAGAGACAGTGTCGAAGGCATTCCTAAAGTCCAGAAAGACGATGTCCACGGCAACATCTGCATCCCAGGATTTTGCAACCTGGTCGTAGAAGGCCCCCAGGTTGATCTGACAGGATCTGCCCCTAGTAAATCCATGGTGGTTGCCCCTAAGCATGGTCTCCCATGCTGGCCCCTTGCAGATGTGCTCCTGGATAATTTTCTCAAAGCGCTTCCCCAGGACTGAGGTAAGACTAATGGGTCTATAGTTTCCTGGGTCCTCCTTCCTCCCTTTTTTGAAAATGGGGACCACACTGGCCCTCGTTCAGTCCTCTGGCACCTTGCCAGAGCACTACGAGTGAAAAAAATCTCTGATACATGAGGAAAAAAACCCAGCATTAACATTCAGTGTTCTTTGAGATCCCTTTCAGCTCTCCTCTTGGAGCCTTGCTGCTATTACAAATCAGACCATATCTGCCTGTAGAGCAGAGAAAGAAAATGACTGTAGCACACTGATCTCACACCTTGACAAGTACATCTTGCAGGAAGGCATCTAACTTTGACATGAGGACACCAGTGGAGAGGGAATCTACAGAATCCACCATTTCTTTTTGAAGTTTATTTCAAAATGTATTCACCTCCACTGAAAGGTTCAGGCCTTACTTCCAATATGAATTTTCTGGTTTCAGCTTCTGGTCTTTGGATCATGCTATACCATTCTCCACTAGATTAAGTAGCATGTTAGAGCTTGCTTTTCTCTCCCCTGGAGGTCCTTTTACACTGCATTCACACCTCTTCCCCCCACGTCCCCTGTTTTTGATAAGCTGAACAGAATGAGTGCTTAGTTTCTTATGGTTCTAGACCCTTGGATCCTCCACATGGGACTTTTCTTCACTTTATCTAATTCTTCAGCAATCTTCTTAAAATATAGACACCCAAACAGGAGGCAGCATTCTACCTTCTGCCTCAGCAGAGGTAAGACCACCAAATGACCTATAATATGTCCACTGTCCCTCTACCACTCCAGAGGGAGAGACATAAGTATGTCAGTAGATGTACCTAGAACCCTTGGGCCACATTTGGGAGCAAGTGGTTGTGGCTCCAGGGACATGAAACTGGTTTACACTAGATATTGACCCAAGTGGTCACTGTGCAGAAAGGGACTCAGATGGACTCCAAGAGGGGGGCATCTAAAGTTCTGTTAATACAGGAACCCACCAAGATAGTCTCATGTCAAAAAACAACAAGCCTGCAGCCCTCCTCTGAAGAAGTCTGACTCCTGTGCAATAGACTTGAGCAGTCTCTGATCAGAGTCATCTGTTATTACAGGGAATCAGGGAGTGGGCTACTGCATCAGGAAATCCTAGAGGGCAGAAAGGTAGCCCAGCTTGTGTTCCTGTAATGGGATACGATTTTTAATGACACAACTGCAAACCATTTCCTCCCCACAGGCCCACCATTACTCTCGGCACACAGCGTGGATGGTACGGTGCCCATGAATCAGCATGATAAAGTTAATGAGGCTCTTTGTCTGGAGGCTGTACTGCCAACCCCTCGATTGTATCATGAGTCTTGTGCTCATTGGCAGAGCAGTGTGAAGGGCGGGGAATTCCTGCTGGCAGAGGACATCTGGATTTAAAGAGGTATGTGGTCACAGGAAGCGTCTCCCAGGAGTAAGACCTGACCACATCGACATTTAAATTCAAAATGTTTTGACTTATTTCAACGGTGTTTTTATTTTATAATTACAGTGTATTGTAGGATCAAGAAAAGTGGGGCAAGAAGGAACCTTGGGAGGTCATATCTTGTCCAACCCCCTGCTCAAGGCAGGGCCATCTCCATCTTATGCAAATGTTTGGCAAAATATTTCTTAAAATGGCATGAGCCACCCTCTTGTATAATTACCAGGCATAATGCTTAAACATCCCAAAATACCCTAACTAGCCACAGGTAAAGTAGGGGGACAAGAGCACTATCAATGTTCTGCCTCTCCAAAGACAAAAGTACTCTGTTAAAATACTATTTAGAGATGCGAGAAAGAGGACCATACTCCCAAACGTTTTTTAATGGGAAAAAAGGGATAGTTCAACATTTTCAGAATTTTTCACTGCTTCCCCCCCCCCCCCCC
>NW_017729025.1:1234754-1247831 GCF_001723915.1 Gavialis gangeticus | reverse complement strand
AAGGTCCTAAATGCCATGAACCCCATGGCAGACAAGGTTCTTTGGGTAGATGTAATATCTTTTATTAGACCAATTAACTAGTTGGAAAAAAAATGTTCTTTGCCAGATTTCAGTTACAAACACCCTGCTTCAGGTGGAGGGAGAGTCACCAACACCTTTGAACCCCATGAGGCTTGTGTGGGGTTCATCTGACTAACTTTGGAGGCATCTAAAGCTGCTTTACACCAGAAGCTACACAGCTCCAGAGATGACTCAGTCCATTTTATCTTGGTGTCTACCCCTTGGCAGGCTCACAGGTGATTCAGGTCTAGCACAGAGTAGTGGAGATATTGGAGAAGCCTGGACAGTATCGGTGGTTGTGCTACTGCTGCTGTTTTTATGCCTTGCTTCGGGGTGCACACCTAGAGCTGCTGCCCACTCACTCCCCCACGTTATGCTCCTCTCCTGTTTCTCCGTGGCTCCCAGCTCACATTGTGAAACAAAACGCATTGCTGGGGAGCCCCTAACCACCACCAACAGTCCCCAAGGAGGTAGGTAGAAAAGCACATGTATAATAGCTCTCCTCAGCAGCTTTGAATGCAAGTAGTTGTGCTGCTGTGTCCTGTCGTCTATCCTGGTGCTCACAGCACTTTCCCTGCAGGTTGGACACCTGGTTCTAGCTCCTCTCAGCCTGAGGGAATTTGCCTTTGCATCTTTCCTTCCTCAGGAAGGAGTATGGGGCCCCTGCTCCCAGCATTGCTCATCCAATTTACGTTAGGAAGTCATTTGTTATAAAAGAGAAATAACCCTGGCAGCTGGGACTAAAATTCAGGAGTTTTTTATTCAGGAGAGTACCTTGACCCCTCAGTCACAGGGATCCTTCTGGAGCCCTGACTCTTGCAATGCCCAGTGGTCTGGATTCAGCTGAGCATGTTCAAGAGGACCTTCACAAACCCTATTTAACGGAGGTGAAGTCAGCTCCCTGGGAAGCTGGAGCTGAGGGTTCAAACCCCTCATGGTGACACAGGTAAGTGCTAAACTGCTGGGTGGAAGGTGCCTGGCTCTTTCCCCAACTCTGAATTGCTTAAGTGCAAAAACCCAATGTGTGGTTACCTTGGAAATGGCATGAGATGCTATGAATGGTGAGTGAATGGAGACTGAAGCATGTAAGCTCCTCAGAGTTCAGACACCCAGAGAGTCAAATGGGTCACTAGTTGGCTGGAGGGCCACACCCAGAGAGTGGTGGTGGACAAGTCATTTTCGACCTGGAGGGATGTGGGCAGTGGGGTCTCCCAGGGCTTGGTCCTCGGGCCCGCACTGTTCCACATCTTCATCAGCGACTTGGACGAGGGGGTTAAAAGCACCCTGTTCAAATTTGCTGATGACACTAAGATGAGGGGAGAAGTGAGCACGCTAGAAGAGAGGAAGAGGCTGAAATCAGACCTAGACAGGTTATGGGGGGGGCGATGAGACTAGGATAGGTTTCAACACTGCCAAGTGCAAGGTGTTATACCTGGGGAGGAAGAACCAGCAGCATATCTACAGGCTGGGGAGCTCCCTTCTGATCAGTGCAGAGGCAGAAAAGGATCTTGGAGTCATTACTGATGCCAAAATGAACATGGGATGACAGTGTGGGGATGCAGTCAGGAAGGCCAACTGTACCTTGCTATGCATCCACAGATACATCATGAGCAGGTCCAGGGAGGAGATCCTCCCTCTCTATGCGGCACTGGTCAGGCCACAGCTGGAGTACTGCATCCAGTTCTGGGCGCTGCACTTCAGGAGGGATGTGGACAGCATGGAGAGGGTCCAGAGAAGGGCCACTCACATGATCGGGGGCAGCAGGGCAGACCCTACAAGGCAAGGCTACGGGACCTGAACCTGTTCAGCCTCCACAAGAGAAGGCTGAGGGGGGATCCAGTGGCCATTTACAAACTGGTCAGAGGGGACCAGCAGGCATTGGGGGAGTCCCTGTTCCCCCGAGGACTACCAGGAGTGACAAGAAATAACTGTCACAAGCTGGCAGAGGGTAGATTTAGGCTAGACATCAGGAGGTGTTACTTCACTGTCAGGGTGGCTAGGAGCTGGAGCCAACTTCCAAGGGAAGTGGTGCTGGTTCCTATCCTTGGGGTCTTTATGGGAAGGCTGGATGAACACCTCACAGGGGTCGTTTGACCCCAGTACTCTTTCCTGCCATGGCAGGGGGTCAGACTCACTGCTCTGCTCAGGTCTCTTCTGACCCTATCAACTATGGAGCTATAAAACCCAAGCAGTTTGGTATGGATACAATTTTTAGGCATTGGGAGTCTTTGGAGGAACCTACCACACTCTGTTTTCTGTTCAGGATCACTTAGAGGCATGTCTGAAGCTCTGCATCAGTGCATGTGTCTACATGTTCATTAATGCACTTTTGCTAATACACATTAAATTTACTACCTCCATTGGGAGAAACTAGAAAAAGGCACATTCACTTATTTTAATGTGCATTAGCGAGAGTGCACAGTTTTCTTTGTGTTGCTTTAATGTGAAATAAAATAGGTGAATGAGCATTAAAGTGCATGTGTAGATGCACCCGGTGATTTCCAGTTGGGGCTTTACTGCATGAGTTCCTTTTAAGGGTGCCATGGAAGGGTGCCTTGAGATTTCAGCTAGGAATCCATACTGTAAAAAATATTCTGACCTGCCGTGGTCTTTGTGAGTGCTTAGCCACAAAATACTCGCTCCATTATTTTTCTATAGGGAAAAAAAAAAAGTGAAAATATGTTTGAAATGGGGTGCTGATGCAGTGGTGACACATAGGGGGTGCACGGGGGTGTACATCCACCCCTGAGAGTTCTGTTGCACCCCCCTGTCAGGCCGCACTTCCTGTTTAGGCAATGGGCACGACAGCAGGCAGGAGCACCAATACGCACCCTGTGAGCCCTGGCCAGGGAGCAGGGCTGCCAGTAAAAGTGGCCACACTGCTTCCAGAAGCAGCCGTAGTACTTCTGGAAATGGCGCGGCTGTTTTTTGGTGATGCCACAGGGGGACACCCCCTCCCCACTCTGGTCAGTGAGATTGGCCCGGTCAGCGTGATTGGCTGTGGGGGTCCCCCTCCTGGTTGCTGACTGGTGTCAGGGGAGGCACATGCCCACCTCAACTCAAGAGGCACCAGCTACCCATGTGCTGATGAATTCAGAAACACAATGGAAGAGGCCCAAAGTCTGAAAGGTTGAGAACCACTGCTCTACCTTGACAGTACGGCAATTGTAGATACTTGACCTGGTCATTCAAAATCACCCTCCTTTGGTAGATGCTCAGAAACAATGCCACAGTTTAGGGCCAGACTGAGACACTGCATCCTGGCCAGAGTGTCTCTTTGCTTTCTTTGGACAAAGTACCAAAATCTGCCATATTAACACCAACAGAAGAAGCTCTGATCTAGAAAAACAGATTGTCTAATCTGCACCAAGCAGCAGCCCTCAGTGGTTTAAAAAATTAAATTAAATTAAATTAAAATGGAATGAAATAAAATAAAATATCTGATTCTTATGCCGGAATTTGACATCATGTAATATTATCATGCCAGTAGTAATTATACAGAATATGCACACAATGGCATGTTTTGATATTATGTTATATTTGCACAGTTATTGCCATTGCCATGAGATAAAGAAAAAATAAGAAAATATAATATCCAAATGTAATGAAATAATTGTCAAAAGGAACCTATATGATAATGAACAAACATAAGGCGGATAATACCAATGTTGTAATAGTGATGTTAATTTTGACCCTTTATTGTTTTTAATTATTTGCCTTTGTGACCAAAATAACTTTTTTTTCAGTGTGTCCTTTTTTTGTTTTCTTTTGTTCCTATGTAGGATAAGCCCAAAGGTCCTGAGAATCAGCATATTGCTGTTCTTTTGTGTCTCTCCATACTATTTCTTTGAGGGCTTTTTGAGGGAATTGTAACTGTAAATGGATGGCAGTAGCAGCTTTTAGCATTATGTCTTACACATACAGGCTTTTCTTCAGCAAGGGAGATTCCAAACTATATATAAGACAGATCTATGGAAGTACAGTGACTCTGGTAGAAGCCAAATGCAACACCACATGGAGGAAAAGGGACACTAAGGCTAGGAATATCAGAGCAAACCTCTAGGTTAGGGACAGAACTTACACATAAACCAGTATAAGTACCTGGAAACAGGTTTGAATCTGTAACACAACAGAAGTTCACCTAAACCACTTTCAAAATGGCTGAAATCAATTTAGGATAAACTGGTATGGAGGTAGTGTCAGACTCAACTGATTTAAAGTAGTTTCTTGAACTTCTGTCCCAGATCTCTTCCGGGTTCAAGTTAATTCATAGTCCCCCAGCATACCAGGATGCTTTGGACCTCCCCCACAAACCCTGCCTTGGTAGGGTGGGAAGGTTAGTCTTGGACCAATCCATCTGATCCAGGTGAGCATAGAGGGGTGCTCTAGTGGCTCCCTGGCATCTGGCCTTGGCCACTGCAGCCATGTGGCTGCATTTCTTTAATCAAAAGTGAATGTCTCCTCACTTGTGCATTGGTTTATTCTACACAGTTTAGACGAACCTGCAAAGACTGAATTGATTCAGCCTCAGGCTTTTTGACTATCTGTGCTTAGCCCAGATGTTGCGAAAGATGCTAAAAAATCTTTATTACCTATCCCGAGCAAAAGAGATCCCAGCATCAAAAATAGAGTACTTAAATGAGATCAGTTAATAAAAGATATTATATGAAACGATAGCAAGAGAGTGGATTTGATGGCCCATCCATGCATATGTTCTTAAATGTTTACTTTTATTGATTCAGGTATTCAAATAAAAGGACATCTTTTTTGTTGGCCAATCTAAAAAAAAAAATAGTGCCTGTCAGTTTCAATAAAGATTATTTGAAGTGATTGCTGAAATTAGCCACACACTACTGCTTTCAAAGTGATGCATTCATAAAACAAAAGATCTTCACAGAAACAAAGAGCAAACACATAGTATGAAGTCTAATGTGTGAAACTCTCAGAGTCTGCCCAGAACTGAATAGCTAAAAAAACCTTCAGTTATCATGTTGATGTTCCCTTGAACATCCCAAAAGGGATCTGGATTGCAGTCACTTAAGACTTAAGATGAAGAATTCCATCTGCTATACAGATGCTTTTTTTCTCTGACTTCAGCAAAATAGGAAGGAAATAACTTAATAACCATGAAGAACCTTACTGAAAAAACTGCATGATGTAGCAGCCAGGTTGGCCTCATTCCCATGTTCCACACTGGATCATTGCACACTTTGCAAAAAACAGCAAATGGGAGATTAAAATGTATGTATCAATAACCAAGTATTGTTTTATTTCCGAAGTCATGTGGGGAGAACAGTAAGCTACAAACAGATATTTTAAAGAGTAATTTTCTATGGGATTAGGCTCATTAACACACACTAGCTCATTTTTATGGTATCACTACAACCTTTCATATATGTAATTAAAGTGACTAGAAATAAAACACAATACCTTACACTGTAATTAACAAAAAATATAGGTTTTGTTTAGCTTTTCTTTCAATAAATGTAGAAATAAGGACCCATATTTACTCTCACATAAGGGAAATTCCAGGATTATTTTATATAGCAAAAACCCAAAAATATTTTAGATAAACTCCCATAATTAGACAGAATACTAAACCCAGACACTAATCTATTATATAGACTCTAGAGAGAATGCAAATAGGACCAGATCAAAAACCCAGGTTGCTGAGATATCTTTACAACTATGCATACCATTTTGTAGTTCAGTTCTCTTTGTGTGCTACAGCCTTTTCATAGTAGATAATATCTTACACTCATTGACAGGTCTCCACACTAAAAATTAATTGAAAAAATATCAATTCTGTCCACCTGATGAAGAAATAACGATTTATGCTGCCCATAAACATTATCATGACCAACTATTACTTAAATAAGACAGAGGTTCCATTTTAAGAGCTGTAACAATTATAGTCACATAAAAAGAATAAGTTAAGATGAATCATGCATTGTTTCAGTGTAGGGATTTTTGAAATACTGAAAAAGAGCGAGCCCAGGAACATGGCATGAATTGACTGACTGGTAACATCTGCAAGGCTTGGTTATGGCTAGAAGGGGAGATGAGGAGGCCACAAAATTAGCCCTTAAGGCAGTGAGCAATTGGACTGTAGCACATAAGTGGACGAGATCTCTCTCAGAAATCCCCGGGATAGCCTCCCAGTCCTAAATAAACATTTATATCAAGGTATGGCAGGCAAGTGGAAGGGGAGTGTGCCTGAAAGAATCAGGGGAAACAAAGGCTGACTGGCCACCGGGGGTGTCATGGCCACCTCTGGGGCTGGCCTTTGTTACACACCTAAAATAAATCTTCCTTGTTGCAGTTTCAGTCTATATCTTGTCCTGTCTACTGTAGGCATGGAAAATAGCTGGTTATTATCCTGTTTATAACAGGGGTTTTTTGTATTTGGAGACCATATGCCACTCCCACCTCAGCCTTGTCTTCTCCAGATTAATAACCCCAGGTAGTCTAGCTTTCTCTCGCAGATCACATTTTCTACATGTCTAAACAGGCTTGTAACTGTCCTCTCTGTCTTGAAATCTGGACCCTGAAACTGGATACAGGACTTTATATGAGGCCTCACCAGTGCTGAACAGAGTAGAAGAATCGCTATTTGTGACTTGCACACAACAGTGCTATTAATACATCTAAGTGTGCTACTAGTTTGTTTGTTTGTTTTTAAATAAAAATACTTAGGTCACATTAACAACACCAGATGAGTAGAGTAGGGTTGGTCTGAGGACCAGATCCAGTGTACAGGACCGGTCTGTGGGCCCTATCCAGCACAGGGTCAGCACAGATGCACACTGTAATGCGTGATCCCAGCCCTATGTGCTGGGTCAGGCCTGGTCTCATGTGCAAGGTCAGGCCAGCTTTTCTGGCCCAACATGCACTGAATCAAGTCCAAGCCCCATGCACACTGGATCAGGCCCCAGCCCTGGACCCGGCCCTGGGCCAGTGTGATCCAGTACATGGGGCCATGTCATCTGGCCACAGGGCTTGGAAATTTGGCAGCAGAGGAGCGGTAGCAGTATTACTTGTCACTGCTCTCTTGCTGCCAGATTTCTGGGCCAAATGAAACAACTCCATGGGCCAGATACAAAACAAGAGTCAAAAGTTGAGCACCACTGATCTAGCCCAGTATCCTGTTTCCAACCATAGCAGGAATGGACACTCTGGAGGAGAGCATTGAACCAGGTATATCTAGAGTGATCTATCTCTTGTTGATGACCATCCCTGGCATTCACCATCATTGGTTCAGAGATGCCTGAGGATACACCTCTGACTGTTCTGCTCCAGAGCTATTAATAGATTCATCATCCATTATTTTTTCTAGTCCCTTGTGAACCATGCTATCCACCTATACAACCTCCTATAGTGATAAGTTGCACAAGTTAAATATGCCTTACATAAAAAGCTCTTTATTTTATTATTTTTAAACCCATTTCCTGCTAACTTCAGCAGGCGTCTCCTAGTTCTGGTATTATAGAACTTGGTGAATAACAGCTTCCTGTTCACTTTGTCTTCATGACTGCATAGACCTCTATCATACACCCCATCAGTCTTATCCTGTTCAAAATGAAGACTCCTAGCCTTTTTAGTCTCTCCCGCTATGGCAATGGCTCTATATCCCTAATCATTTTGCATGCCCTTCATAGTTTCATAGTATGTAGGGTTAGAAGGGACCTAAACAGATCATCAAGTCCGACCCCCTACCATGGGGAGGAAAGAATGCTGGGGTCAAATGACCCTGGCTAGGTGTCTATCTAGCCTCCTTTTATAGACCCCAGGGTAGAAGTGAGCACCACTTTCCTTGGAAGTTGGTTCCGGATCCTAGATGCCCTGACAGTGAAGTCACACCTCCTGATGTCTAGCCTGCATCTACTCGCAGTCAACTTATCGCCATTATTCCTTGTTACTCCCAGTAGCGCTCGGGGGAACAGGGACTCTCCCATTGCCTGCTGGTCTCCCTTGGCCAGTTTATAGATGGCTACCAGGTCCCCCCTCAGCCTTCTCTTCTGGAGGCTGAACAGGTTCAGGTCCTGTCGCCTCTCCTCGTAGGGCCTGCCCTGCTTCCCTCTGACCATGAGAGTGGCCTCCTCTGGACCCTCTCCATGTTGTCCACATCCCTCCTGAAGTGCGGCGCCCAGAACTGGACGCAGTACTCCAGCTGTGGCCTGACCAGTGTCGCATAGAGGGGGAGGATCACCTCCTTGGACCTGCTCACGATGCATTTGTGGATGCATGACAAGGTATGGTTGCCCTTCCTGACTGCATCCCCACATTGGCAGCCCATGTTCATTTTGGCATCAATGATGACGCCAAGATCTTTTTCTGCCTCTGTACTGATGAGAAGGGAGTTCCCCAGCCTGTAGGTATGCTGCTGGTTCTTCCTCCCCAGGTGCAGCACCTTGCACTTGTCAGTATTGAATCCCATTTTATTCTCATCCCCACACCCCTGCGACCTGTCCAGATCCAATTGCAGCCTGTCCCTCCCTTGTAGCATGCACACTTCTCCCCACATCTTAGTGTCATCTGCAAATTTGAACAAGGTGCTTTTCACCCCCTCGTCCAAGTCACTGATGAAGATGTTGAACAGTGTGGGCCCAAGGGGGGGCTGCCCACATCCCTCCAGGTCAAAAATGACCCATCCACCACTGCGCTCTGGGTGCGGCCCTTCAGCCAATTTGCAACCTATCTGACTGTGTAGGCATCAACACCACAATCTCCTAATTTTTAAACTCTGTACCTTTTCTAATTCAGCTTCTGATTGACTAAATTCAAGGATCCTTTTGTGTCTTACATTTTTGCTTCCTAAGCACAGTATGCTTTGCACAAGGGAACATCAAATTTCATCCTATTAATTCCAGATTATTTTTCCAATTTATCAGGGACATTTTGAATCTTTACTCTCTTGCTAAAAGTGTCTGCTATGCTATCCACATTGGTGTCAGTTGTAAGTTTACTTAGCATGGTCCATTCCATCCCCCAAGTCATTAATGAAGGTATTGATCACTACTGGACCTAGGATAAATCTTGGGCTACAAGTTGAATCATCAATTACTTGTTTTTGAGGACTATTAGCCAACCAATTATGCACTCGCCCAGATAGTAATTTCATCCATAATATATTTCCTTGGCTGATTTATGAGAATGTTGTGAAAGACAAGGATCAACAACTTTACTAACATTGCACTATATTACAACCACTGCTTTCCCCAAATCACAAAGCCTACCATAGTAGTTTCACAGTTTCATAGTAGCTAGAGTCAGGAGGGGCCTGAGCTGATCATCTAGCCTGACCCCCTGCCACAGGCAGGAATGAATGCTGGGTTCACAAGACCCCAGACAGGTGATCATCCAACCTCCTCTTGAATTTGCCCAAGGTAGGGGCGAGGACCACTTTCCTGGGAAGCTGGTTCCAAATTTTGGCCACCCTAACTGTAAAATATTGCCTTCTGATCTCTAACCTAAACCTATTCTCCATCAGCTTATTACCATTGTTCCTTGTCACCCCAGCTGGTGCTGGGGAGAAGAGGACTCTTCCTGTTAGCTGTTGATATCCCCTGATGAGTTTGTAGGCAGCCACCAGGTCCCCCCTCGGCCTCCTCTTGCTGAGGCTGAACAGGTTCATGTCCCTCAGTCTCTCCTTGTAGGGCCTGCCCTGCTGCCCTCTCACCAAGTGGGTGGCCCTCCTCTGAACCCTCTGCAGGCTGGCCACATCCCTCCTGAAGTGTGGCGCCCAGTACTGGATGCAGTACTCCAACCAGTGTTGCATAGAGAGGGAGGATCACCTGTCTGGACCGGCTTGAGGTGTACCTTTGGATGCATGACAAGGTCTGCCTGGCCTTGCTGGCTGCGGTCTGGCATTGGCGGCTCATGTTCATCCTGGAGTCAGTAATGTCCTTTGGTAGCTGTATTTTACCATGTGTTTTGGCCTTCCTGATCTTCTCCCTAATGGCCATGTTATACTCATGTATTCATCCTTAATAATATGGTCAAGTTTTTTGTACATCCCCCACATAACATAAGAACTTGCTAAATGTTTGCATTACTCTCCAGGCAACTATCACCTCCTTATCACCATCATTCATATCTAAGCACTGGGAGTTTACAAAGAAAACAAGCAGAATCCTCTGCCCGTGAAGAGAAGACGGCCTTCATAAGTTTGTAACTCAAGTCAAAACCAATCTTTTACACAGCAATACAAGGAGCTCTTCAGAGAGAGATATTTCTAGAATAAAGCTTAGCTTCCAATTCCCAGCCATTTTAGGTAAAGGTTTCAAAACAACTGAAGAATTCAGAAACTAAAGTCCCATTTTCAAGTGACTTAACCACTTAGATGCTTAATTCACCCTGACTTACAATGGGAATATATCACTTAGGAGCATTTAAAAATGATCACAGTTCATAGGTAAACTGGTTTTAAGAGTTAGAGGATGGATTTATATAAAGACAGTGTATTTTTTTCAGTCCCACTCGCCTCACACTCAGAAAGAGCTGAACTGGTTTTGCTTAAACTTTGCACACAAATATTTTAAATAACTTCCCTCCCTTCAGAGCCCAAGCATGGAAACTCCCAGGTACTCCTCTCCAAAAATTATAAATGACTGAAAATAGGTGGCTGTGATGAAGCCTGTTCTGCATTTTCCAGTGTGGCAGATTGCGAGCAGCACCTACCTGCCACATTTCCCGTCAGAAGCTGCGCGGAGAATGCAAATGTGGATTATTTTGTTTTAAATGACTGCTGCTGTGCTATTAGTACAGTATATATTTCCAGATGCCCTGTGGCATGAGAAGCTCACAGTCAATATGTTTACTGTTTCCTCAGTGGATATGGGGTTCCTTTCTTTTTTTATACTAACTTGACAGGACTGACCTAGTTCTTCCTGCAGTTTTCAGATGTCTTTGATTCCCTCCCCCCGCCCCCCATGAGCTATACACACATGAAAGATAACCTCAGACGCACAAAACTTACCTAGAGGACCAGTTTACAATACAGCTACTTACTCTCATGAAGCAAAACCTAACAGCTATAACTTCTTAAGCATAAAAAGACTGTCACCTTCAAAACTCTGGGAAAATAACCACAGTATTTATTTAAAGGCACTCTTCCTTTTCTCACCAAACATCTATAAAACCTTTCTTAGAGATTGTTCCCCTTATGCATTCACAAGATGCTCTACTAAAATAAAACAAAACCAAACAAAAATTTCAGAAGCGGAAAAGCGGGTGGCTTTAAAAGTCCGCAATGACAGTAGACAGTCAGAGGATTTTGTCATGTACTGGCCCCATCCACAAAGGGGAAGGACTGGGGAATGGAAAGGAGGTTGTCCCTCATCTGTTCAGTGCCCATTAGCATGTGAAAGAACAAGACTGAACTAGTGTCCCCCAGCAGATCAACAGCCACCTCATTGCCCTGCCACCCCAAAGCCTTGTTCTGTGAGCACATCTGAGCACATGCTGAAGGAGGAAATATTTACAGGGTGTGTGCTTTGTGAGGCAGTCTTTAATAGCATGAGCACATGCTATTTTTCTGCAGGACCTATGCCTCACTCAGTGCAGAGAAGGAAAATTAACATTGCATGAGTGATTGCAAATCTAGCATTTCCTAATTTTCAAGAGCTTGACTTTGCAGACGTAATAACGTTCTGTGAAGGCCATGGGGTGTTTTGTTTTTTGTTTTTTTAATGTAATTGTATGTAATGGATATGTGTGACCAATATGTAATGACGGAGGAACAGAGGAGAGAAATATTTCATAAGGATGGCGATACTACAAATTTGTCGTTTGACCCCAGTACTCTTTCCTGCCATGGCAGGGGGTCGGACTAGATGATCTTCTCAGGTCCCTTTCGACCCTAGAAACTATGAAATTCCCCATGCATCTCGAGCATGTGCTGCTGGGTGTATGAACTTCGAAAGAGTCACTGGAGCAGGATGTATGGAGGGAATCACTCACCCAGGCTGAGGGAATGGACCCACCCATTGCCTCTACAACCTGTAATCTTCGCAGAGGTGGGGTGGCAGTGGATGCATGGCGCTTTCTTCTGAACAAGACAACAGAAAGGGCAGGGGTAGTTGGGGAAGGGCTACTGTGCAGGGGATAGATAAGGTCAGGGTTACACTACTGAAACTGGTACCTTATATAAAAGTATCATTTGACTTCTAGCCATTTAGACAGCCATAGATATCCCCAGAGCCTATTATTTGTTTCATTTATCTTCTACCTGCCTGCAGGAGAGAATAACAGAGAAAATAGTGAGGGGACTATGCCAGAGCCCTGTGAACCCCAGACAAGGCCTCCATGTTTACCCGAGCACCTTCTAAATGCCTGTTGAAAGCAAGATGGATCCACGGCTTATGGCAGGATCCTCAAGATCCTCACTATTCTGCTGGCTTGGAATCAACTTCTATTGGCCAAAGCATCTGACTGGGGATATCTCCCATTTCTTCAGCTCATTCATGATGGCACTTTTGGAGTGGGGAAGCTCCTGCAGAGAATTGTAAACTCCCTTTGTTCAGAAAATCAACATCTTTAATAGAAAGCAAGGGTCTAAATGCAGAGGAATGTTGTTGTTGTTGTTATTAAGAAAGAAGTGGGTCTGTGAAAAGCAGAAAGTGTCTGAATACCACAGGGAAGCGCCTGGGATGACCTGCACGTTTATAGATGGAAACAATGCATTGAAGTGCTGCAGCTGAGCTTGAGAGGGGAGAGATTCATTGCAGCAGAGAGAGCTACCATAAGGCCTTCTCTGCAACACTTAAGCCCTACTTAAGGTCCTTAATATGAGAGTTAAGTGGTGCATAGAGGCTAGTGCAAGTGCTATGCACAGGGGAGATTTCACCATAACAGCACTGATGATACAACTTTACTCCTTTATTTATGTGGACTTGCGTGTCTGCCTATCATGTCAGGAAACTGTGTACCATGAGGATTTGAGACACTGCACTTCAAGAAAGACTTGGACAAATTAGAAATAATCCAGAGGAAAGCTACCACAGTAATTAGAGGTCT
>NW_017729025.1:1227380-1229754 GCF_001723915.1 Gavialis gangeticus | reverse complement strand
ACCATAACAGCACTGATTATACAACTTTACTCCTTTATTTATGTGGACTTGCGTGTCTGCCTATCATGTCAGGAAACTGTGTACCATGAGGATTTGAGACACTGCACTTCAAGAAAGACTTGGACAAATTAGAAATAATCCAGAGGAAAGCTACCACAGTAATTAGAGGTCTGGGAAATAAGATGTCTGAAGACATCTTAAAAGAACTAGGATTATTTTGTCTGGAGAAGGGAAAACAGAAGGGGATTTGAGAATAGCCTTTAAATACAAGATGGGTGGCTATGATCAGGATGATGAAAGACCATTCTCTGTATCTACAGGAAACCGGTCAAGAAGTAATGGGCTCAAATTGCAACAAGGGAAAGTTAGGCTGGATGTTAACTCATGGTGAGAGTGGTTAAGCATCAGAGCAGACACCCCAGAGAGCATCTCCAGTCTTGGAAGTTTGCAAGGGTCAGGTTAGACAAACACTTACATGGAAAAGTTTAGACAGGAAGATTCCTGCCTTGAGCAGGGGGCTGGACTAGGAGACCTCTTAAAGTTTCATCAATTGCTATTTTTCCCCTAAGCTTCTAAGGAATCTTTAGACATTGAGTAAAGACAGCAGGATTTGTCCCTATAAAAATAAAAGGCCACATTTTGGAGAGGACGGAGGTAGTAATCTCACTGCAAGAATCCAATGTTTCCTCCACAAAACCCAGTAATGTATGTACAGCTTCTAAAAATGCTGTCAATATTGTAGTTCCTGGATAGTAATTTCTTTCAGCCTCTCATGCTGCATACCTGAATCAGCTCATTCAAATAGCAATCAGGCACATTCATTAATAGCATAATACATCTACTAACCTTTGTTCCATTTTCCTTGTTATTGCAGAATTAGCTATTTTTTGTAACGTTAATTACATTCCCTTTACATTCTGCTCTCGAGAAGGATGCACTATTAGAAGAGCTTCACCATTATCAAATGGGCAAAGTGTCAGGAATAATGAAGGAATGGATGTGGCAAAATTCCCCACAAAAGAAGTAAGTCTTTCATCTGATGAGTTTGTCATCAGATGTTATTTGACATGTAACTACTTTATTTATGGACTATCACACTAAAAAGTATCATTTTTCTCTAGTGTAGTAGCAGCAGATGGGCTGGAGTGATGACATACATACATGCCACGGAAAACAGGCTTCTCAGAAGCAGAATATGAATATCTAGGCTAGTGAAATATTTTCAATTCAAAATTGTTTAGAGGCAGGACTGATGGGAAACGCGTATGGCTGAGAAAGGGTTTGGTTAACTGTTATCACAGCCAGACCAAGATATTTATCAGGAAAATGTCAGTGTGAAACACAAGTTTTCATAAAACTAGAAGTAATAGTGATAGTAATAGTATCTACCATTGTGGGTTTATTTATTTGTATTTTAAGTGAGCAGAGAAAAAGAAATTGCATTGTTAGATAATCAAATGAGATGAACAGAAGCATCTGATCTCATGATTTGTTTTGCATGTAAAACCCAAATAGATACTGCTGCTTGCCATAGCCATCATCTACATGCATTTTCACCTCTGTGAAATGGTGCCAGAGTTCTAGTACTTTGTAATAATTGCACTAGTTCAGTAATAACCCTATCACTACTCATCATTGAAAAACTTGTCTAAACTGTCTTTCAGCCCAAATGTCAGTTTCTGGCATATTAATTCTTTTGTAAGAAGTGCCTGCTTTCTGCAGAAAGTCTAGACATTTGTTCAAGAAACTGAAAACCAGAAAATATTGGTGGCAAACTGAAATGGCCATTCACAACACAATTGTGGTACTTCGTGGAAATAACAACTTGGGTGCCTTAGGTTCTCCAGAAAAGAAATAAATCTTTAATCTGGGAAGTTTGTCATCAGGTGTTATTTGACACACAACTGCTTCATTTATAAATCCACATGTTAAAAAGCATCACTTTTCTATAGCAAAATAACAGCAGTTGGGCTGGAAAAATAGGATACATGCAAACCTCATAAAAGCTCTACCCAGAGCACATCTTCCATAACATAGCACCATGAAGTAAAACAAAACACCCCCCTCCCCCCCGCCAGCACTTACCGGCAGTCCAGCTGCTGTCTGCATCACTGGGGCCCTGCCCGCACAGTGCGGGGAAGGGGGACAGCCTCAGCAGCCCCAGCCCGGGCCCTCCTGCCCCCCACTGCCCTGTGCTGCCTGGGTGGGGGCGCTCTGCCAAGAGGACCCAGAGCCCCCCCAGCCCCTGCTTCTAGGGTGAGTAGAGGCTTTTTTTTTCTTTTTCTTTTTTTTTTAAGTGCCGATCCCTGGGGGCTGGGGGGGGTGCGGGGAAGGGGCAAGCATGGAGGACTGGGAGTGCAAGTGGGGGATGGGG
>NW_017729025.1:1223461-1227106 GCF_001723915.1 Gavialis gangeticus | reverse complement strand
GGGGGGGGGCTGCAGCAGCTGGCAGGGTATGGAGCCAGTTGGGATAGCAATTGGGGAGCTGGGGTGGGGCATGTGGACCCTGCGGGGGGGGGGTTGGTAGCCCCTGTGGGATCTATTTGGTCCCTTTTGTGGGGGCTGTTACCCCTGGTGGGGAGCTGTAGTACCTGAAGGGGGAGCAGCAATATATATACGCATGTATTCATGAATTCATGAAACATGGATTTAGTGTTCTCTTTATTAAGATGATAGAGACACTGGTAGTCTTCCAAATTGCCTTAACACTGTAGATGTATCAATAAAACATTGCCCAACTAGTCACTGTCTCTCTGTCTCTGTCTCTGTCTCTCATTTTAATTGTTTAACATGTAACTACTTTATAACATGGATTTTGGGGTATTTTACAGAATGACTTGGGAAGTTTATTTATTTACTTTTTTTTATCAGGGATTTTTCAGTTTTCCAATAGGGAACACTGGAATTTGTGCTAGGGGGGACAGTGGCAGGACCATGCCTGCTCAGAGCTGGCATCTTGGACACTGCTGGCTGTGGCCAAATGGGACAAGGAGGACATGCTTGGACAGTTCAAAGCAGGCCACCACACCTGGAACATCTGCCAGGAAATAGCTGCCCAGATGGCCGGGCAGGGGGCACGCATGGCAGTAGTGCCACACAAAGGCAGCCCTGTAGCCATAGCCTACTGGCAGCTGTCCCAGAGGGGCAGATGCCTCATCTGGGCCTGGCAGGTGCGCAGCAGGTCACAGCCAGGCAGTAGTCCCCACTGCCAGACCCCTGCAGTGGGTAGAGTGTGCAGGGGACTCTCAGGGCTACTTCAGCAGTGCAGCTGGCACAAGGGGTCATGTCTCCAGGTACCAATTGGCCGGGCCCCAGAAGCTCCTGAGAGCAAGTAGCCCTGAGTTACTTGACAGGGCAGCTTTTTGTACAGACAAGGCCAGGACAGGACATCCTTTTATACTGCTGGGGACAGCACAGGTGCTGGCCCTGAGCTGTAGCTCCCCCTGGCTGCAGATCCAGGAGGACCCAGGCAGGGTTATTTTGCCCCAAGTGGCACAATTTGCCCCATAACAAAGTGCATGTCCAAGCACGTGGTGAGGTAAAAAGCCCCGGCTCAAATTTGCACACTTCTATTTGAGCTGCTGCAAGCTCATGTGCTTGTATGTGTGCACGTTCCCTAAGTAGCTAAGCCAAAACAGCAACAATTGTGAAAATATGATGTGCCAGAATATTTAAAATGAAAATCAACTCTTGTGAACTGAATAGGGTTGCAGCATGACAAAAAAAAATGTACTGTATTCTTATTTTTAAAAATATACTCCAGTGACTGACTCTGAAATTGTATGCAGCTATTTCAAAATACATCCATATATTTTTTAAGGTGTACAAAGATTACCTCTATAAACATTTTTAATATATATAATATAGATATTTATACATGCTGGCTTAGAGGATAAATCTCAAACAGAAGGAGCATTTTTTTTACTGCATCCTATTCTTAGAAATATTGACTAGCAGGGAAAGTAAAATAGTATTTTGTGTGCTCGAGTGGAAAAATATACTTTTTTTCAAGTCAAGTTTAAAACTCCCCAGGGCTATTCCCCAGAATTTATCATTTAAAGAATCTATAATATATACATTATCTTAGTTCATTTAAGGTTGATTTATAAAAGACAAAAAGACATGTTATATCTATGAACAGATTTAAAAGGAAACCATGGGAATTCTTTCAAATATAAAGCTCTGCCTTCATCCAGGTTCTCAGTCAGGAAAGTCAAGAAGCTGTTACCTGCATATGGAAATAGTCACCTTGTATCTACAGGTCTATTTTTCCTTCAGAGAAAATATTTGTAGTTATGCTGGCCCTGATGTTGCCTTGTGCTTTTCATTTTCTGGAGGTAGGGGTTTAATACTGCAAATAAAAAGCGTACCAGTCAATATCTCATTCTTACCATTAAGTACTACAGCTTTTATATATGTTCTCGATATCTCCGTTTTTCTAGATTTTTTTCCACATGGCACACAGAAGACTTTTATTTATTTATATATTTATTTATTTATTTACAGAACTGTAACTCTATTTCAAATATTTTTTTAATTATCAATAATGCTTTTCTGCCCTCTTATCTGGAGTAGGTGTTCACTGTTATGTTAATGCCAAGAACTGCTCTTTGGTTCTTTTCAATGGATACTGGGGTTGGACTAGATGACCCCTGAGGTCTTTTCAAACCCCTCAGTTCGGTAGTTCTATGCTGGCTGCAGCCAGCCAAGTTTAGCAGCATCCTGGGATTTGGCAACCATACCTAACTATCAGCAAAGCACTGAGGAAGATACTATCATCTGTAAACGATGCAAAGCATGGCAAAGCCACTTACAGAAGGCTGGTATAGCCCAACTTTGGAGGAACACCAACATGCTATATCATAGGAAAACCATGGCAAATAACAAGAATAAATGATTGCAAGATTCCAAACTGCAAGCAGCTACCACCGCTCTGCTGTCATTTCCGTACTCACTGGTGAAAATAGAGGTTTTCGTGCAGGCTGAGGGTAATACGAGAATGACACAGGTGGTCAACTCACCACCAAGGCCTCCACTGAGGATGTCCACCTCCTGTTCAACCCAAAACAATCGTACACCCTACACTCTGAGAGGTGGAGGAAAAGCTATGACCCTGGCCTATGTTTTGGGTTGAGACACTAGTAGGATGCTTGTTCTGCATCATTCTGCCACATTTCATGCGCCTCCAGCACTACTTGATTTCCTGCAAATGAGCCTTTGATTCCCACTGACAGATTCTACATGAAGCCATGCTGAGACTTCCAAAGAAATTGAGAAGTTTGTCATGCCATGAGTGATTTCATACAAGACAGTATGGTACACCCCAAGCTATGATGTACACTGTCCACTGGTTCAACAACCTCGACATGGCCATACAAGGCTCTTGTCTAAAGATGGCAGCTGTGGACATCTCTCCAGTCCTGAGTGTGATGCACTATGTGGGAGTTCCTCATTTGAATGACTAGCCTGGCAAGAGAGGCAGTGAAGCTATTACTGCTGCAAGTCCACAAGGTGAAACTGAGAACCGTGGTAGTGCTCCAGTAATTATTCAATGCCGGCGCCAAGCACATACAAATGGCAGCTCTGCTCAGAGTGACACAACAGCTTTCCAGCACTGACAAATATTAGCTACACTCCAGTATGCTGCAAAAGACTTGCTAGTAAAGAGTTCATGCTACCACAAACATACCTGAACTGGCCAAACCAAATAGAATAGCCCTGGTTCTCTGTGGACAGATACAGACGTCTGAGGAGTTATTAGAGGGTGCCCCAGGAATAGAAAATCCCTTCACAGAGTAATGAGACAAATGACAAAAAGTGACACTCTGGCTGCCTGTTGCCTCTATGAAGTCTGACTGCTCTGTCCCTTTTGTATTTTAATTAGAATTAAAGGTAATCAGATTGCAAGGGCAGTAAGTTCACCTCCTTGCAGGGGGGTTGCAAAGAGGATGGAGCTGGTCTGTTCTTAGTGGGGACAGATGGCAGAACAAGGAACAATGGGCTTAAGTTGCAGCAAGGGGAGTTGAGGTAGGATATTAGGAAAAACTTTCTCACCAGGAGGGTTATGAAGCA
>NW_017729025.1:1217985-1218461 GCF_001723915.1 Gavialis gangeticus | reverse complement strand
TTTATATGTGAGCAGTATTATTCCCTGTCTATTCCCCAAGGACGGGGCTCCCCCCATGGCTGGAGCTGGGCGCGGGACCCCTCCACCCCCCGCTCCCTTGGTGAGGGGGGACGAGCAGGGAAGGGGCCGCGGTTCTGAGCAGGGCCCATGGGAGCAGGCAGTGAGGGGTTAAAGGGCACGGGGGGGGCGGGGGCTCAGAGCACCGAAGGGCTAGAGGCCGGGCCCGGGGCAGGGCAGCGAGGGGTTAACGGTGGCAGGGCTGGGGGGTGCCCTGGGGGGCTGCCCCAGGGCTGCTGGGAGCCTTGTCCTGCCCCACCAATCACATTCCTTCCCGCCAGTCCCATTCCCACCCTCCATCAGCTGCACCAATCCCTTTGCTCCCCACCTATCGCTCCCCACCAATCCCATCCCTTCCCGCCAATCACCCCCACCAGACCTGTCCCTTCCCGCCAGTTGGCCCCACCAGTCCCATCCTT
>NW_017729025.1:1212046-1212985 GCF_001723915.1 Gavialis gangeticus | reverse complement strand
ATCAGTGTTTCTCAACCTTTTAAGTAGCAAGTACTCCCTAAGTTCTGAAAATTTTAATAAATACCCAAACACTCAATTTTCCATGGGATTTTATATTTACAGACTAATGTGTGTCATATATTGGAAGAAGGGCTGCGTATATAAGGTCGTGATATGACAGATGTCTGATCTCGTGTGGGAAGTGTTGCCATCTTTTACACCAGGGGTGCACAACTCAAGTATGTATTGTCTATTACAGACCTCCGACCCAGGATCAAGAGTTTGACCAGGAGTTTACCAGGGAATTGCCTGAGGCTGCGTGCTCCCGGTGCATGGTTGTCATGAGAGACTTTAACTACCTTGACATCTCGTTGGAAGAGTGCTCAGCCAAATCTGAGTGGGCACAAATCTTTCTCTTGTGCATGGATGAGCTCTATCTGATGAAAGAAGTCTATGGGCCGATGAGAGCTAAAGCGCTGCTCAACCTGGTACTGGCTACAGGGGATGACCTAACTGGTGACCTAGTGATCGATGGGAAGCTGGGTGACAACGACCATGAGCTGATCACCTTCACCATCCTCCATAAAGCTGGCAAGTCAGTCAGCAGCACGGAAGTCCTTGACTTCAGAAAAGCTGACTTTGACAAGCTCAGTAGGATTGTCAGTGAGGCCCTAAGGGACCATGACCCCAGGGAGAGGGGAGTTCAAGAAGAGCGGTTGCTTCTCAAGGGAGAAATCCTCAGTGCACAAGCTAAGTCTATTCCATGTTGGAGGAAAGGCAGCAAGAGGGCACAGCAGCCTCCCTGGCTCTCCAGGGACCTAGCAGCTGTCCTGAGGCTATAAAGAAAGGCCTACAAAGGATGGAGGAGGGGATGCACCTCCAAGGAGGATTATTTTGCACTGGTCTGGTCCTGCACGGCGCAAACCAGGAAAGCCAAGGCTGCAACTAAACTCCAACTAA
>NW_017729025.1:1206749-1207046 GCF_001723915.1 Gavialis gangeticus | reverse complement strand
TAGGCTCAGTCGTGCTATGCTGGCTAGCACTATGGAAGAAAGAGATTTGGGGGTCATGACTGAGCAGAAGATAAACATGACCCTACAATGTGATGGTGTAGCTACTAAAGTGAGCAAAAGACTGACTTGCATTATAAAGCCATGGGACTCTTCAGCTTGGAAAGTGTCTAGCTATTAGTTTTTTAGGGGTGTTCACCAGGATCTCAGGGAACACAGAACATCTATGGATGCGTTCACCAGAGTGCCCCAAGGGATGAGAAGATCAAAAGGTCACAAATTCCTCCATGACCATTTCAG
>NW_017729025.1:1196439-1196642 GCF_001723915.1 Gavialis gangeticus | reverse complement strand
ACTGGAAGAAGGCCAATGTGGTGCCTATCTTCAAGAAAGGGAGGAAAGTGGATCCGGCCAACTACAGGCCCATCAGCCTGACTTCGATCCCGGGGAAGGTCTTAGAAAAGTTCATTAAAGAGGCCATTCTTAATGGACTGGCTGACGTCAACATCCCAAGGGATAGCCAACATGGGTTTGTTGTGAGTAGGTCTTGGCTGATC
>NW_017729025.1:1185923-1191439 GCF_001723915.1 Gavialis gangeticus | reverse complement strand
GGGATCCTATGACCCCAGCTGACTTCCTGCCCCTGGGGTACAGGGCTGGATGTGATGATTTTCCAAAGTTCCTTCCAGCCCTAATGTCTATAAATCTATGAATGCACCTGAGCTAGAGGTGATGTTGGCTAAAGCTAGGAGGGCTGAATGTCAAATTATTAGTGGGGAATTTAAAGCACCATGCAATATGCAGCACACCAAATTTTTTCCCATAGTTTTGAGAGGAGGAAGGGGTGAGAGAGAGGAAAAGAGGGTGAGAGAGAGAGAGTGTTGGGGTACCCACATCCCCCCGTCTGTGTCTTGCCTACCCCTAGGGGTCTACGTACCACAGGTTGAGAAACTATGATCTACATCTTCATAAGAGCTATTCAGTAAATGAAGGACACTTCCAACTGTAGTGCATTACATAGCTAATGTGACCGAGGGTTTTTTTGTTTTTTTTCGGAAAGCTTTTAAAAGGAGGGCTAAGGAAGCAACGTTTGAAAAGCATGGGGTGATGGGATTCTGGCAAGGACATTTCCAACAGCAGCAGCTGAGTGAGAGAAGAGCTGCAAAGATTTGCAACACGTTGTAGAAGTGTCAGGCCCAACTATTGTTTTGCGAGTCTTGGCTGAGTGCAACCCACCAGGCACGTTTCACTCTATCAAACCCAAGACATTTTTGCTTCTGTTTGAAAAATGCAAATGATCCTTCATTTCTGATGGCCCAAAGAAAACAAATGTATGTCTGAATGGGAGTCTCTTAATAACTGAGCTGATTTTTTTTCCCCCTGGTCTCAAAGCAGCTGGCACGTCTCTCATCTGAGGCCAGGTGGGGAAACAGAGAGGAAGGCAAAAAGTAAGAAATATTAATCTCTCAGTAGAGCGACTAAATATATGGAGTGGATGCATGAGCTGCCTGGGGCAGAGATGGTAGGAGGTCTTCAGAGTCTGATGGCTACACGCTGCCACCGGTGCCTGATGTGGATGATTGGTTATGATGTTCGGTTGGGAAGTTTGGTGTCTGATGAGGTGGCAGCCCTGGAGGACTGAAGGCTTCAGTGTACAAAGGGCTTTATTAAAGGCTTGCTCTTGCGTTAGAAGCTGGGTCTTCTTTCTGAATCCCAGTCCTGAAGGCTATAATATAAAGCTGTGTTGTCTCCAACCAGGAGAGATGTGCAGTAGAGGGGGTGGGGGGGAATCATATTTCATGTTACTTCAACTTCGGGAAACTAAACTAAAATGGCTACTGTGATGGCACATCCCTGGGAACAGGTCTTAGGTAAAAACCAGTATTGGTTGCCAGCAAAAAATATTCCCCCCATGCTCCCAACTTTGGGGGATTTTTTATTATTATTATTATTTGTCTATGTTTGATGGAAAACAGGGGACAAGATTTTTCAGTTGGATTGGGGTATGGTTTGTTTAATGCGTTTTTAAATTATCTCTCAAAGTGAAGCAGATCAAAACACTCTACATTTTCTAATTCTAGTATCCAGTATCTATGCAAAGTTCTTGACGGTATTTCAGGTTACCAGTGCAGTCACAAGGTAAGTGGAACCGCAGAGAGAGTACAAACACAGAACATCATTTTATTTATAAGCGTGCCTTTAGTGATAGCAAAATCCCTTTTTGTGATTTGAAAAGATGTTTCAAACAGAACAATGTGCATTTGTTTGCTGGTCTCCCTTCCCTTCAATTCATTACATTCATTGAACATGAGAACATGCATCTGATCCAAGCAATCTGGTATTGAACCTGAGGCCCGGTGTGATTCGAGAGCAAAGGACCAGCTGGTAAAAGTAAAGAAGACATTCCTGCAATTAGTGTGCCGCTGCCAGTTGTCCCCAGGGAACCAAACATCTATGTTCATGTAGACGTGGCCGGTGGATCTGCAAATATTATTATTATAGCATCCATCCCCTTCAAGGACTCGATGTCTTAGTTTTCTAAGGATCAAACCATTGTCTATCATGAGGATGTACCAGCTCACTCAATCCCCCACAGCTTGCGCTCGTTCTAGGGAAATGAAAGTGAACAGTGTCCCTTCAGCCTTGCCACACCGCTGGGTCTTCTAGACTTTGCATGGATTTTATGCAATTTTATTCAAGTCCTCATCTTTGTCCATGACCAGGAGCAGTCCTCAAGGAGTAAAGGGATCATGTGGATGGGTATTTAAACAGCCAAATCCAGCACACCCAAGCCAATACAGTGTGCGTACACAAAAATGAGAAGCGCTAGCAAAAGCTGCCAGCTGTAGAGTCTTGTCAAATTGGGTTCTCAGGAAATTTTCCTGCCTGTTCTGCCTGAGGACACAGGCCTGCAATTGAAGCGCATTGAAAATAGGAGGAAGGTTTTCATTGACAGCAGAGGACGCTTTAATGAGGAAAGATTTGGAAATGAAACATGAATACAGACTTCCGCCTCTCAGGAAAAAGGTAAGCTTCTTAGCTTAGATTAAATCAAGTTGCCAGCCTTATTTTCTTGCAATGCCGCTATCACACGCTACAAAACCTACCTTGTGGAAGCCGGAGCAGAGAAAAAGCATACTTAACATCACTTCAGGAAGAAGTCAAACTGCCTGGTACTGCTTCCCCCTGCTCTTTTCTTCCAGATGCTAAGCACATACCACCATCTGTTCACCTCAGCAGTTGTGTCCAGGACCTTATACTGCCTAAGGTATAAGCTTAGCCTGTGGGTTAGAGAGAAGAGTGGCTGTGATGGGATAGAGCCTTAACTTGCCCCTGGTTTCTTCTCCTGGTTATCTGAAAGAGCCATCACAGCTGGGGCTGGAGTCCCTCTGATTCACAGAGCTGGAAACAGGCACATGGAAGCACTTTTATCTCCTCTGAAACCAAACACTGCCAAGCACTAATGAAGTCCTGCATTATTAAAAGAGTGTTGTGCAACCTAAAGGTATTAATTTGAGAGCTGCTCATTTCTGCTGATACTTGAAAATCCAAAGAAAGTCTTAAAAGAAAAAGTGGTCTTATACCCTTGCCATGTTTGCATCTGTTCATAATATCACCAGTGGTGCTTATGGCCTTCATCCTCTTTGTTGACATATTTGATTAAAAATATTTTATTAACTAAGTATACTTGAAACTTTTTTTTTCTTAAAAAAAAAAAAAATAGCCTTCACTTTTTATAGAAATAAATGGCATTTGCCATTTACCAGTGTTTTAACAGGATTTCTAGAATGTCAAAAAATAAAAGCAAAAATTGATGAGGATTTAGGATACAGGAACACAGAACATAGGATGGGGAGGCCAGAACCCTACTACCATAGGCAGTGATATCACAACATCCGAGGAAAGTAGGGCTGCCAGGGCCCTTAGGAGATCAAATTTAGTCCAACCCCCTGCTCAAAGGAGGATCATCCCTGAATACACAGTCCCAGCCCCATGGCTGTCTAACCTGCTCCTAAAAACTTCCGAGGATGGAGATTTCACCACTTCTCCAAGTATCCTGTTTCAATGTTGAACCACCCTTATAATGCAAAACGTCTTCCTAATACTCAGTCTACATTTCCCCAGTTGCAATGTCATACATTTCCACTCCATAACTTGATCAAGCTCCATCTTCAAAGAAGTTGGGTGTTTTGCCTTACTTTCCCCTATTGAGGAAGTATTTCAAAACCTCATTGCTCTGAAGGTCAAAAACTTTCTTCTAATTTCCAGCTTAAATTCCTATGTCATGCCCCATGCCTTGCAGATAGCATCCTTACAGATGGTCTACCTATTGCTGATACAGCCCCTCATTGGGCCATCCAACCTCTTGGTCTCTCTCTCAGCCCCATTCAGGTTGAGACCCCTTGGTCTCTCCTCTGACCCTTCTCTGAGCCCTCAGACCCCTCGATC
This sequence comes from Gavialis gangeticus, assembly GCF_001723915.1. NCBI lineage: Eukaryota > Metazoa > Chordata > Crocodylia > Gavialidae > Gavialis > Gavialis gangeticus. Next base: position 1,187,601 of record NW_017729025.1, on the reverse strand, counting down.
TTGTGCAACCCCTCATTGGGCTACCAGGTCCCTTGGTCTCCCTCCTGGACCCTCTCTGGGCTATCAGATCCTCTCTAGTTCCTTGTCCTGGACCCCTTCTGTTCTTCACTTTCCCAGATGCTCTCCAGGCCATCAGACCCATCCATTCCCAGCCCTAGCTGGACCCGTAGACCTCTCTGGTCCCGCTATACTTGGTGGGACTCACTATAATCCACAAGCCCCTCGCTAGGCCTCTGGGCTCATGTAGTCCCGGTCTTCCTGCTTAGTGCTCCTCTGTCAGGGTGTATTCCCTAGCCTCCCCCCTCCACAGGGTAACCCACAAGGCAGTGGGAACTGAGGCTTTCTGGTGCCCTATCCTCACCTTTCGTTGTAGTGGCCCATGCGTGGCATTTCCTGGAGGCTGCCCTGCCACAGGCAGTCCCACCATGCTAATCAGCTCTAGTAGGGTGCAATTCCAGGTCTTACCCAGGACCAGTCTTGAGGCCTATCCAATCATGCTTGTGCCTTTCTGGGCTCCCCCTTAGATGTCCCAATGTCCTTCCTGAGCTGCTAACCACCAAGGCCCCTGGCTCTGACTCCACCTCCACTCTGCATCTTCCATCTCTGGCCCTGGCTTGCTCTTGGACCCCTGTCCTTGATCCCTTCTCCTCAGATGACATAGCACCAGCCACCACCATCCTGGGATGCACTCCCCTTGACCTCTTCCTCTCAGCTGTGGCCACACAAGGACCTTTGGCCTCTCCTAAGCCCTGGTCCCTCCTCAGGGCAGTCAAGAGCTCCAGGTTCTCCCAGCTCTGGCAGTCTCAGCCATGGTCTATTCCACCCTTTTGGCTCCTGCTGGGTCCTGGCCCTGCACAGGCCAGTTGAGCTTCCCAGGGCAGTTCCACCCTCTTGGGCTCCTCAATAGATCCTTCCCTGTCTCCTGGACCGCAGTCCCCCATAGGTCTTTCTTCACAGCTCCTCCTTCTCTGGGCTCTTCTGTACCCCTCAATAGGCCCACATACAGTGCCCCAATCACCAGGTTCACCCAGACCCTCCACTAGGTCTCTCAAACACTTGGCCCCTTTCTTAGGGCTCACCTGGTCCCTCAATAGGCCCCCAAACTCTCAGCCCTTCTCCTGGGGCTGGCCTGGCCTCTCACTAGGCTCCTGTGCACTTAGTTTTTTTTTTTCAGAGGTCTTCTGACCTCTCACTAGGTGCAGGCACTCAGCCCCTTTCTCAGGGCTCTGGACCCCACACTGACTCCCCAGAAACCTCCTCCATCCCCTTAGTCCCCACTCCAAATCTCCAGATGTTTCAGATAATTTTTGCTGGCATTCAGGATCAGCAGCCTTCCCTGCTGGGGGATGCTCCTCCACCAGCTCCCCAGATGTTACTGCCAGCCCTGCTCTCAGGGTCTGGGCTTATATCCTGTCTAACCCAGCCCTCCTCCAATCAGGAGACTCCCTTGTAATCAGGTGACTCACTTGATCAGACTCAGCCTCACCTGTTGGCCTCTGTGTCAGCTGACCCTGCAATTATCCCTGATCCCACCTGCTGTGGCTCAGGAGGCTGCCTGACCTCTTCAAGTGGTAGGCACATCAATTGCCTTGCCACAATAGAGAGCAACCACATCACTGTTAAACTTCTATTTTGCCAGGTTAAATGAGATATTTTATTCTTCTTTCATGAGACAGTC
>NW_017729025.1:1176192-1185638 GCF_001723915.1 Gavialis gangeticus | reverse complement strand
GGGGGGGGGGGTCCTCCCACACATCAGAGTAGGCAATCACATGCCCATGAGCATACCCTAACTGATCCAAGAGTCACATTAGATTGTTCCCTCACCTATAAACATCCCATTCAGAAGGTCAGCAGTAACACGTCTACACAGGTCACTGTCTTCAGATGTTTAGCCAGCATGATACCGGATGCCAACTTCAAAACACTCAGAGCTACCACCTTCGCAATGGTATATACCCCAACAGGACACTGTGTTCCGGTATGGTCTAGAAGTTGTCACACTAAAATGCTCAACATTAAACTTCACAGTGCACTGAGACTCATAACAGGCTGCACAAATTACATACACACAGATGTGCTTCCTGTACTCTTAGGCATTAGACCAAGTAATGTAAGAGGACAGACCCTAACATCATTACTGGCAACATAGACAAAAGATGATGAAAATCACCTGCTCCATCAACTCTTAACTGAAGGCCTGACTAGGTGGAGGTTTGAGAGACTTAATAGTTTTAAGCCATTTGTGCATGTAGCTTACACGCTCCTGCAAGAGATCAGGGATGTTGAATCAAACCTATGGGCAGGAATGGAGTAGGTCAACTGTTGGGAAAGGCCAGACCTATTCCTACAGCGTTTTATATCAGTACCAAATGAGTCCTGCATTGGGCATGGTCTTGACAGAGAAGCCAATGTAAACAGACTGAGATCTGGATGCAGATATTTTAAGACAACATTTCACAGAATGAACATCTTGGACACCCCCTGTAGGAAAGTGGTGTCCAACAAACAGCACAACAATACCAAAAGCTGAAATCTTTTCAAATGCCCAGGCAAGGCAGATGGAATCTGCACAGTGAGTGATAATACCAGACAGTGAGCATGTCTGCACATTCATTAATGCACTTTACATAAGGTGCATTAAATCTAGTACCTCCATTGTGAGGTACTAGAAAAAAGTGCACTGACTTATTTTAATGTGCTTTAACTAAAGAGCACTTTTTGTGAAATTAAAAGAAGCTAATGCACATTTAAGTGCATGTGTAAAGTGCATGGAAGTTGATATGCGGCACCATAAAAAGGAAGAAGATACTCCTTTGTATGAAAAAGCCACAGCAGAGTTTAAAACTGCATACTTCTTTGAAATGTTCGACTACACGGTGTTATCCCAAAATAGTGATAGCAATCACTTACTTGTTATTTTATTTTATCCTTTTTTAATTCTGAAAGCTGTGCTGACTGTTGCCAGAGCAAAACAAAGAATTCTAAGCCCAGGTCTGTTTTCCAGTATACCACCACATTTACTACATAATAAACGCACTTTACTGCATAGTAAAAGTAGAGAAGTCACACACTGCACAAGCCTGTTACACAGCAAATCAATTAAATCCAAAGTAAAGTTATCCCTTGAAAATGTGTATGGTAAGCCTACACTGCATCACTTTACAATGGCAATGCACTGCATGGCCCGGTGTAATCAGGATACTACAGAGAACATGTTGCTACTCTGGTCAAGTTGATTCCAGGGTAGCCCTTTGCTTAATGCAAGCTGGCTCCCTGCTCAACCCTTTGTAGACAGGTGCTGTCATAGGGCATTTATACATGTGGTGGGCACTCCAAGAGCCACTCTAATTAAAGCACCCACAGCATCTTGTGTATCAGCATCCCCACACTTAAAAATGACAGCAGGGCACTTTATCTAAAGCTCATAGAATGAGCCACCACTTTTAAGTGTGAGGATGCTGATACATGAAACTCTGGAGGCTACTGGAGGGCGGTAATTACCACACTCCAGCAGAATCAATTAATATAGTCTGCTCCAACACCGTAATTATTGTGCATTAGAGAAGCCTTGCTGCTCATGTATAGGCACCCATAGTGTCTACTGTAGGCAGCCAACCTGGGAATATTGGTTATGCATTCAAATTTTAACAGAGAGTAAGTTCTTCTTCTCATGTCTCTACGCTACCCTTGACCATTTTCTTACACGTGTTTATGCCTATTTATTGTACTTTGCAAGATCTTCCATTGTACATGTGCCTTCAAGTAGCGAGCATTGCAGCAGGTGTTGCATAGTGTGAGGCTCTGTGCCGTAGTCACAGGTGGTTGAACCAATGGTATCGCCCCATTTCTTCATTTACATCATGAAGAATAAGGATTCTTAATGACAGCCAGCATGGCCTCGTTGTGGGCAGATCTTGTCTTTCCAATCTCATCTCCTTCTATGACCAGGTAACTCACCACCTGGAAAAGAGAGAAGAAGTCAACATTGTATACCTAGACTTGAACTGGTATCCCATGATGTTATCCTGGGAGAATTGGAGGATCATGGGCTTAACTATGTGACTGTGAGGCGGGTAGTAAGCTGGCTGTGGGGCAGGGCCAGAGAGTTCTTATGAACAGATCTGTGTCGTCCTGGTGAGAAGTGGTCAGTGGTGTCACGCAGGGGTCTGTGCTCAGTCCAGTGCTTTTCAACACCTTTATCAGTGATTTGGGTATGGGGGTGAAGAGCTCACTGGCTGGACAACACCAAGTTATGGGGGAGCATGGCCATGCTCAAAGATAGGCTGCAGATACATGTGGACCTGGACAGGATAGCAAGTTGGGTGGATTGGAACCAGGCGAAGTTCAACATCGAGGAGTGTAAAGTGCTGCTTCTGGGGATGAACAATCCCCAACATCCTTACAGGCTTGGTGGCACCAAACTAACCAGCACCACAACTGAAAGGGACCTTCAGGTAGTGATAGACCATAGCATGAACATGAGCCATCAGTGCGATGCTGTAGCCACCAGGGAAAACAATAACCTGGCATGCATCAACTGATGCATCTTAAGCAAAACCAAGCAGGAGATTCTTCCACTTTATTCAGCATTGATGAGACTGCAGCTGGAGGACTGCGTCCATTTCTGGATGCTGCACTTCAATAAGGATATGGAAAAGCTTGAGAGAGTCCAGAGAAGAGCTACCCATATGATCAGAGACTTGCATGGCAAACCATTCCAGGAAAGGCTGGGGGACCTGGGACTGAAAACAGAAGGTTGAGAGGGGACTTGGTAGTAGCTTAGCGCTACATCAGAAGTGTACATCAAGGGCTCGGTGAGCAACTGTTCACCAGGGCACCCAAGGGGAAATCCAGGAGTAATGGGCATAAACTCTTTCATAGTTTCATAGTTAGTAGGGCCCTTCCAACTCTACTAACTATGAAACTATGAAACTTGTGGAAGACTGATTCAGGCTCAGCATTAGGAAAAATGTCTTTACAGTCAGGGTGTCCAGACTGTGGAATAAGCTCCCTTCAGGGGTGGTGCAATCACCTACCCTGGAAACCTTCAAGTGGAGACTAGACCGTCACCTTGCTGGGGTCACCCAAGCCCAGTTGTCCTTCCTGCCTAGTGCAGCAGGGTTGGACTCAATGATCTCCTGAGGTCCCTTCCAACCCCTAACATCTATGAATCTATGTTAAATCCCATAGTACTTGTGTCCTGAGTCTACCCCAAATGACACATCTAAGATGAGTATCTGACCCATATTTTTTGTTATCTATGCTTTGAAATGGCTAAATCATCAGTCCATAGGCCCAGATGTACTACCTTCTCATTGACAGTCACTTCAGTGCATAAGCTGCCTCCACTGCCTTTACTCAAAGAGCAAAATGCTGCACAATGCTGTAACAGCAGTTTACAACCCTTGGACTTTATTACCTTGCCTTAGCTTTGGACAAGGAGGAATGGAAGAGAGGATGGAAGAATGCTTTACACCCATCTTTCACCAAGCCAGTAAAACATTTCTGGACTTTCACAGATGTTCTTCACCTGGGGACATCATTTAAATTGTCCAAAATGTCTGGATTCCTCACTTTGCTGATTTCAGTCAAGCTACTCACCTGTCTCATGTGATCCTGCTAAGCTGTGCTGTAAATACTTTTTTTGGACATATCTTCATTTTTGTCAATTAAAATCGGGTAAAGCATGCCAAGGTATACTGATATTAATAACTCACTTCATAGCTGTTAGAATGAAAAGTGTTGTTATGAATGAGCTTCCTGACATTATTCTGTAACCAGTCTAAGATTAATATAGTGAGATATCAGTGTGATTTGCTAATTTAAAATCTGTGCTTTATGGGGTGTTACAAAGATTATTTTTATTTCGTGCTATGTAGTCTCATATGTCATGCTCATCAGATCAGTAAGTTATAGCATGTGTGCCACCACTACAGCAGCAGCCAGGGTGTGTTGAGCCCCCATCACAGGTAAGACCCTAAAGGCACCTCACTCCTGCTTTCTGGCACTATCTCCCCCTGACTGCCCAGGGCACTGGGATAGTTAGCTATGCCTCTGGGTGTCAAATCTGTTTCCATTGATCTTTTGATACCCTGGGTCCAGGTCACTGAGAAACTTGAAGATAAGGACCAAGACATTGAACTTCATAGAATCATAGACTAGTAGGGCTGGAAGTGACCTCCAGAGCTCATCTACTACAACCTCCTGTCAGAATTAGGATCATCCGGACCACTCTATCAAATCTTTTTCTAAACTATTCCTCAAATGACACAGCACATTACCTTTTGCAGGTTAAAACACTGTTGGCATCTTTCTGGCAAAGGAGCAGGATGATGGCTTTCAGTGTCCCACCACTGCGAGGGCTCTTAAAATGCACTCGAGAGGTCCAAGAAAGAGGGCTATGCCACCCATCCTCCCACTACAGTAGAAAGCAAAGCCTCCAAAGTCCATACCAATCTGACCATGGTTTAAAACTCCTTCCAGACCTCAACTGTGATGAGCTGTCTCACCCTGTTTAACAATTTCTTTGCCTCCGTCTTCCTAAGTAGGGACCAGAACAGCCATCTCCCTGCTGGGTCCCCCTTGGGCCCCAGGGAGGCACACCTAGGCCAAGGGTTAGTGAGTATTTAGTTAGGGAGCTTCTGGAGGGGCTGGACGTTTTCAAGTCCGCCGGTCTGGACGATCTCCACCCTAGAGTTCTAAAGGAATTGGCCGAGGTCATTGCAAGTCCTCTGGCATGGCTTTATGAGCACTCGTGGTGCTCTGGAGAGGTACCGGAGGACTGGAAGAGGGCCAACGTGGTTCCCATCTTCAAAAAAGGGAGGAAGGAGGACCCAGGAAACTATAGGCCAGTTAGTCTTACCTCGATCCTAGGCAAGCTGTTCGAGAAAATTATTCTGGCACACATCCAGGAGGGGCCAGCAGGGGATTTCATGCTTAGGGGCAACCAACACGGGTTCATCAGTGGCAGGTCCTGTCACACCAACCTGGTGGCCTTTTACGATCAGATCACCAGATCATTAGATGCAGGAGTAGCAGTGGACATTGCCTTCCTGGACTTCCGGGAGGCTTTTGACACTGTCTCTCACCCCGTTCTCGTTAAGAAACTGGGGGGCTGTGGCGTAGACACCCACACAGTCAAATGGGTCACCAACTGGCTGGAGGGCCGCACCCAGAGGGTGGTAGTGGATGGGTCCTTCTCAACCTGGAAGGACGTGGGCAGTGGGGTTCCGCAGGGCTCGGTCCTCGGGCCCGCACTGTTCAACATCTTCATCAGTGATTTGGACGAGGGGGTAAAAAGCACCCTGTTCAAATTTGCTGATGACACTAAGATGTGGGGGGACGTGGGCACACTAGAAGGAAGCAACAGGCTACAATCGAACCTAGACAGGTTACAAGGGTGGGCAGATGAGAATAGGATGGGTTTCAACACGGACAAGTGCAAGGTGATGCACCTGGGGAGGAACAACCAGCTCCATGTCTCCAGGTTGGGGAACTCCCTGGGGGTTTTTAAGAGGAGGTTAGATGTACACTTTGCTGAGGTCGTTTGACCCCAGTACTCTTTCCTGCCGTGGCAGGGGGTCGGACTAGATGATCTGCTCAGGTCCCTTCCCACCCTAGAAACTATGAAACTATGAAACCCTGAATGGAGGGAAAACACCCCCGAGGCAGGAACCTCCAGGTTTTAGTCCCAGCAGATAATTGGCACAACCCAATCCAAATCCCCAGCCTTGCCTGGGTCTAACGCCCAATACTTCAGGGAAGGCAAAAAAAACCCCAAAACCCCAGAAACAAAATCTGTAGGAACTAGAAGGGAAAAATAATTCCTTTCTGACCCCATGTGGCAAACAGCAAAGCCCAGAAAGCTGTGAGGTGGACGAATTGTGTGATGCAATCATTGAGTCACCGTAAATAATATTGCTGAGAAGATGCACTTCAGCACATTGGAGTTTCCTATATGCTGATAACTTCCTTCCTAGATATATTGTATTACGTAGTCTAGAATACAGGTGTTGGAAGCACAAATAACTGAGGTTGACCATCCAACAGAATGGCATATAGTTGCATAGGCAGCTGGTAATGGCTGGAGGCATTACTCAGAGGCTCTGCTATGCAAGAGGTTGGAGTCAGTGAAACTATCATGGCTGCAAACTCTTCAAAAGGTTTGTTTTTACCGATCTCCATCACCTTCATCTTCAGGCAGCCACTCTTTAGCCATGAGCTGATCCCATTCAAGCTGTGAGGCAACTTGGTAGTTGGAGCCAGTGTCTTTTTTATATTTTACATCTGTCCAGAAAGGGCTCACATCTCTCCTCACTGACCCGGGCCACTTCTCACATGTAGGAGAGCAGTATCTCAGTGCTGAATGCTGTAGAGAGCTCCAGACCTTTTTGCCACTCCACTGATAACAGGACATCTCACTTCTTGGATACAAAAGGAGCTGCTCTCTCATGGCCTAGCCTGAATTGTGCTGGAGTTGGTGTGTTATTTTCCATTAGATGAGCTGTGAGCTATACCTGAGTCCCTACTCCAAGTCATTGCTGCAACCTGTTGCCCACAGGAGGACAGCAGGACAGCCCCTGTACCTGGATATAGTTGGTCCTTCCCTACATATCTAGAGCAAGGAGCATCCCCAGGAGATGTTGCCCCACGTAACCTTTGCTGTGGGAAACCTGCTAAAACCATGATCCATATTTTTAACGATGATTGGTATTTAGGGAAGAAAAGCCACCTTTGCTTGTGCTCCACATTGCTTGATAAAGTGGAACACAATCCTACCACAAAGTACTGTACAAAACACTTGGACCTGAGGAAATGCAATGTATGATCAATTTAAAAAAAAATAGTTTCTATTGTTTCATTTTAATTATTTATCATATATCAGGCTTATAAGCGAAGATAAAGAAAACCAGTGACATCTCTCTGTCTGCCTTCCTCTGACAAATCCATAAAAAGTGCCCAGTTGCACCTTCATGAAGTCAATGACTCCTATAGGAGCAGGTCTGGAACAAAACTCAATACAACAAACAAATGGAAACAAGGCAAATGGTTAAGGAAGAGCAAGTCTATGACTCTGTAGCCCAGTAACAATGCATTTCAATCAATGTGCTGCATAGCAAAGTAATTGCTACCTCTCCAGGACAGACGCTGCTTATAAGTGAGCACCATGCAACATTTTATAAATTAGCTAACATGCTATGTCATGAAACTTCTGATTTCCCTACACTAATTGCTATGCTTTTTATGTAAGAGTTTTTAGGACAAGAAGAGGAGACTTACTGAAGTGGAAACAGCTGAAGGAAAGACCATACGGGGACATTTCAGAAGAGCCTCAATCATTGTCAATGGGCCACATGCCCACTCCTACACCTGTGGCAACTTATCTCTCTGCTGTTGAAAAGTACATTCCCATATTCAATTTTCCACTTACCACAGAGGCCTGCCTCTTTGTGTTCCTAGACCTATTGGGGCATTCTTCTTCTTTTTGTGCCCCTCTCCCACAGATAAATGTTCTTCCAAAACTGGGCACAGGGAAGGTCCTTGAAGCTACACAGCTCTTCCAAAAAACGTACCAACCAATAGGTCTTCCATGGCCTACATTTTCCCACGTTAGAATAGTCCCATTTATGCCTGTTACCTTTTGTCTTGTCATTTCTTGTTCAGAGGGCATTCAAATGATCAGTAAAGCTAACCGCACTTTATCCTGCATTATCAGGTGCATGACAAACAGGTCCAGGGAGGTGATGCTTCCCCTTTATGCAGCTTTGATTAGGCTGTAACTAGAGTACTGCATCCAGTTTTGGGCACTGCACTTCAAGAGGGATGTGGACATCCTCAAGAGGGTCCAGAGGAGGCCAGGCATATGGTCAGAGGCCTTCAGGAAATACCCTGTGAGAAGAGATTGAGGGCCCTGCATCTCTTCAGCCTCTGTAAGAGAAGGCCGGAAAGTGATCTTGTGGCCATCTACACATTCATTGGGAGGCAGCAAGGAATCGGAGATGCTCTGTTTACCAGAGCATCCCTTGGAGTAACCAGGGACAATGGCTACAAGCTGATGGAGAGCAGGTTTAGGTTGGACATCAGGAAGAACTTCTCTATGGTAAGGGTTACCAGAATCTGCAATAGGTTCCCAAGGGAGGTGGTGCTCTTCCCTATCCTGGGGGTCTTCAAGAGCAGACTGGACAGGCACCTAGCTGGAGTCATCTGAACCCAGTGCTCTTTCCCGCCCAGGGCAAGGGGTTGGACTCGGTGATCTGCTACGGTCTCTTCCAACCCAAACATCTATGAATCTATGTTTCCATACTGGCAAATCTGTTTCTGCACCTTCAGGTAGGTATTCAGCAACATTGCTGCCCATTTCCAATGCCTCCTTGTCCCTGTTAAGCCATGAGTGCCATGTTTCCATTTGTGTAGCTACTGGTGTTTTGTGGGGTGGGCAGAGGGAGGGGGTTGTAGCTGTTCCATTGCAAGCAGAAAGCTTTTCTGCAATTTCAGTTGGTCAGTGGCTGCCATGTTTCCACGTAGCGGGCGCATCTTGTCCTCAATGTGTCATATTCATTCTATCGAGTTTTCCATTGTTCCCCTGATGTTCAGCAAGTAATCCCAGCCAGCATGGACACTCAGTTGGCCAGAGGCACCTAGTAATTCATTGGTAACTTTAATTCAACCCAGTGTCTATCTTCTTTGTACATAGTGAAACTTCCTATGCCAGGCACATGTATTCAGTTGTCAAGTTGCAGAATGCAAATGGGATGATTTACATTGTTGTTCGTTTACCCCTATGCATGGGATTTATGAGCTTCTTCAGTATATTATTCTGGGGTCTAACATTGGGCTTTGTCTTGTCCACATATACAGTGAAAGAAAGGGCACAGTCCAGTTTCACTCCTACACTGGATTTCAGCTGTGAGTATGTAGTACCCTCTCCCCAGCTATATTGAGTTTCATAGTTTCATAGTTTCTAGGGTCGGAAGGGACCTGAGCAGATCATCTAGTCCGACCCCTGCCATGGCAGGAAGAGCACTGGGGTCAAACGACCCCAGTAAGGTGGTCATCCGACCTCTTAAAAACCTCCTGGGTCGGAGCCTGCACCACGTCACTTGGAAGCTGGTTCTAGACCCTAGCCGCCCTGACCGTGAAGTAGCGCCTCCTGATGTCCAACTTAAACCTTCCCTC
>NW_017729025.1:1147426-1174728 GCF_001723915.1 Gavialis gangeticus | reverse complement strand
TGTGTGTGTGTGTGTGTGTGTGTGTGTGTGTGTGTGTGTGTGTGTGTGTGTGTGTGTGTGTGTGTGTGTGTTTTAGTTTTAGCCAGGCTGGCATGTCGTTGCTTTTTGGTGTAATAGTTTGAAAGCCCAGAGAGGACTGATATCAACACATCTTCAACTTGGGCAAAGCCCTTCACTTGGGCAGTGCTGCATGAGTCATCCTCATAGATGAGAAGCTTCTTGTGACATGATGGAGTGATCAGTGGTAATGCCACTGGGATGCCTCAAAAAGTTCACAGAAATTGGTTTGCTAGGAAGACCATTAGTTTCCCTGGTATGGACTAGGTACGGACAGTTGGTGCAACATGAGAGCTGATCCATCTTAAATCCACTGGCTGCACATCTTTGATCATGACCCCCCACTGTGGTCCAAACTGCTGCACCAGGACTGAACAGCAGAGACCCTCTGATGTGAGGAACCACCAAACAGGCTCCTTATCACAGATCCTAGTCTGTCCACCTGGCTGCAATCTGTCATGCCATCATTGGGCCTTGCTGAATACGTTCGGGATGCAGCAAGGGCTGTATGAGGCCAACCTTGACTGCTGAGGTCTTTGTGACAACTGGGACTGTAGCTGTGGCAAAACACACACCATGTCACATATTGTCAATGACTGCCCACGGATTCAGTTCAATGGTGGGCTACGTGGCCACACAGCTCAGTGATTACGCACATGCTGGCTGGCTATGCCACGATGGATAGGTTGATCATTCACATAAGTGTTCAATAGTATCTGTAGGCTCACACGAAGTGGGAAGTGTTATCTCCAACCTCAATTCCCCTTTTTGTATACCTTGACCTAGAATTGCCTCTTCCTGGTAGAGGTTGTATTGGGCAAACTCTGTGACAATCTTTCATTGTGCTGTTTATTTGGTCGAGGGCTCCTTGGTGTCTATGAGCCTGGTATCAGTAACCCTATCCTATTTTCAAAGATGCCCTTGACGTGCTTACCCATGTTCAGCACTTGTCTGGGACCTGACCTTCCCAGGTGGTTCTGGGACAAGGTACTGTTCAGCAAATGGGGACGAGGCAGTTTAAGGGGAGACACTCATGTAGTCTGGAAAGATGGTGAAGGACGAAGAAGAGGGGTGTCAACCCTTCTCCCACACTCCCCCTTCTCTGCCAGCTTTGCTACATTACAAGGAGCTCCTTAGGCTTGTGCATGTGTGCTGTGATAAGGCTTGTGCTATATTGGAACTTGGCATGAAGAACAGCGACAGATTTCACTCTTAAGAAAAGTGTTGCAAAAGCATATTTTCGTGTGAGGTGAAGAATCTCTCAGGCTGCAAACAGACATTGCCTTTATGCTGCCTGCTATCAATTTATTTATTTATTTATTTTTATGCTGACACAAAACCTGAGCCCACAAATGTCTTAACCCTGCGTTGCACCATCAATGCCCAAATTTGTGAAAGCGATGCTTCCTAGTCATAGTTTGTGCTGCCTTTTGAAGGGCAACCTCTATTCATTTATGGCTGGGTAGTGTGGCAGCCCAGGCAGGTGTTTCCTGGGCTTCATGGGCCCAGTACTGTACAAACTAGGAATCCCCCCTGGGACACACATCTGCCAATGTGGAGGGGGGACTCCCTGCAGGGGATGCCCATGGAAAACCCCGGGGGGTTCCTCTTCTTGCAGGTGTGCGCCTCAAGTTGGGGTACAGCACCCGTGGCTGTTGTCCTGCAGGATCAGGCCCCTGAAGTCCCAGAAGAAGCAGAGGACCAACTCTGTGGAACAAGCTGTGCTGGGACACATCCCAGTATAGCTGATCCCACTCTAAACACAACGTCTGTTTCCACCCTGCATTACACTGTCACAGCTCAAAGCTGGGGAGTTTCATCTCCAGGGAGGTGAGACCAGCATGGATCTAGATTAAACTGTTCTGCTCATCTGGGTCAGACATGGCAGCAAGTTTGAAGGTCCCGTGCTCAGAAGTCAGGAACCAGATACAAAAGGTCCACCATGATCCGTTGGCTGGGAAATGGGCTCCATAGTCGGACCCAGAGGGTAGTAATTGATGGCAGTCACTCATCATGGTGTCCTGTGACCAGTGGGGTCCCCCAAGGCTCTGTCCTTGGACCCATATTGTTCAACATCTTCATTAATGATGTGGACATTGGAGTCAGGAGCAGACTGGCCAAGTTCACCGATGACATCAAAGTTTGGGGCAAAGCATCCTCGCCAGAAGACAGGCGGGTGATCCAGGCTGACCTGGACAGGCTCAGCAAATGGGTGGACGAGAACCTGATGGTGTTTAACACTGAAAAATGCAAGGTTCTTCACCTGGGAAAGCAAAACCTGCAGCATCCTTATAGGCTCGGCAGTGCTACGCTGGCTAGCACTACGGAAGAAAGAGACTTGGGGGTCATCATTGACCACAAGATGAACATGAGCCTGCAATGCGATGCTGCAGCTACTAAAGCGACCAAAACGCTGGCTTGCATCCATAGATGCTTCTCAAGCAAATCCCGGGACGTCATTCTCCCCTTGTACTCAGCCTTGGTGAGGCCGCAGCTGGAGTACTGCGTCCAGTTTTGGGCTCCACAATTCAAAAAGGATGTGGAGAAGCTTGAGAGAGTCCAGAGAAGAGCCACGCGCATGATCAGAGGTCAGGAAAACAGACCTTATGACGACAGGCTGAGAGCCATGGGGCTCTTTAGCCTGGAAAAGCGCAGGCTCAGGGGTGATCTGATGGCCACCTATAAGTTTTTCAGGGGTGACCACCAGGATCTGGGGGAACGTTTGTTCACCAGAGCACCCCAAGGGATGACAAGGTCGAACGGTCATAAACTACTACAAGACCGTTTCAGGCTGGACATAAGGAAGAATTTCTTTACTGTCCGAGCCCCCAAGGTCTGGAACAGCCTGCCATCGGAGGTGGTTCAAGCACCTACATTGAACACCTTCAAGAGCAAATTGGATGCTTATCTTGCTGGGATCCTATGAGCCCAGCTGACTTCCTGCCCCTGGGGCAGGGGGCTGGACTTGATGATCTTCCGAGGTCCCTTCCAGCCCTAATGTCTATGAAATCTATGAAATGTATGAAAAGCAAATCATAAGATCACCTTACAGAGTCTCCTGACACATTACACAGTCTCAGAATTACTTTAAAATGAGCCTTTTGGGGAAAGTTTCCTCTCCCAACCTGTGTGTGGTCATGGCATGAGCTCAAAATGCCCCCCATGGACTCCAAGGTCTTGGAGATGACCCCACTCTCCTAATGCTTGGATTGGAGATTTTCATTATCTCGTCTCCTACAACTCTTCTGTATCCCTTCCTAGCCTCCCTACCCTCATCTAGTCCTCTCTCTAACCCACCGAGTCTACATATTACTCTTCACATCTCCCTTGAACCCACAGCCATCCCTTATATCCTTCCTGCTGCTCTGCAGCCTTCCCATCTCCACCCTTTGTCTTTGGGCTTGCCCCATGGGCCAGTTGGCAGAAAGACAATTTTATTTTTCTTCTAATTTGTTCTTAATTAAGTTTGAAATTCAGATTGTCTCATTTGCACTGAGACTTGGTGTCTATTAACAAGGGGGTGAATAACACCGGTTCTTCCTGAATAGGTTTTTTTAATACCATTCATTTCTTCTATGGCAGAATTAATGAACATTTTAGGAATTACAGAACCTTGTTAAATACGTTGACGCATGCTGGAGTGAATGACAAGTCCATCTGGCAATAAATAGAATACAGCGCATAACAATAGTTTATTATAATGAATGGCCTTGGGAATGCCTTTACTTCAGTCTAGTCTAACTAGAAAGGAGTTGAACAATGAAAGCCCAGGAACACAAGAACACTTGAGCAATTACAGAAAATTTGGGGTTCTGTTATATGCAACTCAAACTATTTCCACAGAGGTTTCTTATCCATTGGTTGCTAGCAGAATCATTTTCATATGAGAAAGGTTTCCTGATATTGAGAGAAGCCGTGGGAGTCTTACACAAACCATATGAAATGGTCATATTGATATTAACACAATATCACAGAGTTGGATTATTGTCATTAAAATAACGATTTTCTTTTTCAGAATCTGGACATATATTCAGCTGCAATTGGTTTACAAGTAACCTCCTATAGCAGGAAAAAAAACCCCAAAAAACAAAAAAAGAAGAATTTAGGTAGAACTTACATGAGTAAAATGCTAAGACCAGATACCGAAGCCCTTGCAGATTTAAAAAATGCTCAGAGTAAATTTCTTCTGCCTTTCCAAGGGAGATGTGGCCCCTTGTCTATTATAGCATATTCTACCTGTTAAAAAATAAGTTGTTTATTTAAAAAGCAGCTTATTTTATACAAGCTCTCTCTGTATGGGTTATGTGCAATAACCTATATTGCAAAAGCAAACCAGACTTCCTTAGAGTCAACAGATGATAAAGTTAAAATGAATATGTCTATGCATGAACACAGTTACTCCTAGCTGTGACTGGCGTAAGACTCAACTATTAGAAAAGGGAACTAGGATGTGAAATTAGGCCACAAATACACATCAAAATATTTATATATGCACTGTATAATAATTTATCTAGGTATTATGCAACAAGTTGTTTTTTTTTTCATTAAAATGATCCCTTTTTAAAATAACAGCTAACTACTTAGAAAGGCAATTAATGAAATTAGAAAGAAAAAAAGAACAAACAGTGTATTTTGTTCTCATTTACTTAGATTTTACCAAGTTACAGAAACTAGCTCAGTAATTAAAATTTTAAGCAACATGTTTTAATTAAAATACCAATAAAAATAATTTAGAAGATGAAAGAATTAGAACAGATCCATTTTGAACTCGGTAAAATGGAAACGACTTAGAGACACTGACTTTTTCTCAAACATTTTTCCTTGGTTTTTGAACAGCTGCCCTGCATATTTCAGTAGCACATTTTGACAGTGTACAGTTACCAAACGGCACAAATCTGTATGCAACTGATAACAACAACTTTGTGGGCTCTCTAGCACAAATTAATATTCAGTAAAAACATGTATTCATTTGATTATATTAAAAAAAAGTCCTGATATTTTATGTTACTGGAGAAACTGTTAGGACCCATACTGACACAGTTAATTGCTAAGCCCCTTACATCCCCTGCCCTTGATGGTTTTACCATGACAACTTTATGCAAAGAAACTTAAAGAGTTAAAAGTAGGAGCTTCCTTCTCCAGGACTTCAGATATCTGGCATCTTGAATGACCTGGTAACAATGTACATAACTTGACTCTGGACTTCAACTCTTTCCACTGAAATACTTAAGATTATACGTCCAAAGATGTCCATGAGAATTAAACCAGGTCCCCGTACACCTCACGCATCCTTGTGGCAGATGACAGATGCATATTTTCAGCTGCTGAGGCTAATGTGTAGATTTGCTGTCCTTCAGATTAGCTGGTTCATTTGAGATGGCTTCTCATCTCTTATTCGTTTGATCATGCAAGAAGCATGTTTAATTGAAATTTAAAACTGCAAACCCAACAGACAGGGCAATTTCGACTATAACTATTTTGGTCAACATATGGCACAGTGTTCAGATACAGCTCTGCAGACCACTAAGTTTTTGGGGTTTATAATCATTTGTCATACTGAAAAAAACCCCCAAAAACCAAAGCAGAGGTTTGGATTAAAAGATAGTAATGTTCATGGAAATAGAAGGGGGAAGTGAGTTTTCAATGGCAACTGTCTCCAGTTGTTTCTGGGGCTGAATTATGCAGTGGAGGAGGAAGATGTATGACTGGCACTTGCACTGAGAATTAGGACAAAGATACCTCTGTGGATGGAGTCATTATTGAACACAGCTAATTAGGATAACTTGGACTTTCAACCTGTCAAACTGTGAGATGGGCCTTTCAGAAGCCCAAGCTGTGGCCACAGGGAGGGGGTAGCATTGACACTAATGACCCCGACGGCCTGACACAGAGACAAATGCATTACAACGGGGAGTCAATTTTCTCCGTTAGGTCAGACAGATAAGGACACAAACTGTCACACTAATCTCGGCTCTCCTGCTTCACTTCTCTGAAATAGCCGCGAGCTCAATAAGCGTTGCAGGATGCCCTTTGCAAGGGTGCATGACATGGAAATGAAGCAAATTTGATTCCTGGCTTTGGGGTCAGCTGAAGTAATTAGAGCCCAGTGATAGTTTTTGGGAGGTGGGGCTCTTCTCTAACACTCTTCATCAAGTGACCACTGGGTCTTGTCATTGGAAAGGCTGAGGTCTTCCAAGTTTTGCTTTTGGCCTTGAAGATCGCTTCATCAGGGTTGTTAAAAACTAACCGGTGCCATTCTCCACTGGTTGGTATATGTGTGCAGTGTCTTACACCATGCTAAGCTGCCTGCTCCCACAGCTACGGACCTCGTCCCCCCATGCTCTACAGCGTACCTACTCAGAAAATACTTACAAACGGTGGATCTCCTTTTCACTGCATTAAAGCAAATGCTGCATGATATCTCTGTCCAGCAAACAACCCCCCAAAGCAGAAATCTCCTTGGTTTACGGACTATGCACGTCATCTACAAACCAAGCGCTCTTCCTGTCTCCAAATGAATGCAGCTGCCTTCATTCCCCCAACTGCAATACATCTTTTACTTGCCTCTAAATCTGTTGCAATTTCTTACCTATACAGTAATGCTATGATGCAGTTTGAACACTTGTAGGCTCTCAACTCATTTCAAGCCACGTATCTATTGATAACATCATGGCATCCATACCTCCAACTAGGCAAACCACTTTCCCTCTCAGATGTTGCAGCGCCCCACATGTGGGCCCAAGACCTCAGTATGTAAAGATGTTTTTCTTGGTCGACTATTACAGCTGCATTGCCTCACTGTTTGGCGTATGGACTTCCATTCATTTCCTTGCAGGGGTATTTATGGCACTATACACCCAGAAGAGCAAGTCAACATGGATCTAAGCAATGCGAGTCTCAAGTTATGTTGTATAAAGTAACTGTTGTTATTGCAATTTGTGACACCCGCTCTCCCTACACCCGACAGCAGGGAACCGTGCACAGAGAGGGGGTGTGGAGGGGTGTTGCCTCCCTCACCTGGGTCTATCAGCCATGTGCTCCAGTGCTTCATGGAAAAGCAGGAGCTTCAGGAAGGCTGTGCTTCTGGATAAGAGAGGTAACAAAGCCTCTGGGTTATACAGAACTAATGAGGCTTATTGCTGGTGGGTGTGTTGCAATAAGCTGCTTCTGAGTGCTGATACCAGCCTTCAACACCACATGCAGGCTCTGGTCACAGGAGGGGATAAGTGTTTTTTGTTTTTTTTTTAAGAAAGTCCTCATTTTGCTGCACTGTCTGTGCCATTCAAAACCTCTTGAGGTTTCGGCCTATCCTGGGTGACCCTCAACCCATGTGGCATTTCCAAGTAATGAAAAATAAATGAAGCAACATTAATTATGGCATAAAATCTGGTAGCAGGATTAGAAACTTTTGAGCATTCTGTCAATCACTGTATTAGAGTTTGTACGAATACCAGACGCTTGACTGAATTAAAGAGAAGATAGCGCAGAAGTAATGACAACTATATAAAAACAGTGGTCTTGGCATTCCCGTTGTTTGACATTATATTACAAACATTTGTTTTTACATCCTCATTATACAGTAATACTTGCATGGGTGGAGATGACAGATTCCCATAGTCAATTCACGTGGGAAGCAGACAGAAAGTATTCCAAATCCCCTTTATTAAAACTGATCTTTAGACCCGTGTGTTGGCTTTGCAGGAGTATGAACTGATCGGTGCATATACAAATCACACAGACGTCCTGCTAATCAGACCCAATGAATATGAAACTAGGCACAACATATATAGTTTGCACAGAAGTACTGGAAAAGTAGCTTGTTAGTTTTAGAGGTGCCTCCGATGCCAACAGAGAATGAATCAAGACCAGTAGAAAACACTGCAACAAAGATCAGAGTGACCTGGCAAACAGGCTCCCTATGGAGGGTGGGGGGTGCACTAATGGCTGAGAAAAAAGGATGTGGCTGATGTCACCTGAAATGTTTTAGGAACTGGTAAGAGCTAGGATGCATTTGCTGTAAGCAGAAAGTTGCTTTGATCCACAAGGAAAAAAAGGGTCTGGGAACCCAGAATGCTTTGTACTGGTTTGTGCTTGTGCTCATAAGAGGATCCAGCAGCTGGGGACTTTTTCTAAGCCCGAATAGGGTAAGAACTACGTCTCCACCACTTCCTCAGCTACTTGCACTCAGCAGCATCTCCCTCCCTTTCCATCCTCTCCATCCCCTCCCTACTTACTCCTCTGGGCCCAGAGGGGTTGGGCAGATCTGCTGCTGCTGCTTGAGGACAGCTCATAACTTAA
Organism: Gavialis gangeticus; assembly: GCF_001723915.1. Lineage (NCBI taxonomy): Eukaryota > Metazoa > Chordata > Crocodylia > Gavialidae > Gavialis > Gavialis gangeticus. The sequence continues at coordinate 1,166,373 of NW_017729025.1, read as the reverse complement.
ATTTCACTGAAGAAAAGACTAATAAAGATTTAAAGATTGTGATGAACTAGACGGTTTTGACCTCTTAAATTGTTCAATAACTTTGAAGCTGCTGTTTACTATTAAACATACTAAAAGAACTATTAGAAAATGTGATTCCTGTCAACCTGAAACGATCTGCAGTCATTCCTGGAAGAAAGCACCGTTGTATTTCCAGGAAAAAATGACCTGTTCAAAGGAAAAAAAAACACACACACAAAATCCTGTTCAAAGGGGGAAAAAAAAAACCATACAATACCTTCAAGATTTTTTGCCAGCAGAGCCTCATTCACTTAACCCTTTAGTGCGAAATTCATCCTTGGCTGTACGGTTCTCACAGGTCTCTGAGCGCTGAGACGACCACAAATGAAATGAGCATGTGGACAGGACTGTGCTTTACATGCTATGGGATGAGCACGAGTCCCAGAACAGCAAAAAAAACCAACAAAACAAACAACCCCCTCCTCATAACCCCCCCCCCCCCCAAAAAAACATTTAAGCATATCTTTATTAAATAGAGGAATATATAAGACAGAGCCAACTAGATACAACAGCAGAATCCAGAACCCCACTCAGAAAAGAAGGACCATGGCCCTGCATTGCTGTTACAGATGTTCCCCACAGCTGTAGGCAACTTCCCCAAGAGAGATTTGCTACCGGTCTACCTAGAATGATTTCCACTGTTGTCATCTTCTGTGCAAGAAATGTGAAATCTCCGTGTACATTAAGAAGTGCTGTGCGGTGCCAACATGCAGGGATGCCATTTACTTCTCCGCACACTGCGTGGGCTGGTGTGGGCCTAGGGGACCGGAGTTTGAAGGCTACAACCTGCTGTAAACAGGCACATGTTAATTTAGGGGTCAAGAGCAGCTGGACCTGATGCTGGCCACATCGCTCCCTTGTGTGCCACTGGCTACAGACACTGGTAGTTGTTCTCCTCACTAGCTTGATGAGCTGCTAGGTCTCAGATAGGCCTTTCATCCCTTTTGTTTTATTGTATATAACACCATATTTATTCACATCCCACCATCTCCCTTTCCCTGAACTTTAGCATGTCCGCAATTGGGGTTGGTGTCTTAAGTGAGGAAACTGATTTCTGCTCCAGAATAGCAGCTGAGGGGGGCACACGGAAAGGACAGCGAGGGTCTGGGCTCACCACCAGCTCACCCACAGCTGCATGTTCTGGCCACGTGGTGCCGGGCCGGGTCCCAGCGTCAGCCACCATGGAACTGGCAGTAACTTTTGGCTAAGCGGCAGAAGGAGATGAAGTCGTGTTGATGATGAGACTCTGACTACTCTGCGTGGCCCAAGTGTTCATCCTGGATGAACAAGGTCCATGACAGGCCAGATTATGGGGAAATCTAATTTTCTTCCTTCTGTGTTCCCCAGACCAGAGCTGCAAGCCTTATTTAGGGGCATGAAACATAACTTGTTGGGGAGAGCGAGGCACCAGTCCTAGGAACCAATGGCAAGTCCAGCCCTGAGCCCAAAAGCATCTCTGGGATGCGGGGAGTGAATGGGACACCTGGTGCAGCTCCCATAGGGCTGCTGCTCTCTGGGCACATGCAGCTACAACAGCAGCAGTGGCAGCAGCTGCCTTCAGCATGCAGAGAGCCTGGGCAGGTAAGACCTCACCCACTGTCTATGGTGGTTAGCATGCCCCCCTCCCTCCAATGCACTGAAGGAGCCTGCTACACCTCTAGCATGTAACACAAATAAGTGCATGCTCATGCATACATTATCACATACACATACGCACACGCACACAAGGCCTCTTTTAAGGTCCCTGCATACAGTAAGCATAGACTGCCAGGGCTAGGTTGTTTCTTTCTACCATTGCTTTAATTAGCATTGGTGAACTGGGCCATTTTAGCTCTATCTAGAGAGCAGCTTCCAGGATCCAGCTCAGTGCAGCAGCCACAGACTGATGTTGCAGAGGGAGCACCGCCCACGCAGCACAGGTCTGCTTGCACATCACGGGCAACCTGATTTCCCTACTTGTGTTAAGCCCACAGTGGGTGCAGCACACCCGTCTGGAACAGATTCCCTAGCTTTATGCACTAACCAAGAGACTTGGGAGCTGGAAATCTAGTGTCTTTCTCCCAACTTTTTCATCTCCTTGACAAAGACATATCAATGCCTGTCATGCCTTCAACCTAAGAGACAGGGATTGGGCTGTCTGTGCAGAGGGCTCAGGACCTGACTCGAGGGCACTGGAGCCCAGCAACAGGACCATGCTACAAAAGGAGGTGCTCTGAACAAGAAGCAGTCCTAACCAAGTGGGGATAAGGAATTGGGATAATGAATGCAGCCAGTGGCTTTGACTTACAGTAAGATAAAGACTGCAATACCATACATGGGCTTGAAATGGATGGGGTGTTACAGGGAAACTGAGGCAGCCATCTGCACCTCTGTTTCTATTCACTTCCACGTGATTTCTAGAGGGCTGTAATAAAGCACCACCAAGGTCAAAGGTCAACATCACCCTAGAGGCCAGTGTTTGGGCTAGTGTGGTTAAGTCACACCAGTTTTAAATGGCAAGTCTGGAGCTCAAATACCTAAGCAGCCATTGACACCTGGAGCAGCCTTTGTCACAAGTGCATAAAAAGATTCAAACTCACATCTCTCCAGCCTTAGCAAGAGGCTATAAGCCAGTGGTTCATGACCCTGTGAGACCCCAGACCCCCCAGACAGCTCTTAGTTGCCAGGTCTTAGTTTTCACTCATTTTTTTTGGCTACAGAAAAATACTTAGAGCACTTCTTCTGTTGCAAAGAACTCAGCAAGCCCACGACAGGTCAGCATGTTTCTGACCCTATGGATTCCTGTCTGAAATCTCTGGGTTTATCTAGTGTATCGTGTTGGATGATGATGGGAGATCATTTGTGAATGAGTAAGATAGTCTTCCAAGCATCTTAATAGTGAGTCCACAGGTGGGTCCAGTGCATCATGTTTACACCAAAAGAGTGCTAAAATTGTGTGCCCACCCCCTGAGCCACCCTTGGATCCACAGTGCCACAGCACCGTGGTTGAGGATCACTGCTGAAACCACGTTGCTGCCCCAGCCCTCACGCCTGGCTGGACCTGTGGTCGATTGCTACCCAGGGGATGGTGGGTAGTGGTGTAGTCAAGGCTCTGCCCACTCCTCCACTCATTCTAGACAGTATAAAAGCAAGCAGACCACATTGCTCTCCTAAGCCCTAATACCCAGAGTAGCTTATCAAGGGGCCCTGCTCTGTCCTGTGACTCTCTCTCTTCACCCATATCCTAGTGCTAAGATAGCTGAGAAACTAGGAGGAAAGGAGACAAGGAGCCAAAGCAAGATGATAAAAAGAAATGGACACTAAGGCAAGACCCGCAGTTCTCTTATGCTTGTCCTTCATCAGAGAATAAAAAGAATAGGGGTCTTTTTCACTTCAAAAGTTGCTTTTGTCAAGGCTATATCCCATCCCTTTTTGCAGCTTTTACCCTGTGTGATAAATCTGATACAGAGGATATGGAAATAAGGACCTGTTATAATGGGCTGTGACTCTGAAGGCCGTGCGCTACCCTGGTTGGATGGGAGCAATTACTGTTGGAGCTGTTCTGCCACACATGGGTTTGTATGAGCTCCTGAAGTTTCTACTCTTCTGCACATTTGTATAGGCTGTGCAGAATTCTTCCCTGAAAATAACTAGCATTAAATTGAAAATCACAGGTTAAATCACCCCAGAGAATCCCATGAGAGCAAGTTTGAAGAAGCCCTCGAACAAGGCGAAAGGAATTCAAAATACAGGCACCACAATAACACTAATAAACTCGGGGAAATATAATTGAAAATGTGAGCAGGTATCCTGTCCTCACCATCAGAGGCTTGAAGCGTGCTATGCAAGTGTCAAAATCCAAGCGAGAAACATTCTGCACAAGTTTTTGAGCAGTCGAACTGAAAGCGGAGTTTGCAGGAAGCGGGACTGATAAACAACCGCATCCTTTCACCATTACCCTCGATCGTAAAAGGTTCAGGTGAATAAAGGAGAGGAAAAAATGAGTTACAGCCTGAGGCTGAGCTCACTTACGCAAGTGCAAATCAGCATTGCTCTATGGGTGTGAAACCAGGCTGAGATGAGATCAAAGCTGGGATTTCTAATCAACCAGCTCATCTCGGCTTTTCCGAGATTGAGAACGTGTGTCATTTTCTTCCCTTTGTTCCCCTCGATCATCAGTTGGAGTTTCATTAATTTACCTGAGGTGGAGGACCGCCACTGTATTGCTCTTCACACATTTTAATCAGGACGGCTGATTGTGAGTTTAGTTATCACAGAAGTGCTCCAGAGCATAATGAGGAGATGCTCTGGAAGTCAAAGGCACGGGGGCCTGGCTGCCTCCACTTCGCTCCTGAGCATGAACTGCACGGCCGCAGCACAGCAAACACGATGGTGCTTCGGCCTGTTCTCAACGTTAGCCAACTGCAAACTCGCAAAGGGTGCTGCTGGAGCAGGGGTGAGCATCTCCGGGTCCAGAGCTCAGGCTTGGCTTGGAGGAACCTCCAGGAAATCAGGTGCTGCCCCGAACCGTAACAACCCAAAACTCAAGTCTCCAAAACTGAGCTAGAAATCTCAAGATCGAATTTGCATCAGGGTTTGTGTCACTTTTGATAGTTCCTTCCTCATGGGCTGAACTGGGGAACGTAAAAGACAAAACTATGTGTGTCATATAATCATAGACCATGCGGGTTGGAAGAGACCTCAGGGGGTCACATCTCATCCAACTGCCTGCTCCAAGCTGGACCAGCCCCGACTACATCATCCCAGCCAGGGCTTTGTCTAGCCGGGCTTAAATCTCCAAGGAGGGAGAGTCCATAACTTCTTTGCGTAACCTGTTCCAGTGTATTACCACACTCCTAGTGAGAACATTTTTTTTTCTTAATATAGAGCTTATAATATCATAAAAGTCAAGTTCTAACGAGGAGGTCAAGAAGCATTCCCAGTCCCATGATATCTCATGTCCTCCAAGCCAGGCATGGCTCATCTTTGGGCAGCTCAAAGCAAACATATGAACAAAACAGGCAGTGTATAAACCCGTCCCAGTGATCCATGTAGTGAAGGGAGTGTCTGTGAAACCATCCCAACTTCTGCTACCGCCAGGGATGCAGAGTGCAACCGTCACGGAGTACAGGCCAGGTGGAAAACACCAGCCTGACGACTGAAGCTACTGGGCACAGAAGGGCCGCTGCCATCAGTGGCAATTAGGACCATTGGTAGCCAACCATAGCATTGTGGATCAGTGTTCGAAGACTCACAAAGAGCAAAATTATTCACTGGAAAAGATGCGGCTTAATTCCTCCCTGGTGCCCTAGGTCTCCATTTAGGAAATAAGGGTCAATGGCAGTTGGCTTAATTAGTGCAATTTGAATGAACAACTTTTTTTTTTTTTTTGAGCTCAGGGCTAAATTAAGACAATATTTAGTTTTGCCTCTTATTAGTCGTGCATAAATTCTCCCAAGATCCTAATTAGCTCTGTCACAACAAATGTCTCATCTATTTACACAAGGGAACATATCCCTTTTCAATACACGTTGCCTTGCAAAAAGCCATGTTTGCAAGTAAGATGCTCCCCCGTCTTTACTGGTTATGCTGGGCCAGACCTGGGGTCCAGCCAATCCATGTACTAGGGAACCTTGAAGTTCAAGACTTATCCCCGATATATGTTACAGTAGCCACAGGGCTGCTCTTCAGGAAGCCAGATGCTGACAGCCCAAGGAGCTGAAGCCACAAGCAGAGAGGTGTCCCCTACACAGTAATGGGAGAGAGGAGTTGGAGCAGGAGGCTCTAAAAGTCTTTTGCCCTAGAATGATCTTTATGGGATCACTGCTCTGATATTATATCACCCTGGGCCATTTAATATGCCTGTTAATGACTTTAATGCAGGGACTGAGAGCTTCCTGATCACATCTGAAGGGGATGCAAACCTTGGAGGGGCTGGAAACACTCTGGAGGGCAGGATTAGAGTTCATAGGGAACCGGATAATCCCAAGAACTGGCATTTGGACAAACCAAAGGAAACCCAGCAGAGACAATGGCAATGTGTTGCATATAGGCAAGAGAAAAACAAACACCCAGATACAGAATGGGAGGTATCGGCATCACAGCCAAGAGCAATGCTGTTGACCAACCAGGAGACAGAGGAGGTGATAGTATCACAAAAACACCCCAAAACAAATGCTATTGGAGGTAGAAGCATTTTAGGTAAAATACACGTGGCACCAGAACCAGGAGGGTTGGCGGTGGGTTCCTAATTCACCCTGGCTCATAACCTGGTGGTTAGGGCACTTCCCAGGAGGTGAGAGGTATGCACCTCAATTGCCTCCCATTGAGACTGGAAGCCCAACCTCCTGCTTCCTGGGTAAGTGCTACAAGGCAAAAGGTGGGCTGCCCCTTCTTCCTGATACCATGTGGTTGCATCATATGCAGTCTTGAGGGCTGGGAGTTCGTGCACACACCTGACACTAGCATTTCCCTTCTAGCTACCTATTGCAATGGCTGCTTAGTGCTTGCATGATGTAGAGGTGCAAAGGTGAAAGAGTGAAAGAGCCTGGTGCCTCCCTGAGAAGAAAAGGGTGAGACACGTATTTAGGGTGAGTGACTGCATAGGTTTGGATGGCTAGTAGGCAGAACAGGATCCAGGCTCCTGGCTGTAGGTCAAGACCCACCAGCCACACCTCGCTAGAGCATCCAGCCAAGTGAGTTTGCAAGAGTCAATTGATATGTCATCGAGTAACGTCTGCTGCCAGAGAACTGAACTCAGCTAATAAATGGCTTCTTCCCCATTGTGTGGAAACAAATGAGTTGTGCCTGCCAAGTTAGAAATGTAAGAATGATTCCTTTTCATTGCCTTCCTGAATAATGACATCTCTATAGAAACCAAGCAGCTGAAGAACACCACTCTGATATGATCTGACTATTCTTGATTTCGAAGAAATGGAATCAGTGGGTTTCAAGTGCTGCTTTTAGATCTGGGCACACCTCTCGTACAGAGGCATTGTGGCGTGCAAGCTATCTGCTGGGCCTTTCTTGCGCCTGCAGTGGGCAGCTTAACTAATACCAAGACCTGAGTCTGAACTGGATCCCCTTGCATTGGCTCAGAAGGATGTTTTCTGTACAACCCCCGAGGCTTGGCAGAGCCGCGGGCAGTAGCACAACGCTTCTTGTAGCACAGCTCTGCCTCTACCACACCGGACAGCAGCACGGTGCATGGTCAGAACCAACCCTATCACCAATCCCTAAATAAATATTTACTTTAACTTTTCTGACCAACTGTGTTCCCCTTTTTTTTTTTGCCAGAGAAACTGAGAACCTTTCCAAGTCTCTTTTTTCTGCATCAAAGCTAGGTACAGACATTCAAAAAAGCCTGAGGTCAAATCCATCTAAATTGCACCATTTTCTGTAAGTAGCATCGGTTAAATTGGTAGCAAACATGACACATATTCACCCTTTTGTGAAGACTATGTGTGTGTGTTTCTGTGTATGAGGGGTGGGGATCTTAGGCCAGGTTCAGCCATTTTTAAACCAGTTTATGTGTGCCAAACTTCTGTTCTGTTATGAGGTTTTGTGCACCAAATATCTGTTCTATTACAGGCGCAGACCGGTTTCCGATCACTTCTACCGGTAACAGCATACTGTCTGTACCTGGCTCAACACAGACGGTCAGGGTCTAACAAGAATTTGGGAAATAGTTCCAAAATGCTTCCCTCTTTGGCAGCCGTAGTTTAATGCATCTCATTAGGACCTCTGTGCTGGTCCTGGTCCCAGGATGTCTCATTGATCTACTGCGAGGGGCCCCAGCAAGCCTGCTCAGGATGTGCCTGTGTGACCGTTCCTAGCATCGTCTGCCCAGCATGCCATCCTCATGTTTTCATCCGTACTTAGGCCCAATGACAGTGGGATGCCCCAATATCCTACACTACTGCCTTCTCTTCTTGCGGGGTGACAGACTGCTGTCAAGGAGAATTTCACACTGATTTCTCCATGGCACAATATAGCCCCTGCCTTGGACTGATAAATGGTGCAACCTTTGAATACTCCTTATGTAAGCATTTAATGAAAGCTGGTGCTGAAGCCTGGGCAACTTGAACAATTCAAGATCCATGAAGAACAGGCTTGTTTACAAATAGATTTCCACCTCCACTGTTGTTAATCCAGCACTTTTCACAAGCATTGTACTTTTTAAATAATTAAAATGAAACTTCGTAAACTACTTTTGCTAGCCATCAGTGGCTGGCTGTCTCAACTTCCTCCAGAGCATCGTGTATAAGAAAAGCACCTTTCCTTTTGAAACTTCTAAACTTCTTAAATTCAAAACTTTCTCAATTTAAATAAGAGCAATTGTCACACCTTGATTAAATATCCTGCATTTTGAGCGAGCTCTTCTTCACAAAGACATCATACTAGCAATGTGTCCACCCATTATTCTTGCCATTTTCAAAGTAAATGTCAGAATTATATTTTAAGGAAAACTTACAGCAATTTTTTACACCTTTATACATTATGAAAGTCCCTATAAGTATGGCTTTTTTTCACATCCAGATACATATCTGAAAGATATAATCACAAGTAAAATGTCCCCATATATAAATTATCTCTAGGGATTTCCCATAAAATGCAGGTGGTGCCTTGTAATTTTGTTGTTTTAACGTGTATAAGTCTTCTTACAGAACACACATCATTATTCATCAGGGCCTCTTTTGAAAAACTAAGTTTCTCAGTGTTAGTGAGAAAATTCTATAACTTCCATTTTGAATTAAATTTTTAAAATCTGAATTGAAACTTAAATAATGAGAATGACATTTAGTCTTTTAGTTAATTTTACCTTTTTGACATTTCACTGCTGCAAGAATATATATATTGGTTAACTGCAAGATCACTCAGATTTTAATCTAGTGATTAAAACACTTCTTGATTGTATGCAGCATTGCAATGACACATTTCATTTCAAACTGACAAGGATGAAATGGGAGAAAGATGTGAAAAGTCATAGGAAATGTTTTGTTTCAATTTTTTAGGAACCAAACTGTAACTGGTGTCTAAGTTTAAATGTTTGGGTTTTTTTCAAGCAAAAGCAGGTGAGATGTTTACCTACAATTCTCTTGCTAAGGCAATGTTCTTCAGGTGATGGAAATGAAAAGGTTACAGGAACTGGAAATCTCGGCCCTATCAACATGAGCCCAACATGAGCCTCCCTAAAGATCTGAAAAAAATATGTAAAATTGTAGTGATTTATTTTTTTATTGGATTTATATCCTGCCCTATCCAAAAGGCTCAGAGTGGCTCACAATAACAGGCAGACAACCCACAGACAGGAAACTACAGTAGGCGCCCCAGACAACACCCCCAAATCATAGGCTCATAGAAAATGAGGGCTGAAGGGACCTCAGGAGGTCACATCTAAGCCTATCCCCTGCTCCAAGCAGGACCAGCTCCAGCTACATCATCCCACCCAGGGCTCTGTCTAGCCGGGTCTTAAAAGCCTCCAAGGATGGAGAGTCCACCACCTCCCTGGGGAGCCTGTCCCAGTGTTTACTAGTATGAGAGTTTTTCCTAATATCCAACCTCAACTTCCCTTGCTGCAGCTGGAGCCCATTGCTCCTTGTCCTGTCATCTGCCCCCACTGAGAACAGTCCAGCTCCATCCTCTTTGCAGCCCCCCTGCAGGGAGGTGAAGGCTGCTATTCAGTCCCCCTCGGTCTTCTCTTCTCCAGACTCAATCAGCTCAGTGCCCTCAGCCTCTCCTCACCAGTCCTGTCCCCCAGCCCCACAACCATTTTCATTGCCCTCCGCTGGACTCTCTCCAATGTGTCCACATCCTTTCTGCAGTGGGGGGTCCACAACTGGACACAGGACTCCAGATGTGGCCTCCCCAGGGCTGAATAGAGGGGAAGAATCACTGCCCTCGATCTGCCGGGGATGCTCCTGCCCATGCAGCCCAGGATGCCAGTACCTTTCTTGGCACGAAGGGCACACTGCTGGCTCCTGTCCAGCTTCTTGTCCCCTGTCACCCCCAGGTCCCTTTGAGACTCCCAACCCCCCTGTCCTCCCAACTGCAGCTTCCCTACTTTAACCCCCTGTAAAGCAAATCCTCTGGAAAATCCCAACCATGATTTCCAACTTTCATTTATATCCCCTGCCCACCTACTCCTACTCGCTTACCTCAACCCCAAGGGAGATCCCTCCACTAATGACCTGTCCAAGCCCATACTCCCCTCTCCTACAGAGAAGCTGCTCCCCCCCACCACCAGCCATACAACTCATCCCCTTCCCCCCAAAAAATCCCAACACAACATTAAAAAAAAATCCTTAGTAATAAAGTAACAGAAAGACCCTCAATTCTTGCCTTAGTTATGTCCAAAGGGCAATGCCAAGGGATTTGTAGGGATTTTCTAGGGCTTGCGGTGAGGTACTCTCACGGTAGCACATAAGCACATAAGGCACAAAGCCTTGGCTGGGATGATGTAGTCGGGGCTGGTCCTGCTTGGAGCAGGGGGTTGCACTAGATGTGACCTCCTGAGGTCTCTTTGAACCCTCATTTTCTGTGATTCTGTGATTTTAAGTGTCAGCGGTGGATCCTTGCTGTCTCTCACAGAACCACGTGCCATTAGCTCAAAATCCTACTAATGCTGCCAGAAATGTTATGTTGAATACATCGCAGAGGCCCTGCTCTGAAGTGCTCTGCTCGTTCTGACAGATTTCTCAGGGGCCTGATTAAACTCATCATTTGCCACCAAAAAACTCATCAAATATTTACAACACGAATAATATTTAAAAAACCGCTGTAGAAATTGCTAATAAGAAAGCAATTCAGAAGAAGCACCTTGAAGAGAAGGAATCAGGAATGGGAAATGTTGGAGCAAAGCAATGGTTCGTTGAGTGTTCTAATTAATTATCTATAATCACTGGGGGAAAAAAAATGCCCGTTTACCTGGAGGATACTTAAATCTTATTCAGGAGAGATTTATAAGGCAACAGCAGATGTACGAGATATTACAAATCTGTCGGCACCGTTGAAATGCACGACACATCTCAGACGTTCAATGTGCTCAAATGCAAACTACAAGGGATTGGAGACTTTTTAACATACAGGACTTCTTTTTAATGTTGCGGTTCAGAAGAGAGATGTGAAGGTGATACGTCCTTAATAAAATTAGTGAGATCTGCTGGTATGAGAATATGCAGCACTGGCGGTTCAACATCACAAGGTTTAGAGGGAAAACTAAAGTGAAAGCGCTGGTTCAGAGAGAGTTCCTGTTTGCAGACAATACAGCCCTGGTTGCCCACAGTGAGTCTTCCTTGACAAATCTCTTGGGCAAATTTTCTGAATCATACAGGGGCTTTGGCAATTAGTCTCAATAAAACCGTGGTCATGCACCAAGGTGGAAGAACCGCACCTGACATCACTCTGGAGGGTAAATCTCTTGGGGTCGTTGCCAGTGTTTGCTGCCTGGATTCAATGGTCAGCAGGAACCTCAACCTTCAGACTGAACTAGCTAACAGAAGTGGAAAAGCAGCTCTGAATTTGGGGCTGTTACAGAAACAGCTGTGGGATAACAGCAAACTGTCAGCTAAGGTGAAGAGGTGACTCTATGAGACTTGCGTGCTGTCATCCCTGCTTTATGGTTCGGAAACATGGATGACATATGCTAGGCGCATCAGGAGGCTGAATAGCTTCCACATGAGATGCTTGCACTAGATCCTGAAAATAAAGTGAGGAGACCCAATACCAAACACAGAGAGACTGGAGCATGCAGGACTGACACACGTAGAAACTACTTGCAGGAAGAGGAGTTTGCCATGGATAAACCATGTCAGGAGAATGGGAGGGGACCATATCCCCATGAATATTTTGTACAGTGAGATTTGAGGTGGCTCTAGAAAGCAAGGTCTCCCTCTGTGGCAGTACTACGATGTGTGCAAAAATGATACGAAGTATCTGCAACCTGGCAGATTCGGTAAAGCTATTGCCATGGGTGGCAAATGCCTGCTGGGCTGCAGGTTCGTGCCGGTGTCTTCTCCGTCCCCCGTGCCCCAGGCCTGGCCCAGGGCTGGGGAAGGTGCTCAAGTGCCCTGTCCGGGTGCACAGGGGAAGGAAGGGTGCAGGGAATGATGAAGGCACTGCCACCCTTGCTTTTGCACGCAGCTTCCTTATCCCCCTCCATACACACTGGCCAAGGAAGAGGGCGAATCGAAACTTTGCATGGTTTCATAGTGGGTCAGGTGTGTGCACAAATGGGCAGGGGGATGGAGCAGAGAAGGCCAGTTTGAAAGCTTACAAAAGACAACAGAAAGACTTTCCTCAGCTTCTGTGGATGCTACGCAGGCTGTGACTAGGTCACACCTCTGACGTGGGAAGAGGCAACAGTTTTTGGTTCAGGACCAGAAGAAACTGAACAAAACACAACAGAACAAAACCCAGCAAAGTCCCTGCCTTCCCCATGAAGGTTATTGCAAAGCATTTGTCTCTATAGCATGTAGGATACAGAGTTTCATTAAGCACAAGGCCCTTTAATGAGTTCATCAGCTGTGACAATGATTGCGCTGGACTTTGTGAATGGTCTGCTGATGCAGACACCAGGATCAGAGCTGCTTTCTGCCTCACAGGGCAGGAGGGAGGTGAGGGCTTTTACCTCCACCTCAGTCATAAAGTCTGGAGAGAGCCTCAGGAGAAAGCCACCTTCCGAAAAGTTTTGCTCCAGTCGTCCATGTCTGTGGTCCCTGCCAGGTGTTTCAGATGTGCAGGAGAGGTATCATTTGCAGCATGTGTTTCCATCCCTCTTAAACATCTGGTGAGAGATTCGTCCACCCATTTCTCCCTGAAGTCAAACTTACGACAAAGCAAGTGATGCCGGTTTCTCTTTTGGCACAAAAACATTTCCATTGGTTCTGGTCTCTCCCACGGTACATAAAGTGTTTCCTCAGTGCAGAGTTATATAAATTATTGCATCACGGCTAATAAAGCCAGATGTTTTCAGCTACTTGTGCTAAAGTGGCTTTCTAATAGCCTGCATCATTAACTAGAGACATTTTAAAACCATGGAAAAGAGCTGTAATAGTAATAAATTGTTCAAGAAAAAAGGCAATTGATATAACTGCTTCCAAAGTAGTCAGGGAAGAGAAAATAGGCTTTCAAAGAAATGAATGAGTCAGAGTACAACGTTTACAATTTAAAAAAAACCACAATGCTTGGTCATTTTCTGGACAAGAGAGTCTGTTAGCTATTAAGATATTTTACAAATGTAAATTAACAAAGGCAGGAGTACAAAGGGCCCCCTTTTTTTTCTCATGTGTTAGTAAGGCCAGCAGGGATTACTGTGATCGGATCTCCGCCCTAGCACAGACCATACAACCTCTCTGACTTTATTCCCATTTGAACTAAAGCATCCCTTCTAAGGAAAAAAAAAAATCAATTTCAAAATTGCATTTCAAAATTTCTGGCAATGGGGTATCCACTGCAACCTCCAGCCAGTCGTTCCAATGGTTTATTACCTTCACTGTTAAATAAAATGTGCCTTATTATACTTGTCTTCAATTTCCAGCCATTGGATCTCGCTGTGCCTTTGTCTGCTTGACTGGAGCACCCTGTTATCGACTCTGCTCCCTGCCTGCAGACAGCGATCCAATTACCCCTACGTTTAGTCAAACAGATGGAGCTCATTGAGTCTTTCACTGTGTGGGTCCTGTTGCAACGCTCTCCAAATTAGCAACTTCCTTCTTGAACTCTGGGCAGCAAAACTGGATGCAGTCTCCCAGGAGCGGCACAGAGGTCTGGTCACCCCCTTGTTCCTACCGGATGATTCCCTGATGATACCCCCAAAGGTGGCACTGGCCCTTTTAGTGCCTGCCTCACTTATACTCACCGGTTGGTGTGTTATTCCACGTCCTTTTTGGAAAGGAGACTGAATCTTCCCAACTTCTCTCAGCAAGACAGCAGATTCATTCCTCTTTTATTCCACGGATGTTATGAAGAAGGCGAAGATGAAGAGCCCTGCTATGAAAGCGTTTTCCAGAGGATTGCAAGGACAGCTCAATGAAAATATCCCACATGGCTATCCAATAGGGAGCCTGGTGAATTGTCTGTTGGGGAGATGCTGCACAGAGCTATTTGTGAGCTGGCTCTGTACGACAGAAATCATTTGTGAATACAGTGGCAGATCACCGAGGGACCATTTCAGACACTCCAGCTTGATCAGCCAGGGGCAGGATCTTAGTTTTAAATGCGTGTATTTAGCTGCATTAGTTATCAGTGCCAAGGGAATGGTGAGGATTGTATATTAATAGTTAAAGAGAATTTTATTAAGATTAAGCAGTCGTTCAATCGATGCACAATGCCAGCACCCTCTTCCTCCAGGTGAGACTGAACCTTGTGCAACTTTTACTCACACTCACTCACACCCCCAAAAACATCAGGCTTTGCGAGCTGATCCCTTGCACCTCTGCACAGCAGTGTTCAGGACAGGGAGAGCCCCTCGGTGCTTGGCTAGAGAGGGCCCTTGAGTCACTGTCCTGCTCTGGAAACAAAAGACTGACTGTGCCTTTCTCCACATTGCACGTGCTGTTCATAGGAAAGCTCCCCAAGGGCCCACCGTCTAGAGCAGTGATTCCCAACCAGGGTGCTGCGGTACCCTGGGGTGCCTCAAGGTCCTTCCAAGGGTGCCCAGGGTGCGATGTAACGTCAGGCATGCAAACACAGTTCGCAAGATAAACCCTGAGGTTTGACATAGGACTTCATCAAGTCAAAACCATTCTGCCTTGTTGTGGTCTGAGCCGTTTGCAACAGAAAAGAAACTTGCTCTAGTATTTTTTTTCTTTGTCAAAAAATAAGTGAAAACTAAGAGCTGGCATTTTGCAAGAGGCACCTGGGGTCTAGTTGAGAACCGCCGGTCCAGCCGGCATGCTGCAATCAGAGCTCGCACACAGCAATGGGACAGCACACAGCAGGCAACAGCAGTACAGCTTCCAGATACACGTTGCTTTTCCTGCTAAGATGAGGAGGACTTACTTGCACTTAGCATGGAAGCCACTTTACTAAAACAGGTCTGAAAACTGCAACCAGGACCTGCCATCTGCAGCTATCAGTCTTTCTCCCACTTCCCACCAGCCTTCAGCCCCATCTTGCAAGAAGGTGAATGGCATGTGGCCTCTGCAGCTGTAATCCCATCCTGATGTAAGAGCATTAGGGGCACCACACTGTCTGGAGTAGGAGTCCTGCACCCTGTAACCACTGCCTCCCTAGATGCAAAACAAAGCATGCAGATCCTGACTCTCCGATGAAGCTGGGAAATTTTAATGCTGATTTCTCCCCTTCCATATGTCTTTGTGTATTGTGAACAATTTTTAAGAATAGTCTCTTCCAAGAATTCACCCATGAATCTCACCGCATTAGGAATGTAAATAGGAGGCATCGATTTCATTTATGGTTTCCTGGGTTCCTAACACACATGCCAGTTAATTGGTCTGAAGTTTAATTACTTCCAGTCTCACAGGGATATATTGCAGTCAGGGCTGTTCATATATATTCAGTTGGATGGAGCTAGTGAAAAAGTCATGAGATGTTTGACTCTCCACATTGTTTCGGCGCATTAAAAGAATGAAAGAAAAGCATCAAGCCACAAGCAATCAGTGGAGAAACAGCAACAGAGAGGACTGATGCATGGTTCCCTTTCTCCAGCCTAATTTGTTGTTTTGAAAATAAGTCAATGCAGTTGATCTCTGTCAAAATTATAAATGTGCTGGTATTGGTAGATCTGTTCAATGCATTTATAATCTCAGGAAAAGACTGAATGTTAAATTACTTCTTTCCTGGGAGGGGATGCTGACAAAGCCGACCGCCACTGCTTCTCTGGGGCCAGTGGAAACCCTGCATCTTTGGAAAGCAGCATGTCCAGGGATTGCTGCACGCTATCAAATAGCAAAAAAGCCAGCCTGTTCCCAGGACCTCTCAAACCCTGATAAAACAAACAAATCCCTTTGTGTGCACTCAAGAGTTTTTGGAAGTGTTGGCTATAGGCACAGACGACTGCACGTATAACACGCATTTGAGTCCAGGGATTGACTCCCCAAACTCTCAAAGTCTCGTCAAGAAGCAACAAGCCTTGGAAAAGTTCAACTTGGCACAAAAAACTGCTCAGCGACAACACACGATGTAGGCCTTGCTGGACCATTGATCAATATAGACTGCTCACACAAAGGCTTTGCTAAAGCATTGACCTGACCAGCAAGCCTGACCGATGCATGAACCCCTCGCCTAAGCAGAAGTTGCAGTGTGCAGATGTGGCCAGGATGATGGCATAAGACGTGCAATCTTACCATGAGATGTGTGGGAGGGATGGTTGTGCTCGGTGCGATGTCCTGTCTTACTACTTGGGCACTGGACTGGGGCAGAAGCACACAGGACAGGACTCCCACGAAACAAAAATACAGGCAGTGTAATATGTAATTTGTTCTAATCACTGTATAAAAGGAGGGCTGGAAAGTGTGGGAACTGTCGCAGCCTAAGGGAGCTCGCATGGTGTTGTGTCGACTACCTGGTCACAGGTACAAATGCCTGAACTCCTGGTCTGATGCACTGGTTAGGGCTGTGCTTATAGACAATAAACCTGGTCGAATCTTTGCTACTGAACCGAGCCTGTGGTCATTCATTAAGACAAGACTGGTGCTGGGATCTCCTGCCTTTGACTTTTTCCCAACGCTGCAGTTCCTGGGACTTCAACGCTGACCACGCATCAGTGACTCCCAACGAGGACAACAGCAACGATGGCTGGGACAACTTCCCAGTGGCAGTGCAGAGATGCGCTCAAGGACTCGGTGCTGATATGCATCCGCAGGCATCTCCTTCAGCACACGCGATCCGTGTTGCACTAGATCTAGTCCACTGCTGCCTTGCAGGGAAGGACCCAGCTACGGGAGACACGACTGCCATGGACACTGGTCCTCACCTATAAAACTCACTGCAGCCAGACACAATAGACACTGGAGAACGAAATGTCGGATTTCTCCCTCCAACAATACAGGACACCTACAAGACACCTCTCGGGAGACTGGCCATTGGCACTGCCGAACCATAACAGAGACTCCTGCCTTGTGAACTCCTCCACAGCCGCCTTGCTCCTGGCTCCCCTTTTCATACTTCCTTACCAAGTGGAAATTTACTGATGGGAAAGCATTGATTTTCTGGGTTTCTGACTGGTCCCATGCCACAGATGTTCATTCTTCACAGCTGATGACGGTCCCTAGACAGTGACCCTGCTGGGGAGGGATCTCCGTGGTCTCCCATGCAGCCCCTGGACGTCCTGCTCCTAACCTAGATGCATTACTTTCCCTGTTGGCAGGATGCATTTCCAAGTAGCAGGTAGGCATAATGCCAAGACCGGGCAAAATCAATTAAAACTGTGAGCGGAGCACTAGCATGAAGCTGCAAGGCGTGCCTTTAGGGGCCGTGGTATTTGTACGAGTTTTCCAGCATGCAGCCCGAACAACTGGATGCCACAGATCTGCATGCTTCAAGAGCAAAACATGTTTATAGCTGTACATCGTGAGCAGTCATGGCTTGTGCAGAGTGTTTTTTGCTGCATCCATTAAATGGCGAGCACACTATGTCTATGCCTTAATTTGTTTTTTCAAAATTTAAGTTAGCCCTAATGAAGGAAAAAAAAAAAAAACAGCTGTTTTTCTGCAACTAATTTTAGGATGCAAGCCCCAGTAAAATGTTCAGTATTTGGCCCTACTTTGACCCTCTCTGCTTTATATTTAATTGACATTTGATTGCAAGTGTTTACCAGGTGTTCTGCAAACTGCCTTCAAGAGAAAGGAAAACAGCTGTGCAGCACATGGGCCGCAGACCACAGCGTCTCTGCCAGCACATGCTGAGGACGCCCTAATGCAGGGTATGTTCTCCTTATCAGACCTCACACGAAAGCCCTCCTTGAAACAAGAGCAAAGGAACAAAATGCCCTGCTGGATTTGGGAGGATGAGCCCCCTTCTCCATGCAGTCCCCCCTTTCCCATCATCTGTGGAAGGAAAGAGCTTCTTACAGCTCCCCAAAGAAAATAAAGTTTAAGACTAACTTATAGCCAACCTCAAGGCAGCCTCTAATTCTGCAACGCCATTTTGCTCATCCTGACATTTGCCTCTGCTAAGATGTGCCTTTCTGCAGCTTTGTCTCTTCGTCACTGGCAAAGAGTTTCTCAGAGACCATAGTGATGGACACATGTTGATACCCACAGATGATAATCAGCGCTACCTAGTTAGTTATCCTATAACATGTTTCATCCATGGACCTCCAGGCCCCTTTCCAAGGGGGTTAATGCTTTTATCCCATCTGACATATGGAAAGGTAAAGTGACTTGCCCAGAGTCACCCAGAAAAGCAGTGGCAGAGCGGTAACCAAGCCCAGGCCTCCTCAGTGACTTCTGTGATTCAGATGCCACTTTCTTTTATTTTACTGGGCCCCAAGAAAAGTTGGAATAGTCTGCTTACCTTGACGTTATTTGGTGGTCAACAGGATGTAGTCGTATTTCCTTCTGGTTATGACATTTCATGTGTCACAGAGGAGTAAAAAAGATGGAGCGCTTTTCTGGGCAGATATTTCTTATGTGGGAAAGCGTCTCTTATCTGGGCTCTGCGATGGTGCAAATGACCTCGAACAAAGGCAGGAGCAGGGTCTTAGGTTGCAGGTGGTCAAACTTGCTTTCTCCTTGTAAAGTTATGAAGATTTCATTTTTAAAAACCCACAGGAGAGTGACAGTCAGCATGGACGGCCGAGTCCAGCGGGGTCATGGTGCAGCTGGTGGGTGAAGCAAGCTGTCTGGAGCAGGGACAGTTTTCCCCATTGGGTGCTGGCTAGCACTTCAGATTTATTTTCTGGGTTTCTGTTGGCCACACTGTACAAAGGAGCTGGTGGGGAGGAC
>NW_017729025.1:1112893-1142426 GCF_001723915.1 Gavialis gangeticus | reverse complement strand
GGTGGGTGAAGCAAGCTGTCTGGAGCAGGGACAGTTTTCCCCATTGGGTACTGGCTAGCACTTCAGATTTATTTTCTGGGTTCCTGTTGGCCACACTGTACAAAGGAGCTGGTGGGGAGGACAGAGATGACTCTTCCCCTGGAAGCCACATCCATTGGGAGACCCTGGGCAGGGTCTCACCTTATCAGAGCCCATGAAATGCAAAGCAATTGCACCAGCCTCACTAGAATTAGTCCAGATGTTTGTCTGAGGTCTGGCCATGGGGCTGGCTGGATTTCCACAGCAGCAAGTGAGCAAGTGTGCCCTTAGGTATCCTGTGCAGACATTTGCTGCCACCCACCCAGTACCCAACAGTCCTTCCAGTCCTGGTAGCTCTGGAATAAGTCAGAGACAAACTTTTCCTCTCCTGAGCAGGACAGCTCCAGCTCTAAGAGTGTTTTTCAAGTCTCTCTGACATGAAGACCCTACTTGATGACTTGGGTAGCCTGCACTCCCTGCTCTGCAAGATGAAAGGCAGAAAAGCCCTACAAAATCCATATTTCATACACACCGGCACCTTCCCCGGGGATGGTGCCTGTCTCGTCAATATTAAAAATGTTTTCATCATTAATAAAAGAAAAGAGAAAGGCTTTAATCAGACATGAGCCACATAACCAGCAGTGAGGAATCAAACAGCAAACAACAGACAAGCATCACGCTTTCATGGAAAAACTCAAGCCTTGCTGCAGAAAATGTCAGCTAATTTCCAGTTCCTCCAGTGGCTTTGAATCCAGCTTCTCTGCAGCCTCATCCTCTCTCGCGTGCCAGTGAACCATGGGTCTTTGGAAATGAGGGGTCACCGTCTCCATAGCTAGCACCTCCACTACCTACCTTAGATATTGCAAGGGGCACCGTGCCCAAATCCTACCCTCTGGCAGGACCCAGCTGGCTATATGTGCATCCCCCGGGGACCTGCTGGAAGTCCCAAGCTGCGTGATCAAAGTGGGAGACTCCCTTTTACAAACCCCTGGCCATTTTAACAACTCGAACAAGCCTCCTTTAAAGTTCAGGCTTATGATCTTATCTCTTTCTTCCCACGGTTTGTGTTTCGATATTTAAGAAGCTGTTACATGAGTGAAAATGCTCTGAACAATTAAGCACTCATGTTTTCTAATTTAAAAAACTTGATGAATATGGATGGTGCCGCTTTCCTTATCTTGCAGTAAATTCACACTAAATCATCAGCAGATTTTTTTTATAGATGTTACCACTACGACAAGAAGCCAGAGAGAGCTGCCGTGCTGGGGAGACTACTGAAGAATAAATTATGCTTGAAAATAAGGGGGGGAGGGAATAAAAATAAAGAAAGAAATTGCCATGCCTTGTGTTTTGCATAATGGCTGCATGTTTCTGAATCCCTTCTCCTAAGCATCAAAAGCTAAATGGCTCAATGCATGTATTAGTTAATTTGTCTCATCGTCACGTATATTCTTAGGATTTAAATGCCAGCATCATGGGGCATACTTTCTACTCCACAAGGTGCTGTCCATGGGACCGCCATCTAATTCGATGAGCTGGGGGGATTTCAATCTCCAAAGCATGAGTCCAAAAGAAAGCAGAGAGAAGTGAAGAGAAGCAGCACTTACTGCTGATGAAGTCGATGCAGCAGAAGTCGCTTTCAAAAGCAGTCCAGCTGAAGAGCATTTGGTCTACCGCATGCTGGGGAATCGCACAAGAGGACTCAACATCTAAACAGGCTGTCTAGCGATAAAACTATTTACAGGGATATTGCCACGGCTGCTAGCGCTCAAACCGTGTGCACACGTTATGCTTGCCGGCAACCTTGTCTCTCGCCCATCAGGTGCATCCCCCCTCAAAGGCCGTGCAAGACGCTGCCAAGAAAAGGCTGCTCGAATTAGCGCCGTGAGAGAGTTGAACTGCGATGGGAGCATCGGTCACCCCCATACAGTTTACTGACCCCGAACGCTAATCCTACATGCTCAACTCAGCCTGTACCTGAAATAAAGCAAAGCAAAAGGAAACACATCGCTGTGTGATCTAATCAATATGACAAAATATAGATATTTCCCCCCAGTAGGCATGTGCTTGCTACTGGAAAGGCCTGTTGCAGGATCAGGGGAAGAGATGGAGAGAAGGAGGCTAACCCACAAGAGTAGGGCAGGAGAGGGGAAGCCGCTGTGAGCGGTAGCCAAGGCTCAGAGCAAGCTCCTATAGAGAGAAGTGTGTTGTTCCCTGGTCTCTGGAGCTGGCCCTAAGTCCCCAAATCCCACGGGAAAGATAACAGCACCTCATCCCTTCTCCCAGGCACACGGACCTCTTTCCAGTACCCCCAGATGCGTGCTGTGCAGGGCAGTGGCATCTCCGATACCGATAATTTACCTAATTATGCATTCCTCCATGCTCAAGGCCTTCTTTATTCTTGCTCTGCACATGACTTTAACAAGAGCCATGCTCATGATGGTGAACCACGTGCCTACCTGCATAGCGATGGCGACCCCTGTTAGATTGTAGAATAAAATTACGGCTCCCTAAAATGGTTGGGTTTTTTCCTTCTTACATTGCAGAACACAGTAACATTTATATTTTCTTCATTTGGCTCCCAGGAAAACAACAGAGGAATGGTAGCAAATGCAACTAGCCTCAGGGATTCAGCGAGTTTGAAAGCAGTGAGAGTTATGAGCATCCAGCCCCATCCTCTGAAAACTACAGCCCATAAGAGGAGATTAAGCCACAGCCGAGCTTTCAGACAAGTGTTCAAACTTGGTTCAAGGATGCAAGGCGATACAGACTTCACCCTTTCTCTAGATGAAAAATTATTCCAACAGCTAATTACCTTTAATTGCATCTTATTTCTAGTCTAATTTTGTCTTGCTTTAATATGCAGCCCTTGGAGCAGGCAGTGATTTGACTGCTAGATCAAAGAACCCTCCATTATCATACATCTTCTCTTCACATAGGTATCTACATGACTGAGTCACCTATTAACCTTCTCTTGGATAAATGAAATAGGCTTCAGCTCTGTAGTCTCACACTGAGACAGCTTTTCCCAAGCTTCAAACCCATCCTGTAGCTCCTTTCTGAACCCTTTCCAACAGGTCAACACCTTTAAGTCCAGCACTGGATGCAGTAATCGGTGATGTTGTCAGAGAGGCCACATGCACTTTTAATAACACCTGCTTACATCTACCCCGCACCCTTGCCCTCCTTACACCTGGGTGAGCAGCTGGCAGGTGTCATCTGCAGCAACAAAGGCTGGGGGCAAACAGTGGGCTTATAAAACTCAAGCGTCTACATCTCCCACCATGAGAGATAGGAAAATGCAAACACCTCCCCTAAGTGCCCATGAAAAGTGGTATTTCTCCCTCAGGCAGTGCTTGTGTATAAAGGAAAGGAAGTTTGCTGTGCATGGACATTAATTGAGGAAAACATAATAGACTTGAATCATCAGTATGCAAACCATAAGCAAAGCACCTGCACAACAGGGCCTGGGACTGCAGCCCCTTCCCTCAGTTCCCTTCTAGTGGGCAAGCAGAGACAAATGCCCCTTGGACACCGTCCCTTCCCCGGCACCCTCTGATGCACCCACCCTGCCGTTCAGTGGGCGAAGCCCTGGAGACCTGCAGTGCATTCACACAGGTCCATCTGCAGCCCCAAAGGTGGACGGTCGCTGGTCTCCCATGGAAGGGCCATACATCGTCTTTGCACTGGCCCAGTTGGCTCCTAAAGCAGCTCCTCCAGTCATTTCCATCACCTGGCGAATGGGGTCACTGGTGGAGTTGATTCAGTTTTGTCTCTACCCTCCTTAGCTTCACTGGTGAGCCTTTAGCATCTCATCCCAACTTTCCAGAGTCTTTTTCATTGCAACCGTTTGACACAGTCTCAAAAGAGCGTCTTCACCAGCATCCAAAACGCAATAGCCAAAACTCCATCCTTATTAGCAAGCTGTGGAAAAACCAATAAGCAGCCACCTTGGAAAAACAAATAAAAAATAAAGCAGTAATTCAGGACTGTAGCAACACTTTTTTTTTTTTTTAAAGGACATTTTTTTGTGTCCCAAATCAAATCAGCCAAATCTGTGAGTCATTCAAGAACCATACATGGGCCTACTATCAGCAAGCATCCTCCAGCCCTGCCTGGGGTTTCAAAACCTTTGGCGGGCATCCTATGTGCAGGTCCAAACCTGGATGCTTGGGGTTCAGATGCCCCTGAGTTTCGCCAGCTGCATGCCCAGAGCAGCAAGCTAGGAAGGAGTCTCCCATTTCCATAAAGTCGCCTTGTAGCCCAAATCCTCCCACTGGAAGCTGGCCTGTGGGGAGCTAACTATAAGGCTGTCATACAGACTCCTGTCTGCAAGCAGATGAGGGTGCAAGCCTCCACTACACAGTACAATTTTATTTGCGTTACCCCGGTTGAGGTATTTCCACTGCCAGATAAGTATATAGCAACATCTTTCCTCTTCTCATCTGCCACATAGCAGCCTTGTCTTTTTTCCCTGGACTCACAACCCAGGAAGGAAGGTCACAGAGTAGGTCATGGTGAACTTCCCACTAAGGGTGCATGACATACACCTCTGTTGCCCTTTGGTCACAGATAAGTACCACAGCATCCCACACCACTACCTCTAGTGCATACAGGCATTTAAAGTAAAATCACCAAAATGATTGCCCTGGCTCAAGGCATGTCATTTATGCAAATGAAATCAGATCCCTTGAAAAATTTCTCCAGGTCATTAGCAGACAGCTGCAAAGAGCCCCTTGCCGGGATCTCCAGACCGCAGGGCACTTGTCCGGCCCGGGACTTGCTCTACTAAACACCCTGAGTTCATGCTGACATCTGCCATGACCTCTTAAATACTTTTCAGTATCATTGGTCTCCAAATGAAAGCTCCTGACCCTAAAAGTGTGACCAACCTCTCTGTTTTCATGTGAATGGCTTTATATTTAGTAGAATTAAAAGATCTTCTTTTTTTTTTTAAGGTCAATATTTTAATCCAATGCAGATCACTTCCTACAACTAACCTCCTCCATTATTTACCATTGCACAAGTTTTGTATTATCTTCAAAACTTATCCACAGTGACCTTGTGTTTTCTTTTACATAGCTGAAATCGAGTAACAGTGGTTTAAGAAAGTAATCCTGCAGGACCCCACTAGAAATATCCCCACTGGATAACGATCCTCTATTTAACATGACTTTTCAATCTGCCCTTAGACAGCTTTTGATCAATTTAATATGGATTGCTTTGATTTTGCCCTTTTTTTTTTTACATCAGCCTGTCATAGTTTCATAGTTTCATAGATGGTCGGGTCGGAAGGGACCTGAGCAGATCATCTAGTCCGACCCCCTGCCTGTTCATCTAACCTCCTCTTAAAGCCCCCCAGGGTGGGAGCCTGCACCGCCTCTCTTGGGAGTTGGTTCCAGACCCTAGCCGCCCTGACCGTGAAGTCGCGCCTCCTGATGTCCAACCTAAACCTTCCCTCCGCCAGCTTGTGACCGTTATTCCTGGTCACTCCTGGCAGTGCTCGGGGGAACAGGGACTCCCCCAATGCCTGCTGATCCCCCCTGACTAGTTTGTAACAGGCCACTAGATCCCCCCTCAGCCTTCTCTTGTGGGGTCTGAACAGGTTCAGGTCCCGTCGCCTCTCCTCATAGGGCCTGCCCTGCTGCCCCCTGACCATGTGAGTGGCCTCCTCTGGACCCTCTCCATGCTGTCCACATCCCTCCTGAAGTGCGGCGCCCAGAACTGGACGCAGTACTCCAGCTGCGGCCTGACCAGTGCCGCATAGAGGGGGAGGATCACCTCCCTGGACCTGCTCGAGATGCATCTGTGGATGCATGACAAGGTGCGGTTGGCTTTCCTAACTGCCTCCCCACACTGCCGGCCCATGTTCATCTTGGAGTCAATGATGACTCCAAGATCCTTTTCCACCTCCGTGCTGACAAGAGGGGAGTTCCCCAGCCTGTAGGTATGGTGCCGATTTTTCCTCCCCAGGTGCAGCACCTTGCACTTGTCCGTGTTGAAACCCATCCTATTGTCATCCGCCCACCCTTGTAACCTGTCGAGATCCGATTGTAGCCTGCTTCTTCCTTCTAATGTGCCCACATCCCCCCACACCTTAGTGTCATCAGCAAATTTGAACCGGGTGCTTTTCACCCCCTTGTCCAAATCACTCATGAAGATGTTAAACAGTACGGGCCCAAGGACCGAGCCCTGCGGGACCCCACTGCCCACATCCCTCCAGGTTGAGAAGGACCCATCCACCACCACCCTCTGGGTGCGGCCCTCCAGCCAGTTGGCGACCTATCTGACTGTGTGGGTGTCTACACCACAGCCTCCCATTTTCTTAATGAGAACGGGGTGAGAGACATACTTTACTAAGGAAAATGCCTTACAGAAATGTAAGCTGATTATGTCAACAGAGGTTAGTATTACTTTTACCAATCCAACATTTAATCTCATAAATAAAAAAATATATATATGCATCAAGAACATTTGAATAACCAGCCTGGCAAGGTTATTAGAATAAGTAGTCTACAAGGAAGGGGGGGGGGGAAAGTGATCAGCAAAGGAAGCAATGTCTTAAACCTTCCAGCACAGTAGGGATAAAGGAAGAATTGCTAAAAGTAAAAATGTATTTGAACTCACTGAGAAAATTAAAATTAATGCAAAACAGATCTTCAGCTATTAGGAGGTGGGAAGACCTAGGGAAGAAGAAGTGAGATGGCTCTACAGAGAAGATGGAGGATTGATTAAAGGTGAGCAAGAGATGAGCAAAAAATTGCCTTAGTTTTCAGTCAGAATAACGATGCCAGACATTTGGCAAAGACAGGACGGCTAATGAGCATGAGGATGCAAAAAAGAACATTTCCATAACCGAGATGGAGGCAAACCCCAAGAGCTTCTGCAATGAGGGATGGAGCAGATAATTAACATGCCAGCATGCCAAAAAAACTGGCACATGATGTCTCTGGATAAAGGAGCAATTGTTATTTACCAAATCTATGGAATCGGGGGTGGCACCAAGTAAGCGGAGAATAGCAAATACAGCGCTAAGCTTTGCAGGGAGATATAAGGGTCTGAAGCAGCTACAGGCTCCTTTGGCCGGCATCACAGCGTGCAAAGTTTTGGAGCAAATTTGGAACGAAAGAAAAATTCAAGACCCAGAGGTTAACAGGGCATGGTTTGCCAGAGGGAGACTGTGCCAGGCTAATCTATTATCTCTCTTTGATAAAAGAGCTGATTCTCCAGCCAAAAAATGCAGTGGATCAAATCTCTCTGGACTTCGGTTAAATAGTTCATGCTGTAGCACGTGGGGAATTACTAGCTCAGCTAAAAAAGGGGGTTCAGGTCATTCAAAATAAGTCAGGTAAAAAAGGAGGGGTATGAGGGTTGTGTTGGAACAGGAATTATCGGAGGGGCAGCGAGATCCCTAATGAGGGTGACAAACTAGGAGGGAACTAATGAAATGTGTTAATAACACAAAGTTGGGAGCTGTCAGCAGCACAGGCAATATCTACATTGTGCTGAGAAAGGAGTTGGAAAAATCACAAGACTGCAGCAAAATCCTAAGTGCTCACATTCAGTTAATTAAGGTGCATCCTGCCTCTAGGAGACTGAAGGAAAAGTCCTCTACTACCACAGGCCCCGATCCTGGGCTTTGACATCCAGGTGGAGATCAACCCTTTGCAATGAGAGGCTCGCCAAGGCAGAGATCTGAGCTGCAGTTAGGAGCTGCCGGTTGCATAATGCACTGCTCGGAGCGAACAGATGATGATCCCGGGTTTCTTTTGCTGGGGAGAAGCTGACAGATCATGCGATGGATGCTAGTCATAGTGCTTGATGCATTCATGAATGGTCCTCAGGTGTGATGAGAAACAGTGTAAGGAGCTGATTGCAACAGCCTGGAATGGGAGTCTGGGGGCCACGGGAGATGATCCTCACCATATAGGACTAGGAAATCCACCCAAAGGTTCAGGCTGCAGAAGGCGAGCACTCTCTCCTGGACACACACCATTAGGATTCGGCAGTCCAGTGAAGACCCTGCACCTACCTGTCCTCGAGGAGATGAGAGGACCTGCCACTGCATGCAAGTGCCTCCTCTGCAAGCTGCAGGAAGCTGGTGGGGCACCATTGGCAGTGCAGGCACTTGAGGGCTGGCAGCAGAGAAGTCAGTGATGCTGATGGACCCTTGAGACAACGATCAGGAAAAAAACCCAAAAAAGTGTTTTGGTACAGGCCAGGTCAGGAGACAGCATAAAAGAGTCAACAGGGAGGAAGGTGAGAGTTGAAGTGTCCCTGTGGGTCCCCTGGGAGAGGAGCTGAAACAAGGAGTCAGGCCCCAAATACCAGAAGTCACAGTGAGTGATATAAGTGCCATGCAGTCCATGTCAGACAGATTGACAGACGGACATCTGCAGGCTCCCAGCTCTCTGTCCCACATACCCTTGCAGGACATATGAAGGGATTAGGAGTGAGAGCCCTTGTACAGCACTCCTGGATGCAGGGAACAGCTTGAAAGGAAGTGGGTCTCCATCTCCATCTCCATCTCCATCGCTGTCTCTCTGTCCATCTCCTCAGCTGCTGCCTTGGTCTGGACTGGGTGGAAAAGTCCCTGTGGGAAGCTTTATGTAGAGCAACAACCACATCACAGGGCCCTGCTTTGATACCCCAGGGCTGTCTGCGGCTCTGGGTACCTGCATACTGCTAGTGGGGTCCAAGTTCAGCTAAATGGGGTACAGCTGATCATAGGTCGCTGCACTGGGGACGGGACCTGGCTGACAGCAGCCAAAGTCATTGTGAGCTCCTTGACATCCCAGCCAAGCCCCCGTGCATCGCCCTGGTCGCTCTGCAGCTCCACTCCTACAGCGTGAAGGCACGGGGCCCAACAGGAGATGCTCCAGTTCAAAGCCAGGAGCAGGCAGCAACATCCCCATGAAAACATGGCTCAACCCTGTTTGAAGCCATCCGAATGGACTGACGCCTGCCTGTGTTTCAAGCCCTTTCCCTTGGCTTCCCAGCTTAAGTGGAAAAGCTAATGACATGATGTGTTGAGTAGAGGCAGAGCGAGGCAGAGGTTTCCAAACACAGTGTAGGTGGCAGGCGCACGTGAGGCACAAGTGTCAGGCAGCTCCAAGGAGCAGCCTGCCATGGGCACAGCTAGCAGAAGACCTTTCCTGCAATCTATGAATCTATGTATAGCCCCACTTCTTCATTAGCTCCTTCATCCAACTGGTACGTCGCCGGTTGAGACATCTCCACCTTTGCCACGTTCACCTTTTCCATGGCATCTCCACCACTGCCAGGATACCATTGGTTCAACCGCCTGTGACTGCAGCAGAAAGCCTCTCAGGCTGTGCAACACCTGCTGCAATGCCCACTGCTTGAAAGCACATGTACAAGCAAAGATGTGCTGGCCTGCAAATATGATCCAGCAAATTGTATTTGCAGGCCAGCTCCTGCTCCCCTACCACAAACTGCAACTCCAGTAGCTGCTATCCCCAACGAATGGAAAAGCAGCCAAGGTGCAGAAGTACTAAGTAACTGTACCAAGGTCACACAGAAGGTCTGTGGCAGAGCTGGGAATGAAGCTCAGGTGTCCCAAGCTGCAGCCCAGTCCCTTAACCAGAACAGCCTCCTTCTCTCCATCACCATCAAGCAGCACAAAAGGTGCTGTGCACTTTTCTGAAGGTTATTGTGCAGGTCGCAGTAGAAACAGCCTGATCAAAATGATTTTTCTTTGTAATTTCCCTTGTTTCCCTTTGGTACTCGGCATTTATTTTGCAAGGCTGCACTAAAAATCTGAAAATTGGGGCTGATAAATATAATCTGTCTTCCTAATGTATAGATGCAGAGTTATGTTTGAATGTGGGGTGAGAATAAACTAATTAAAAATGTTATCTGCCACATGGAAACTTTGAACTTGATAACAGTTGGAAAGATAAGACTGCTGCAGAGCACTCTCATGGAAACTGAAGAGTCCGGGGGTTATCAAACTTAGAAAGCTTTTTTTTCCTGTGTTCAGTTTTTCAAAGCTGTCTATGAAGGTAAAGGGAAAGAACCTGCAAATAACTGGAAAGGTTTGTTTGCTCGCAAGTAGTAAATGTCTTTTCATCCTTCTGAATTTAAATATTTTCTTTTTGGTGTTTGGTGCTATCTGTGCATTATTTCAAGACCAATGGGCCCTGTTCAGAAATAAAGTAAAACAACCCCTCCCCCCCGAAAAAAAACAAAAAACAAAACAGAAGCAAATAAATATGTGCACAAGATGTTGAACTTCAAGGTGAAGCAGGAAAGAGAGTGAAACAGTTCAAGAGATGCAACTTGGGCCTGATATTCATCTTACTGCCTTAAGTGAGAAGTGGAGGGATGTTGGTATGGGCAGATGGGTCCACCTCATGGAGCTCAGGTTTGGGCCTGTGTCCACATCAACCGTGCTGCTGGAGATGGGGCTTCAGCCCAGTGTGAGGTCCGTGAGCATGAAGCCGCAGGGCTAGGGCTCTGCTCTCAAGCCAAAACCTCCGGTGAGACCATCCAGGGTGCGCGGCTGGACCCCCGGGGCTGACTGACCGCTGGAGAACCGTACCCGGCAGCCTGTGCTCGCTGCAGGCTTTGGAGAAGGCTAGTGAATGGGGCTTGCAGCTGTATGCGACTGGGCTCAAATTGGTGTTATACCAATGGCCACATCTTTACTAATGGCCCCCTAAATGGTTGTGGGATTGGGGCATAAGACTGGTGAGGAGAGGCTGAGGGAAATGGGCTGATTGAGTCTGCAGAAGAGAAGACCCAGGGGGATTGAATAGCAGCCTTCACCTCCCTGCAGGGGGGCTGCAAAGAGGATGGAGCTGGGCTGGTCCCAGTGGGGGCAGATGACAGGACAAGGAGCAATGGGCTCATGGTGTAGCAAGGGAAGTTGAGGTTGGATATTAGGAAAAACTTGGTGAAGCACTGGGACAGGTCACCCAGAGAGGTGGGGGAGTCTCCATCCTTGGAGGTGTTTCAGACCTGGGTAGGCAAACCCTTCGCTGGGATGATGTAGTTGGAGCTGGTCCTGCTTTGAGCAGGAGGATGGACTAGATGTGACCGCCTGAGGTCCTGTCAACCCTCATTTTCTATCGTTATATGATCTTTCCTGTCATTGCATGTTAGAAACTCCTCACACTTTTTCTATTGGAGTCACTCAGTGTCCATTGCAAGCCCTAGTTCTGTCTCCCTCATTGCTTTGCATAAGAAGTCTCCTGCACCAAAAATATTGCAATTGCTTCCAGGTTGCGCTGGAATTATTATTATGATTTTAATTTCCAGATAGCTGAGGAAAGGTCTGATTCTTTTTAAAATGCAGGTCTCCAGACAAGATATAACTTGTATAAAAATGTAATTAGAATCACTTTTGGAAGGACAGGAAAGAGAGAGCAGAAGGGTTCATGAACACTCACTAAAAAGGAGGCCTTGATTGTAACATTTTTCATAAAGTTAAATGCTGTTATCATGTACGGTACAGGCTAATCTAAAAAATATAACAGCTCTTTATAGAGAAGCCGGCATGAATAATTTGGTATCGCAACGCGTGCTTTAGAAAGCTGGTGTGAGCTCAATCAATACCTCATAATGTCTCAGCGCAAGCAGGGAAAGGAGAATGAAGGAGGGAGAGTGACAGGAACCCAAGGAAACTTTCTATTTCCAAAGCTCTGCAGGTTAGACGCAGCCGTGGGAAGCCAGTATTATACGTGAAATAAATGGTTGGCAATAAGTGTTGGCGATGGTTTCTGCAATTCTAACAAGCAAGTGTCTTCCTGATTTTGCCAATCATACTGACTATATGACTAACCGTTTCTGTAAGACAAATACAAGATAAATATAGATAATTAATGGAATATAAATACGGTGATTTCAAAACGGAAAGTTTTTCGCAGCTTTCTGCAAGAACTAAGCAGCTCCCCAGAAGTGGTGTTATTTTAAAAGATGCTGGGTTCAGGATGGGTGCTTTTTTAATTGAAAGAATCATTCAGAGATTGGAACAATTTACTGAGGAATTTGGCATGCTGCTAAGTGCCTTATTATCCATCCAGCCCTCAAAATAGCGACTGCAGTTAGAAATGCTAAGTCTTTCTGGAGAAATTATACTGGTCAGTTTAAATGTAACCTCCTCTACCTTGATGCTTTCTGAAGTGCTGACTGGTATCTTGCCAAGTGAATATTAAGAGCTAGCAGATTGGTAAATGGTGGATCTAAAGATCCTAATGATTTCTTTTAAAGGACAGAAGTTAATGATGAAGTATTTTGCTTCGTTTGTTTGTTTTTAATTGAAGTTCTCCTGTTTCCTGATGCTCCTGTCTCGAGGAAAGGAAGGGAAGGGCAGGGAAAAAAGTTGAGAAAGAGAAAAAGGAAGAAGGAAAGAGAGAAAGAGAGATGCTCGTGCTGTGGAAATGGGAAAGACTTGTGTAATAAAGTATTTCTTTTAAAAAGAGTCATGATCCAATGACGGATGACTGGCCTGAATGTTACAGGCAAGCAGCAGGTTACCTTGTTTTTGTTGTGTGCGTTTGGGAGGTCTTGCCTGCTACGGTTCAGGCCCCTGATGAAAAGCTCCTTACAGCTCAAATATGAGCTCTGTGTGGGTGTGCGCGCGCACACACACTCACACATGGTAATTACCCAAGGAAAGAAGGGCAGACTCCCACAGAAGAGCTGGGGAGGGCTGGCTATATTTTGGTTCTCTTCAAGCCTTGTTTGACACACTCATTTTTCACACACGTTGTCAAGAAACACCCCCAGTGTTGGAAACAGCTTAGAGGAATATGCAATGTTTTATGCCATCCAGGATGAGCAGCCTTCACTAATGACAGACTCAAACTAAAATAAACTCCTGCCCACTCTGCATGCTGCAAGGGAAGGAGAAGAAAATAAAAGTCAGACACATTCACAACACAGACCACGGGCACGTAGGGATGCAAGCCGAGCCCCACAACCCATGTGGCACCCACAGACCCTCAGCTTCGCCAGGCTCTCGAGGGGCAGCCTGCTAAACCCCTGGCACGGATGCACTTTGCCAAAACGATTGCCACCGATGCCAATCAAGGATCTTCCTGAAAACCTCCAAAGAGAGATAATCTACAGAGCTACCCAGGGCAGCTCATTCCCTTGGCTAATGTTAGGAAGCTTTTGACCTAAAATCTGCTTTGCTGACATTTAAAGCCATTGCCTCGCATCCTGACCTCTGCTTCTTCCTTGCGGCAGCCTCCCATGTACTTGAGAGCTTCTGTCAGGTCCCCTTCATTCTCCTTTGCCACGCCACTGTGCGGGCATATTTTCTTGCTTCTGGGCAGTGTGATAATCCGACATTAAACCTATATTACCTACACGACAGGCTTAGAAGCACAATGTCATTTACTGATTTCACGGAAGTGGTCATGGGAAATTGTAAAAGGCCGCATCACAGAATAGACAGACGATATGTGTTGACCCCCGGGGCCCGGCATGCTGCGGCTGAGCATGTGGACATCCAGGTAAGTGCCGGCAGGAAGAAAATAAAAGATTCAAAAGTCCTAATGAGGTAACAAAGATGCAGATGTAGGTCAGAAATTTAACAAGGACAGTGGACAGACAGGAGACCTGAAGTGTAGGCTACTCTTCACCGTGATAAAAGGGGGATGAAGGGACACAGCATTGGATGAGAGCTTTGCAAAAATGAACAGTTCATTCACTTATTGCTTCACTGCCAATAACCCAGAGACTTCCAAGCACTTTTTCTACAAAACTGGATCATTTTTACTCCAGATTTTCCAGCCGGAGGAAGCCCGTGCTCCCATCCAAGAGAACGTGTAAGAGCAAAGGGAGCAGGGCAGTCGCCTACGAGATGGCAAACATGTCAGCGCTAAAATACTGGGCGCTGTTTGCTGGGAGGGAAATGGCAGTGTTGAGACCGCGCACTGCCCCTCTGAACAGACACAAATGCTGTGCCATCCAGAGAGCAAAGATCACATTGCTGCTTCCAAAAGCCGACGATAGGAGGATGAGAGAAGAACCGGCCTTTTCTGTTTAGGCACGAATATTTCAGGTGTGCTTGAAAACATTTCACACATCTCTTGGCAGTCGGCACTTGAGGGTTTCTTCCCTTCAGTTAACAGAACTCCCTTCTGAGCGTGCATGGTCAAGGCCCTCTGCCAACGCATCGCCTACCTTTTCATGGGCGCATGGATGGATGGATGGGCTGAGTGATTTTACCTTCCCCTGCAGCAGCCACAGCTCGCATGCCCTATTTCTCTTCACAACACTGTGCTGCCTAGTGGGTGGGTCTTGCACACATGCTCTGGTTCAAACCAATTGCCAGATCTGGGGTCAAGAAGGCCAGGCCAGACCCTCGAAAGAATGAAATCCATGTTGTTTACCTAACACTGCTGCGATTGCTAAGGCTCTGTCCTTACCCCCAGTGCATATTTCTATTTTTCCCATCACTTGGCTAAATCTTTTCAATCCTGGCCTTGAAGTATGTAAGAAAAACAAAAGAAGGAACAATGAAGCGGCTGCTAATACACTTCAGGATCTCAAGGGTCCTCTTAAAAGGATCTGGAATATAACGTGAGCATATGGCAAAGAGCCCCAGATGAAGAGCTCTCCATGCAGGGAGTAACTCAGGTGGACGTGATGGGGAGCTCGAGAGGACTGTACACACTAGGGGTGCGAGTAGAGAGATGCTTGTGATTTGTGTTCATAGCTGAACCCAGAGCAGGCACAACAGAGGGATGGAGACGTACTGTGATGCACCAGTATTACAGGGAACTCAGAGAAAGGGGTCGTGCACACAGGGTACATCTAGTACAGATGTGCATAGAGCCCAGGATGCAATGCTAGAGCACTCACAAGAAATGGAGGGGAGTGGGTGCAGGCAGGGTATGGCAGGTCCTTGGCAGAGGGGATGCAACGGAGGATGCTTGGGTGCTAATGGGGGTATGCAGCTCACCTTTGCTGCCCAGCTCCAGCAGTGCAAAGGGCACAGGGAGGGCTGGGATACAGGCGAGCAAATGAAGCATCCACACAGATGTGCATCTTCCAGCTCCTTGCTTGGCACTCTGGCTGCAGGACCTGGTGATCTCAAGCAAAGCACATGCCTTAGAGAAAGTAGGATAATGGGGTTTTCTACTGAAGAGAACGGGAGTCCTTCCAAAGCTGGAAATTTGACTTGAGTGAAGGCAACAAGCAGGATCGGCATTTACATCCAGGAGCCAGCTAGAAAGTGGACAAACCTATTCCAAAGAGTAAATGGTTAAGGGTACAAAAACAATCATCCAGGCATGCACCAAGGAGGTCAGAAGAAGGAAGCCTGAGGAAGAATGGCTGGGATTGCTAGATACAGAGCACTAAAGGGACAATGTAAGGATTGTAAGGGGGGAAAAAAATTCATCAGGATCTTTTTGTCGGAGTTTGCCCCTTTGTTAATATTGAAATAGTCCGCGGAGGTGGTTGGATTGCAATGCAGGTCATCTGGAACCCAGGCAGGACTCCAGCATAAACTTGCATGGTCTCCTGATAATTTAACTGATGGAAACCCAGAAGCTGGGCAGGCCTGGAGGTCCTCGTCAGTGCACCCTGACAGGCTTCCCCGCTATATTGGAGCCTGCCCAGGAGTCGGCGCTCCATTCCCTTCTGCATGAAGTTTCAAGCTTTTTTCTTTTATTCCCTGAACTGGAATGCAAGAAAATGTTGGAATACATTGCAAAATGGAATTTGTTTCCTCTGTCCAGATCTAGCAAGGACAGTGCTAACAAAATACAGGATTGCTTTGCTTCAGGCTTCGCTACCAAGAACAGAAAAGAGATTCCTCCCCCAAACTTGCTCTTTTCTAATAACAAAGGGAGTAATATGCCAGCAGGGGTGTTGGGAAAAATTAATAATATTAAAAGTATCAGGTCATCACACACAGAGAGTCTGTGCCAGAGTTGTGAAGGACCTCAAGATGGATGAGATGCTTGCAAAAGCACACAGACTGTCTCATTAACCACTAGAAGTGGCTGAAAAATAGGATTTACAATTCAGACTTTTTCTTTTTTTGGATATATGATTTCATCATGACTCGGACCTAAGCCAAACTTCCGTCAACATTTCCAGTAAAGCAAAAGTTCCTGAGTTTCTCCCTCGGAGAGATTAATGTTCCTGACAGGTTCATACCCCATATGACCTGAGAGACGGACACAAGTTCCCTACTACTGGCCAAAACCAGATTTTCAAATGGTACAGTGATGGTCAGTTTTGTGATGGTCAGTTTTGGATTGCAATGTGATGGTCAGTGATGGTCAGTTTTGCTTTATCAAATGGTACAGTGATGGTTGGTCAGGTCAGTCCCGAGGCCGCTGGTGCTATAACAACCCTCCTCCACCCTGCCCTGTGTTTGGCTAGTTTTGTGTACAGTAACGGGACAATAGGGCAATTTATCAGTTAAATCACTGAAGGCTATCTGTACCCCATTATTAGGTAGACTGCTTCCTACATGATCTATATCAGGGAAATAGGAATGCCCCGCAATTGCACAATTTCCACTATGACTGCAACCCCCCTGGACCTTGAAAAGCTCCCTGACTATTTCAAAGTCCGAACCTAGGGTGTCTATAACCACCCCCTACAAACACAGTCCCTCAGAGACCCTATTCATTCCTTCCTGATGTGATTTTCACCCGAACAGCCTGTGGGGTTTTTATGGCCAGCTCGTCTTGCTGCCCTGCAATCTCTAGTCAAGTCAATCCTGAAGTCATTAAAAGCCATTGATAATGTGCATCATTAGTGATTTTTTGGGCAAAGTGACCTGGAGGTGCCCACCTCCTCTCCAGGTATGGCTGGCTGTTGGCTTGCAGGAAGCTCATCCGCTCTTTGATGGGTCTTGTTTTTAGTCCTGCTGGGTGTCCACACACCCTCCTCACACAGGCTAGCCCAGGTGGGGGTACCAGTGCAGTTGCCAACAACCCGACCATGAAACAGTTTGTGCTGGTTTACATGCTCCAGACGGCAGACCGAGAGAGGCCTGGCTGACACGTGCCCTGCAACCTACCCCTCCATTGCGGTGCACTGCAATCCCACCAGCTTTATCTTTATTTCCATCAGTCCTAAACAATTCGGCCTCTTCATTTTCTGCACCCTGGCCATGACTGCTATTGCCCTGTTCCTATTGCCATGACCTGTTCCAGTCTCCACCATGTTGCTGTTATACCTGTAACACCTGGTTTGGTGGCACAGCTCCTCCATTCCTACTGCCCAGGCCCCTTGCATCCATGTACCAGCATTTAAGTAATCTCCACCTATCTCTACACACATCTCCAACTGGAACAGGCATAATCATTTCATTCCCACTTACGACAGTGTTGTTGTCATCAGACCTACCCCTCCTTTCCCTCCATCCTGCCAATGCAGGGCTGCTCCCCATCCTGTGTTTGCTCTGGCAGTGCTCCCTGGTGCACATCTCTTCTGTGCTCTTGGAGATGCTCTGTCATCTCCAGTCATTTGCCATTGCAGCAGCTGTAGTTGGACTGTGATGTCTCAACGTCTCCTGTTGTTCCTTGTTCCATGGGGTTGGGCTTGCCTAGACTTTCCAGCTTGTTAGATGTGCAAGTCAAGAGGCCCCAATCAACACAAACGAGTGCATGCCTGGTCAAGCCCTGGCCTGTCAGGGATACAAGGTCTGGGAGGCCAGAGACAACAATTTTCTCCCCCACAACCTGTTCACACACATATAAACTGAGCCATCCTCCTATGTAAGGAAAGCATCTCATGGTTGCATAACAGGTCCCAAAATCCCCCAGGGCCTCACCGAGTGAGCCAGCTGACAGGATAGGGTCCTATCTGAATCAGAGAATCATAGAAAATTAGGACTGGAAGGGACCTCAGGAGGTCACATCTAGTCCAACCTTGAGCTCAAAGCAGGACCAGCCCCAAACAGATAATTTTGGGTTTTGCATGGGGGTATGGAGGAACCCACTGATTATTTCCAAAGGGGATGGAGGAAGGAGGAGGCAAGCAGGACTGCTCACCTGGAGGCATGACATCCATGTGCTTTGGGGACACAGAGACACATGGTCTAGGGAGTATCAGAACAGGCTTTGCTAGGCTCAGGAGGTGATATCCCGCTGGATGGAGGAGAGCAGAAGAGCAGGAGCAAAACCCATTTGGTGTTGTGGGTCACAGAGAGAGGAGGAACAGGGCTTTGAACCTCTGCCTGATGCAGGAAAACATCAGTGGAAGGGCTGTCATTGTCCTGGGAAGACTTCAACATAGCCAGAAGCCTGGGGGGTTGGGTTGAATGAAAGCCCCTTGAAAATGCCTCCGTCTGCCTTGACTTCAGGTGACATGGGAAGGCAATGGCTTGAGGGACCTACACACTCAGCACAGACACATCACCATCTTCCAAAGGAAGGAGGAACATGGGAACCGGCACGGCCTACTTCCCCTCTTTGCAACCTGAAGACGTAGTCCTGACCCAACCCATGTGTATCGTCCAGGGAGTTCAGCTAACTCCCAGGGTTGCAGAAGATGGTGCAGACAAGTGCTTCACATTCTGCATCGATCTACCAGACATAAACACTGCATTTCTTTATGCTAAATTATTAAACACTCCCCCTTCATAGCCCTGTCAATGGTTTATAATTGCATACTTTATTTACATGAATAACATGAATTCATTCTCCTTATTTATACACCAATTTATCCATCAATTCTAGCTGAATTATTTGAGTAATGAGCCTGTATCCTAAGTGGCAGAACGGCAGATGTCTACGGTAATTCTGTCATATTGTCATTTAGAAGAAATTGCGGGCTCTTTTACATATAATCCAACAACTGTACAGTGGAGGTAATTAAGTTAAAAAATTGTTATTAAACTTGAACAAAATTAAGTACATGATAATGTCTAATAAAATCTGCCTTTCTGCAGTGACATTATTTACAGTCTATCTTCACTTCCACCACCAGCTCCACTTTCATGGGACTGCTCTAGTGTTTGCAAGCACTGCACTTAGGGACCCTTTGGAGGCTGCCGCTTTAATACCCTCTTTACAAATAACAATCATCTCATTTTTGTGGGGGAAAAAAATCTCTCTATTTGGAATGCAATTTTCCATCCTTTGTTGCAGTCCCTTGGTAATTTATTTTTTATTAAAGCAGAGAAAAGTCCTTCAGGCCCTGCTGAACGGACTGGAAAAGGGGAAGCATGTTCCCTCGGGTCTGGGTTAGTAGGAGCCTGACCTGCTCCTGTCTCCCTTCACCTAGCTTCTTTTACTTTGCATCGGGCTGGTCCTTATCATCAACCACCATGTGGACTCTTTATTGTCCTGTGGGGGTGGGAAAATGCCACTAGAGCAGTTCCCTCCTCTCATGTCCCAAAGCTGCTTTTCCTGATACCCTTATCCCTAGCTGCTCCCCAGGCTTTTTCAGTCACAACTTCATGGGGCAAGGGCAGGATCCACCCCCTCTCTGCAGAAGAGGTGCTAACAAATCCATCCTGACAAGCTGTCTGGCTCCTCTATTGCTTCAGGCTGGAGATGGGAGGAAATAAGCATTCTTTCTGCAAGCCCTTGTTCCAGTTTCCTTGAGCCATTGCAGCAGATTATTTGCTTTTTCAACCCTTTATTATGCTCGGGGCTGGTTTCATTTGCACACCTAAAAGTACAATGCAAACTTCTGATCACCTTCTCTTATGTTGCCTTTAAATGATGGTTTGTCTGGGATGGTTTGGGCAGGGGCTGGGTTAGATGTGACTTCTGGAGCTCCCTTCCAGCCCCACTTCTCTATGACTCTAACCTTGGTGAAATCCTTGTTATAGCTTCCAGTCTCCTCCTGTCTCCTGGAGACTCCCTCCTGGCATGTGCATCTCTGCCTCTTCAGAAGAGCTTTAAAAGTGCTGGTCAGTAGCTGTGTAATAAACTGGTGATGTATTAAAATGTCTTGTAAACCAATTTGCAACTGGTGAGTGATTACTCTGCTTGAAAGACCTCAATTTTCTATTCTTATTTTCAAAGCAGATACTTATTATAATACAGGTTATTAAACATCAAAGGTTTACCTTGTCTTGAGACAATTTAGCGTCTTTTAAAAGCTCATAAATGCTTTATTGTGCATGGTCCTGAATAAATATTAGATCCCTACAAAAGATGTATGTCCCATTCCCTATAATTTATAGGGCTTCTTAAGGTGGGCACAGCTTCTGGCTGGCCTTATCAGGACAGAGACAAGGCTTCAGATGGAGCTGTCACCTCTATTCGTGCGTCACCTCTATGTCTTGTCGCCTCTACCTCTTGGCATGGGAAGGGGAAGTTCTTCTGCACCCAGTTAATTTGATTTATGCGCCCAAAGCCACAGAATCAAAAGCATCCATTAGATGCCAGGAAGGCCCCATTTCAGAGATGTGCTTTAATGCAGGACTTACATTTCAATGTGCCCTGGAGCACTGTCCTCCATAGGGACGTTTTACTGAACTGGGGTCCAGGGATTTATTGCCTGAAGCAGGACCTGGGCTGACTGCAGGCACGTGAGGCCAGAATGGTTATGCAAAGCCCCTTGCCTGGTGGGGCCTGGGGTTGATGTCTAGTGGTTCCTCTTCCATTTACAGAAAACCCCTATAAAACAAAACCCTGCTTTGAGGCCTTGCCCAAAAACAGGGGAATGCTAATCCTGCCCTGGGGGTCCTTCATGGGCAATGGCTCCCCGCATCCAGGAACAGCATGTGTGCAAAGTAAAGGAAATGTCTGTGAATGAGAGACATTAATTAGGGAAAATACAGCAGCAAGAAACCAAAATTGAGCACAAGCAGCCAGTAAAACACTGGATTTGGTAGCATTTGACATAGCACACCACTTGTCTCCTCTCTTGCCAATGCCCCCCTCCTCCTTCCTCCCTCCTTCGAGGGCACTGCCAGCAATAAAGGTCCCATACCCAGAGATGCTGTCCGCAGGGCTCACCTCCAGCCCTGGGAAGGGAGAAGCACCACTTAGGTCTGTGCAAAGGGACTTTCTACCACACTCATGTGGTCTCTGTTCCCTCTCATCGCTGCACCCACCCACTCCACCTCTCAACGTGATGCTGCTTCTTAATGCCATCACCCCTCTCCACGGCTATCTCTCACCTCTGCTTCACCTGTCTGGCCTGACCTAGTTGCAGGCACCATCCTGCATCTCCATGCTCAGCCTGTGCTACCATCCATCGCTACGACCCTGAGAAGAGCACTGCCGCCCAGCCCCACGTGTGTTGGCTGCAGCCATCAATGGGCTCATGACGGAGCAGGACCCCTGACAACAGCTGCTCTTGTTCTGTTGCTTGCACCACAAGTCCATCTCCACATCCACACTAAGGCTCCACCAATTCATACCCAAGGGCCAGCTGAGTACTCTCAGCTCCGATGACTGCTGGTGGGAAAAAGATGCTACTTGAGAAAGACTTTAAGTAGCCTAAATGGCTCCTAATGTGAGTCCTGGTAGGGAACAGCACCCACCACTTCTACCAGAGTTTGGGTCACTACCCTGCATTTGAAGACTAAGGCCTCCCTTAGAGAGGCCCCTCACTTAGGCTTATTCTAACTACAGAGCTGCTGCTATAAGGAAATCAATATTCAGTACCCCTAAATCCAACACTATCCTGGGAGAAATACCTTGGCATAGCAGGTATTGGTATGCCAAGATATTACCTGGGCATAGCAGGCACTGCGTAGATGCATCTCTTCTCCTGTTCTTCCACAGAGTCCCCCCTTTCCCTACAGCTCTACGTGCAGGCGTACACCAAGAACTAAAAAGAGAGTACTTATTTATGTTGTCGTATCCATACTGTTAGCTTGATCAGTTCTTAGCAAAAGGATTAGCTACCATTTCACCCCGTGCTAATGTCACTGGTAATGATGTGTGTGCTGCTAGTGGGTTACAAGCTCAGCCTTTGATGAAGGATGGCTCTTTGCCAAAGAAACGAAGGCACGGTATTTTTTTTTTTTAAGTCAGTGCTCCTTTTATCAAAGTAACTCACACACCAAAGTTTCAAGAGGACCATTTTATTTTCCCAGATTTTCATTCTGTGCTGCCTAGGAGAAATCACATTGAACAGGGTTATTTGTAGCACGTTATGTTGTGATAAGTAAAGGGTAATATTTCACCTTAGGCAGTGATAAAGCAGAAGTGAATCAAGAGTTTTGTTTTGTTTTTTTTCTGAAGCATGATTTTTAAATTGGTTTCAGTCAGTCCTTGTTTTTTTTTCAATTAAAAAAAATGAATAGACTATTTGCAAGGCATGGCTTCAAAAGGAAGCTTGGAAGCCACAAGACTACAAGAGGACTTTTTCTCCATGCTTACTGTTCTGTCCA
Organism: Gavialis gangeticus; assembly: GCF_001723915.1. Lineage (NCBI taxonomy): Eukaryota > Metazoa > Chordata > Crocodylia > Gavialidae > Gavialis > Gavialis gangeticus. Next base: position 1,120,108 of record NW_017729025.1, on the reverse strand, counting down.
GCTTCCATCCAGCAATAGGCAGTCCCCCTCCACTAACTATTACTACTTTCCAAGGCAGAGGAAGTGGTAGTTTAATTTGAATGTGTGAAGTTGCAGCAAGGGAGGTTTAGGTTGGCTATTAGGAAAAACTCTCTCCCTAGGAGGGTGGTGAAAAACTGGAACAGGCTGTGTTGAACCAGTAGGGGGCACTCCTGTGCTGAGCCACCCACCTCACCACGTCCGACCACCTACCAAGCTCTGAGTGCCTCCTCTGGGGCGTCTCATGTCTGGCCGACCCCCTTCCTGGAGTACATCTACAAGCTTGGGGTAAGCGCTGCCACCACCCAGGGGTCTAGACTGTTTCTGGGCCCTGTTCTACCTAGCATACACAGGCCTAGTAGACCTTGAGGTTTCTTGGCCTACTGCAAGAACTTGGGGTGCTTCCTTAATCCTGAAGCACAGAAAGTAACCTCCTTTAGCCAGCTAAGCATAAGGATTAGAAAAAGCATGCCCAATCCCTCTCCCAGCAAGTACACCATGCTTGTTATAGTGGAGAGCTTTATTGGTTAAGGTGGGTAGGCTCGGGAAAGGGTACAGGACAGAGAAGTATCAAAGAATAACTCAGAGCAAACAGTGTCATCTTAGTAGCTAGTTGACATGCTTCTACATTACAGTAAGTTATATATCTAGGTAAGTCCCAGGTAGTTTACTCACTTCAGTATCCTCAGCATCCTGAGAGAGAGCGAGCGAGTTGCAGATGTTCCAGTTGCTGTATATGACTTAACATGGATACTGCCCCACTTCTTGGGGGGGAGGGGGGAGATCTTTGCTTATATAGCCCTTTTAACATCACCTCCAAGACCCAATCAAGGCCAGGTGTTGTTTGATGCAGACCAATCAATCTTAAAAAGCATCACTGGTCACCTCAAGGAGTGACATGGCTCAAGCCCCTTCCCCCTTGCCATGAGGTCAGTGGAGGTTTTTAAGGCCCAGCTAGACAAAGCCTTAGCTGGGATGATGTAGCTGGGGCTGGTCCTGCTTGGAGCAGGGAGTTGGACTAGATGTGACCTCCTGAGGTCCTGTCCACTCCTAAATTTCTGTGACTCTGTGATTCGAAGTGAAACACACTTACACTACTGCTCAAAGCTTTGTTCCAAAGGGCAGACAACATGGGATGTGGTCAAGATTTGTCCCTTCTACTCTTTTCTGTTGGACACATCCACCCTCTGCCCAGGTAAACAAGTCCATTTCCCTGCAGAAATCCTGATGTTTGGATACCTCTTTGGGTAAGTGCTAGCCCCTTGTCTTCAAGAAAAACTACAGCCTGAACCTCCACATTTCAACCTAGAATTGTCCCAAGGTGAGGGTCCTTACCCACCTGCAAAGATAAGGATTTGTGTACGAGCCGAGGGCATTTACAGCCAAAGCAAAGAAGTGAGTCTCTCTCCAGCTGATCTGAGAAGCAAAGCCTTTTGAAATAAAGCCAGAGGAAACAGCTGAGCAATGTGCCTTTAGCATGGCAACAAAAAAAAGGTTGTGACCCAGCTGGTAGGAAGGACCCAGGTTCTACCGCATCTACGCCAGGTTAATAGGCCTCTCAACAATGTTGCCGTGTTTTCCCAGTCCCCCATCCTCTTTCTGGGAAGATGATCTATAAGAATAGAAACTGGCCAATTTTTAGGTGATGCAAGCATTTACCAGCTCATGTTTTGAGGGGTATTTGACAAGTCCCAGGTGCTTTGACCCAGCTATAGTCATGCATGCATTAAGCACATTAGGTATAGATACCTTTTTATATACACCTTTTTATATAATATCTAAAAGGTGATTTAAAATGGGCACATTGGGCATGACCTCACTGAACTGAGTTTTATACCGTGCTTTCTTGTATTCAGCATTCTGGAAGTGAAAGACTTACAAGAACAGCACAGAGAACAGAAAATGTTAACGACTCTATCAGCCCTGGCTGCAATGATTATTTATTGCTCTGTGTCCTGGAAAGCTGATAACTTTCCATGCTGAGACTGAATGCCATCAAAACAACGGAGGACAGCACAGTGAACAAAGTGGAAATGGCTATGTAACTATTGGAGGGCTTTGCTTTGCCATGCAGGACAGCTATCTTTGCCCAAGAGGAAACCTGTATAAAGGTAAATGGTAAATAAACATTCACTGTCCTTATTTTTTCACCTCCTTCTGATGTCTTTTGTACCAACACAGCTGTATCAGACACCAGGGGTTAGCTTCCCCTGATTCTGGCGGTAACCCCTCATCCCATGTCATATGGTCCCTGGCAATAAAGAACAGTATCTTTGCAGTGCATTCAATCATTTTTATGCAGATTCAGGGAAAACCCACAACAATATTCAAGTGAAAATAGAGCAAATGAAGCCACCTGAATTCCTGTTTGAAAAGAAGCCATAGCAGGGGTGACAGCAGATTGTTTCCAAAAAATAATTGCAGAGAAGAAAGAGAAATCAAAATCCTCCATGCTGCTGTCTACTCAAGCACTGGAGATCTGCAGTCCAGTGAAATATTGCTTCTCTCTCCTTCATATGGGGCCCAGGGTGAGTCAGTGGGACAGATAACACCAAGTCCTCTTTATTACAAAATAGAGGCTAATCGTTATAATGACTCTTGTTCAATTGCAGGTCAGAAAACCCCAAATATGAGTGCTTACAAAGACAAGGAAATGCTCTTCCAGTGCTGAGTCCAGTTTTGGGTACCGTACTTCAAGAAACATGTGGACAAATTAGGAGTCCAGTAGAGGTCTAGGAGACATCAATTATGAGGAAAAAGTGGAAGAACTGAGATCTAGTCTGGGGAAGAAAACATTGAGTGGGGTCTGAAAACAGTCTTCAGATAGCTGAAGGGAGACTATAAAGAGGACAGCAGTAAGCTATTTTCTTTGGTTGTAGGGGACAGGACAAGGACAGGAAATAATGGTCTTAATTTGCATCAAGACTGGTTATGAAAAACTTTCTCATTGAGCATTGGACCAGTTGTTTCACCTCTCCACTGAAAATGGACAGCTGGGTTGAGCCTCAGATCATCCCATCTGTCCATTGCAATCAAAATATCATCATCTTGTGCAGCCTTTAAATCTAGATGTTTGCTTGCTTTGTTTTTACCTAGGCATGCTGATATCTGAGTATATGCTACAGCTTCTTTGACAGGCTGAGCTGATTGTAATGCATTTGAGTTTGGGGATTTTATACACCTGGCTTGCAGATGAGAACATTGTCTTAATTTTGAATTAAAAATGCATCTATTAACTTCCAGTGGAAGCACAAAGGGTACTGAAACCTGCTAGAAAAAAAAAATCATCATGGAAAAAAATCAAGAATATGATGATCCTCCCTAAAAAGCCACTAGAGTGGTCATGCTTCCTTCAGGTGGGGTCACTGACCATTTTTATATCAGAGGCCTGATGAATTAAGCAAAATTAGAAGTTAACAGATGGACTAATTACAAGAGAAAATATTTGTAGCATGACTAATAACCAAGTCAAAGCAGTATCATTGAGGGGAATGGCCTCCGCTAGGCAAAGAGCCTTGGACATTACTAATGCTAATGAAAAACATCCTTCCCAAAGGAAAAGGTTAACGAGACATAAATAAACTAAAATTCATCTAATTAAAAATCCATGCCAAAAGTGAATAAAAGGATAAAACAAATGCCAGTGACCAGATTTCTTTGCCATATGGGTGAGAACAATAACACCATAATACAAAGATGGCTAATGCAAGGGTTTCTGTATCACACATGTAACAGAAGTAGTTATTTTATGGGAGGACGTTGCTCTCAGTACAGCTTGCAGATGTGCAAACTCAGCTCTGAATAAAGAAAACTACATCTGGCACGGTGCAAAGCAAAGTTTTGTTGGTTATCTTAATAAATGAGCAAGCCAAGATTGGCGTGCATCCCTGTAATTGAAAAAAAGTTTGCTGGCACTCAGTGAAGTAAATCACAGAAAGCATAAACAGAAGTACTAGGGGCTGCTGGTGGTGGAGGGGGAAAGAATCAACTTGTGCCATTGGGAAGGCATAAAAGGAGCCCATTCGGCACAGCCATGTTGGTCCTTGCTTTCTTCAGGAGAGATGACATTCAGAACTTGAAACTGGAGACCATAGAGCAGGAAATATTGTTTGTGCATGGGTAGACGTGCAATGGGTAATGCATACGGCTCCTGTCTCCTCTCTTGCCCTTAGGTAATGACTTCCCTTGTCGGCAGCAATGTCTGTCTTATGCAGAATAAACAGCTGCATTGCTTCTTGGTTTGCGAGGCTTCTTTATTCATTACTTATTGAAAACTCCCTGTCTACGCATAGCGCAAACTGGAAAAGTTTGGAAAATAACCACTGAAGGTTAAGCAAAGGGGCTTCTTACGAGAATTAGTTTGTAACATGCAGTTACCCAAGTGAGAAAAATCTAGCTGGAATTTAGGGGCAAATAACTAGGTCAGAACCATCAGATTTTATTCTTCTCCAAAGATTTGTCGTCAAAGATATTCTTCCTTGAACCACTAGACAGCTTTCTGCAGGTTCACTGCTGCCTTTAACATTACCTAAATGTTTGGGGAATAATTTTGTTCCATTTCCAAGCTCTCTATTATTCAGATATGCTACTCCCTCCCCTCCGTGATGACTATAATGACAAGAACAAATGGTACAAAGCCATTCTTCAGAGAATGATTTAAATGGGAACGAGCGAGGTACCTGTTCTCTATGCATCATAATTCACCAATCTGTGATGATATACAGAGCGCCACAGAGATGCTTGGCACCCTTGTCTCAAGATGCCTTGGAAATGAAGGGGGAAATTCAACACTTGTCCTCTTTCAGCTCCTTAGAGTTAGGTCTTAGGCAGCTCCAGGTGGATTACAATAGCCTGGGAGAAAAAAAAAAAATGTTGTTTTGGTATTAACTGTGTGCCTTCAATGTATTCTCTGAACAGTGACAATACCTAATTCCTTTGGGCTTCAGCCAGAGGGACAGACTGTGGGGGAGCAGCTTTAACGGGAGTCAAAAAAATGCTAGAATTCCCCCTAAGTGTGGGCAGATAACCCAGAGGAGGGCTCACCGCAAGACACAGTAATATCGTCATCTTCTGCAGCCTGTAAATCAAGTTGTTTGCTTGATATGTTCTTACCTTTCTGGAGAGCATCGGGGGGAAAAAAAAAACAACAAACTACTTCCCTCCATGGCAAAAATCACCAGGTGAGGATCACTGGCCTAGGAGACTAAGGTAAAACTGAATGAACATTGTGGTTCTGTCTGGTTTTAATCTCTACAACTTCCACCACATGTTAACGGGTTCATTCCTTGACCTTCAGAGACCCCACAAGGCCATGCCAAAACATGATGTGTATTGTGTTAGCACTTTGCTGACCTGCCCAGGCCCACCTGAGACTGCCCTTCTAGACAGGAGAGAAGAAAGGACAAAACTCTTAGCAAAGGGCATCTCCCTCACACAGCCAGAAAAGACGGACAAACGGATGGCATTTTCTAGGCTCAGGCTGTTGGCTCTTGAGGACGACAACCTGCTCCAGTCCTGTGCACTTGAAGGCCTCGCTGGATGCCAGGTCTGGCTCTGAGAAAGACCCTGGCCTGGGAGCCATGGAGTGGGGAAGCCTCCTGCACCCTGACCTTGACTGTCATCCCTGCAGAGCTCTTTGGAAATGTGTCTCATACAGTTAGGATTTCACCCAACTGGATAGCAACAAATACAAAGCTGATGGAAACAGCCTATTTTTTGCATTATCTCCCATGACAGTCTAAGTAATAAGCTAAGGGAATGGAGATGAGATTAAAGTATTGCAAGGTGGATACATCATTGATTGGATTACCATACTCTATGAGAAGTCATTAATGGCTACATGTGAAGTTGGAGGAAGCTTCAAGTGGGGTCCCCCAGGGTACTGTTCTGGTATCGGGTTTGGCATTGTTCAACTTCTTCATTAATGATTTGTACAATGGGGATGAGTGAATGCTTAGCAAATTTGTGGATGACACCAAATTGGGTGGAGCTACAGACACTTTGGAGGGCAAGAAATGATGTGGATGGACAGGAGAAATGGTCCACAGGCAATCAGGTGAAAGCCAGCAAGGACAAGTGCAAAGGTCTGCACTTGGGATGGAAGAATTGCATGCACAAATACAGATGGGTGAAGGGCTGGCTGGGGTGAAGTACTTCAAGGAAGGACCTGGGGGTTACAGGGGACTGTATGTTGAATATGAGGAGCCAACAGTGTGCTTCTGTTGCAAAGCACCCCCCAAAGTCAACAGCATCCTGGGCTGGACTGCAATTATCACTTGCAAATCAAGGGAAGTGATTCTTCTGCTCTATTCAGCACTGGTGAGGCCTCACCTGGAGTCCTGTGTCCAGTTTTGCACCATGCACTTCAAGACAGGTTGGAAAGAGTCTATCACAGAGCAACTAAAATGATTAGAGGCCTTGGAAAATATGACTGAAAGAAAGGCTGAAAGACCTAGGGTCTTTTAGTTTGGAGAAGAGAAGACTTGGAGAGTGGGTATTAAAAAGAGCCTTCAAATACCTGAAGGATAATTATAGAAAGGAGGGAGACGGGATTTCCTCTATGGCTGTAGGGAAGGGAAAGTACTAGAAACAATGGCTGCAAAGTCCCACAAAGGAAATTTAGGGTTGGAGATAAGGATAAGGAAATTTGCTGACCATGTTGGTGGTCAAGCACTGGACCAGGCACCTTGAGAAGTGGAATCTCCATCCCTGGAAATGTTCAAGAGCAGGTTGAGGTTTAGTCAAGGATGCTCCTGCCTTGGGTAGGGGGCTAGACTAGATGACCAGGTGAGGTCCTTTCCAGCCCAACTTCCCTATGATCACACCACCCAGCTTTCTCCATAGAAGTATTTCCTCTCAAGGACTCCTGTCCCTTCAGCAGGGGTTCATGCCCTAGGCCCTGTCCTCTCTGCAGCTGCATGCCAGGAGGAGAGAGCACAGGACCACCCCCCATGAAACAGAGACTGTATGGTGATCGCCCTCCTGTTCCCTTATGCTCCCTCACTACCTGTGTGCTCCTGCTTTCCCTCGCTGTATTTTAGCTGTCCTGCAAGCTCTTTGGGCCAGGGACCTTCTTTTGGTCCTTTTTTTTTACAGCATCTGCACTGTAAGTCCTTGGTCCCTGGATGCTATTGCAATTGGAGCAGCGGTAGCTGCAGTAGTTGAACTAGTCTGTCAGATTCATGGCCTTCCCGGCTC
>NW_017729025.1:1087905-1107893 GCF_001723915.1 Gavialis gangeticus | reverse complement strand
GCTATTGCAATTGGAGCAGCGGTAGCTGCAGTAGTTGAACTAGTCTGTCAGATTCATGGCCTCCCCGGCTCAGTTTATGGACTGATTCCATTTAAATGACCAAGCCTAACTTTAGCAGTTGTGCAGTTTTCCATCTCCAGAGGAAGGCAGAAATAAGGCAGGCAAATAGATCTGCCTGTCTGCACAGATTTTTCACCAGGTCCTTTTCATTTCCTAGTATAGAAAATGCAAAGACAGACAGTGCCTGTTTTGAGTACCTCCTTGGTAGCCGGGGCCAAGAAGAGCATGGAAATCCCCCTACACAGGATGCCCTTGTCACTACCAAAACCCCTCTCCTAAGCAATTTTAGACAGGCCATTTCTTCAAGGACAGGCCCTTGATGATCTGGATCCAGCATCTGTCAGGTTCTCTTCCTGCGCCATTGCAAGCATTGTCATCTCCCCTTTCCTCTGGTCAATGCTCAAGGATCAGAAGAGAACAACAAACAAGCAGGCGCGCACACACCATAAAACACCAGCCCTCTTTCACTGTGACATTTATGGAACAGGTGCCAAGGTTTGTTGGTTTTCTTTTTTTTTCTTCAAAGATGCTTTCCTATAAATCAATCTTGAGCTGTATATGCACCGTGCTCCTGAAGAGACAAAGCCTTTATCCCTAAGGATTGAAAGCAACTCCCCGCTGCTCTTTTGGAAGGTGTCACCTTCAATATATCAGTCAACCTAGCAGGCCTGTGCCTTCAAATACCAGCAAACATGGTTGTTTGCTGCTACGAAAGAGCCAGGCATCACCAGGTGTTGTCACCCAGCGGCTCATTGCCTGCAAGTGTTGCAGTGACAGTCACTAGAGCGGAGACCTGGAGTTGCATGCACCGGCTATCTGACAAACGTGCAAGATCACAAGTGTTTAACAAACAGCACAGCTGGGGCTTTCTCTGCCTTTCTTTGGGGTCATAGAAGAGCGGTGGGTGCCCTTCCTATTCAGGTGACTCCGCTGTGCGCATCGTGCTTTCCAACGACCCGTGGGTTTCTAACGCGCCTGCAAGCGTTCCCTGAGCGCGCCGGCACTACCTTTGAATAGCACGTGCATTCATTCATGAGCGACAGCCCCATCTCACCCAACAAGTGAGGGCAATGGGAGATGTGGCTTGAAGCAATTCTCAGAGGAAGAGGTTGCTTCGGCAGAGTACAGGCACAACTGCCCTGGCCGACAGCAGTAAAAGGCACAAGTCCATGTGCTGCCCTCTGCAGAAGCCTCTGCTCCAACCCGGAGCCTCATGAAAGGTAAGAAGATTAATTAATTGGCTGTGCTTTTTCACATCCCTGACTCTGCTGAAGTGCCAGCGATGGTTTGGCCCCGTTGCCCCCAGATCCATGGCAGGGGGGTGATATGAAAAGGTGAGTATGAGCTATCTGAATCCAGGGACACATGTGACACACAGGAGTGACCTCAGGGCCATGGCAAGTGGCTTGCACTGCACTGCACGTGTCAGCCATCCTGTGGGTTTGGATTTCATAACTCGAACCCCGGGGGGGATGCAGTTTGCCAGTAAGCGATGACTGCGAAATGGAGCTGTTTGCTCCGCTTTTTATTTTTTCCCCTTGGAGCTGTCAAAACATTTAGAGCCATTGCCATTCAGCAGAATTTGATTGGAATAATGTCAAAAGGGCTTTTGAGCGTTTTTCATGAATTAAATGTTCGAACACTGACGTGCCTAAAGCCTTGCATAAAGCAGAGCTAGTTAAACGCATTTCTAGCCGAGGGTCTATGAAAAGCCACTCTTCCCCTATGGTTACTTGCACTGACAGCGACTCTTTGTTCACGGCAAGTTTTATTGTGGATATATTAGATCTGATGCTTCTCCAACCTTGGAAGCAGTGGATTGTATATGAATGGATGTGAACTGTCTGTAACACATAGCTCCTGTTTTGGGTACGGTGCCACAATCCACATCTTCATGCTGATGTCCAGTGCCTCGAGCTGTACTGATGTCTGTGTGAGAGAGGTGCTCAGGATAGCAGGTCACTTAAGGGCTTTAGGTGACATAACATGGCCAGTAAGATACTTTCCAAGACTGGAAGAGAGAGAGGAGGACAGAGAGAGGAGACATGCATGATGACATGAGATAAAGGTCCTGCTATTGCTTTTTACTGGTCTTTCCTTTCTGAAAAAAAGCTTCTCTTGCCCAAGAACGGCACTCACAACATGGACCCTCCCCGTGACCTGCAGGGGTTTTATCCCAGCGGAGAGAAATACCATCAAGTCAGTGAAGCTGGCTGTGGATTTCCCTATGCACAAGCATTTTGCATGGGAGGCACTCAGATCCCACTGTGATGGGAGGCATGGAAAACCCTGAAGTGGGGGCATGTGGTGGAGGTGTCCCAAATGAATAGCAGTGACCTTGAAGGACTATGAAAATGCCTCAGATTCTGCAAAGAAAATAAGTAAATACATTTAGGAATGTTTTACATAAGTTTTTAAAAGTTGTGCTGGAATATATCTATATCTATAGAGATATAGAGATATAGATATGGAATATATATATTCCAGCACAACTTTTAAGAATTTATGTAGAACATTCCTAGACATATTTACTTATTGTTATTACTTATATATATAATATAGATATTATTACTTATTTCAATTGGTAGAGAGAATTGCCTTTGTTACCTTTAGAACAAGACTCAGAGGAAGCCAGGGAAACCTCCTAGATAACCTAGGATATTCTGCCTAAAAAAATGCTTATTGCACAGCTCTGTATTTTAACAGACAGATGTCAATCCCCCACCTATGGCACGCATCATTTACATCTACGGAGATATCATGACACATGCACACAGGTAAGCGTGACTTAATGTGGCTCAGTCACAAAGATGATTTTAGTGTAATATGGGATAGGTTTCTCACGTCTCTGATTATAGCCTGACCTTCTCAGTCTCAGTATCCCACCACGTGGATTGTGATACCCAACGTGCTTAGCTCTTTTCAATATAACATCCATGGGGTAATAATACACTATTCCCATGTTGACTACAGTGTAGTGCAGGGCTGTGCATGTGAGCACCCAGCGCGATGTCGCCCTGATCAAAGCTAAGGCTTCTCCCACCCACTGCAACACCAATAATTATTTTTCCATAACAGTAAATTTGCCTATGTTGCTATTACTGTTGCTGTAATTAAACCTATATTTAAAGAGAAGCAAATGTAAAATGAATGAATTTTGTAATTAGCTACACAGTAGATCTGCTACAATAGAATACATGAAATAAAACGGTTAACACCTCAACAAGAAAAGTGTGATAACTTCAGTCCGGAAGATGTGGCTTAACCTGCATGTAAGGTTCAGCATTGAACCCGTCTGCTGCTATTATTGGAGCTTTATGCTGCACATAAATCCTCGCGGCGTTGGCATGAAATGCAGCGCTTCACTTCTATCTGACAAGCTGCAGCTTCCCAATTCGAACCCAAGATCTTTCTATTCAAATGTTTTTGATACATGGATTATTTGACTTGTGCCAGGTTTCTCTAAACCATCTGAAGGGCTAGGATAACATATATATTTGATTTTTCCTTGCAGCGCAGCACTGTTTTCCCAAAGTTATTTCATAGCTTTGTATGCGGCCTCGATAATGAGCAGTACGTTGCTTGATGATGTAAACAAGAACAAAAACCAAGTCAGGGAACATTGGCAGGCTGCCCCCACTCTTGCTCCACACCTCAATCAGCTGCTTGCAGGTGACTCCCTACTCATTGCTGCATGCTCCAGAGGTTGCCCACAGAAAGCACAGGTGAGCTGTGCACCTCCTGGGCAGAAGGGAATCGCTTTCCCAAGGTGAGACATGTAGGCTGAGACGTCTGCGATGCAGAATGGGAGCGCTGTCATGTCTCCTGCACTCACTTGTTGCCTGATTATTTTGCAGCCTTTCTGCATCTTCAAACAAAAGATGGGGAAATCCATACACAAAAGATGCGTCTTCATTTATCCATGTCACAGGGACTTGGGGAAGACTGGGGGTGGGGCAGTTGCGGTTCTTATTTAGGCATTTATTAGCCTATGAGAACAATTAAAATGCTCTGGGGATTTTGCAAGCACAGAGGAGCAGCTTATTCCTGCCCCAGAGAGTACTATCTTCATACTGTTATGGTCTAAAGAGAAAAGCAGACAAACTGTGTGGGCAGTTCAGTGATGTTCAAAAGATCTGCAACCAAACCAGCAAGCTAAAATACTTCTCCTGTTCAGGTAAATGGTATTCCATAGATATGCATATTAATTAAATTATGGTTCTGTTAAGGAGGGGTAAGTTCCCATCAACCCCATCACCCACTGGGACAGTCACTCAACAATGAGGTTTTCTTATCATGCATTCCCAAATTATTAGGATATGGGCGAGGTACAGGTTTTTGAAGAATCAAAATATTTGGTGGAAGTTCTTCTCTTTAATCACTATGTAAGTAATATTTCTTGCTGTGCTGTGTTCTGAATTGTCACAGTCCCTGCTGTGTATTACAAACTTACTGCAACTGTCAAATTAAACACTCTTTTAATAAATCAAACCTATTATCTGTGCTTGTTCTTAATTAAACCAGACAAAAGTCTGTGTCTGGGTGGGTAACTGTATATGTTCTTGTTATTTTGCAACTGCTTTTTTTCTTCACCATGTCATGCCCTCAAAGGTTCACAACAGCTACAAACTAAATAAGAAGGATTCATTCTTCCTTTTTCATGTTATTTTTTTCTTGAATCAGAAAAATGGATCAAGCTGGGATCTTTTTTTTTTGGTTTCAAACCTAAGAAATCCCACCCCCCACAGCATGTCAGGTCCTAAAAGTATCAGCAATAGATATTTTCAGCATACTGAAAATGTGCATGTGTGTGAGTGTATGCATATACACACACATACACACACACACATACATATGCATGTATATATGTGTACATACATATATGCATATATGCACACACTTTTTTGTGTGCATATATATACATATACATATACATGTACAGACATGTATCCATTGCACTGTATGTAGTGCTATATATATGTATATTGCATAAAATACACAGAGGTATATTTCTCAATACACATATACAATGTACAGTGCACATGTGTATTGCACAATACACATTAACAATGTGCTATACACATATACAATGTGTAGACATATACATAAACACACAGTGTATATGTGCTTCGTGCAATACAGGGAAGGAATGCTTCTGATTTAGTCTGTAGCTGATGTGAAAGCCTGTACCTCACCCAATGGATATAGACAGCACAATGCACATATCTATATCTATCTAGAAATATAGATATATAGATAGAGATATAACACAACACACATATACATTGTGTGTGTGTTTATGTGTATGTTTAATTACATGCACAATATATACTGGCACATGCACTTACAAGTATAAATGTCTTTAGCGCTAGTTCTGCTTTCTCCTGCCCTCCCAAGCCAAAATAATTCCCTCTCCAGCAAACAGTGAAGTCCAGATTTCCAATACCGTAAAGCAATGCCTGGCACTGAAATTTCTCCACCCTATTTTGCAAGCCTGGCAGGCGCAGATTTCCCAAGCCCCAAGTGCTGTGAAAGCCATTTGCAATGCCTCACAGTCTGGGTAGCAGACAGACACCGTCTCAAGTGAGGGCAGCTTCTAACCATCTTCTGTGATGCGTCCATGGGACCTACGCAGAGTTGAGGTGCCCAAGTCACACAGCAGAAGTTAAAATGGCCCAGTTACCATCAAATTCAGTAAGTGCCTGAATATGCTGGGCTCCTCCATGATAGACTACAGCATCGCCCGAGCCTCCGCTTGCAATCTACTCCAGCGCAGCTCTCATGCTTCACAGCCCCTAACCCCGTCGCTCAGCACCACCACGATTCAGCATGTTCTGGGAAGCATCTAACCATCCAGAGCTATGGTAGGGAGGGCCATGTCTGAGACATATCAATGGCATCAAATTAATCTTAAAGCTGATGGCACAGTGGTGTCAGAGCTGCCTCAATGACATCGAATAGCCTTAGCGCGCTCACAAGGTGGGGGGAGACCTGGCGCTGAGGAGGTACAAACTCCCCTGGTATATGCCCTAAAAAAGTCAGGCTATAGAGGTGGATAGGTGAGGCTGCTCTGCCCGTCCTGTTGATGCTGGGCCACGAGTGGAAGAGTCATGGAGCCAGATGGAGAGCGAGCAGGAGGTGGGAGTCCTGGGTGCCAGCCTCTGCCGAGAGACGAACTTGTTTGCTAACTAATGACCATGTCACGTACAATGCAAAAGTGGTGCTGGTATCACGGGCCAGGACCCAGGCCTCCACAGTGTTGTAACCACATGGCTGCAGAGGCAAGCTCGTGTCTGCTACACCCAGGTTTCAAGTCGTCTATCGTCAATGCCCGTTAGGCAGCTGTGTCAGAAGTAGGCTGAGGCGCTGTGAATTGCCAGCTACCCAGTGGGTAGCTTGAGAGAGGCAGGGGTGCCGATGTCTGCCTATGCTTTTCTGGGCTCTCTGGATCAAACTTTGGAAGTGACTCCCACACCTATTCCCTATGTAGAGGTCCCAAGCCCTTAAATCTGAAGCATTTTCAGATATCCCCCATCTTTCTACTAACAGCAAAGGGCATTTGAAACTCCCTGCTGCATCAAGCAGTCATAAATTAGGAAGGGAAGTGTGGAAGTCAAAGCATATACTGACATGGGTTCATCCTGGCATTGGTGTCACATCTGAAACTAAATTAGGCCCATTAACACAAGTCCATATGAACATCTGGACAGCAACAGGCTTCTTGCTTTGTCTTGTTTCTCCAGAGGAAGAAGAAACCCCCCACTTCAAACATAGGATCACAGACAACAAGGGTGTGAAGGGAGCTCAGGAGGTCACGTCTAGTCCAACCCCCTGCTCAAGGCAGGACCAGGCCCAACTACATCATCCCAGACAAGGCTTTGTCTATCCAGGTCTTCAAAACTTTCAAGGATAGAGACTCTCCAGGTAACCTGTTCCAGTGCTTTACTACCCTCCTAGTGAGAAAGTTTTTTCCTAATATCCAGCCTCAACTTCCCTTGCTGCAGCTGGAGCCCATTGCTCCTTGTCCTGCCATCTGCCCCCGCTGAGACCAATCCAGCTGCATCCTCTTTGCAGCCCCCCTGCAGGGAGGTGAAGGCTGCTATCAAATCCTCCCTTGGTCTTCTCTTCTGCAGTCTAAATCAGCCCAGTTCCCTCCTCCGCTCATCACAGGTTATGTGCCATCTCATCTCACCATCTTTTCAATAGACGGGGCTATTTGTGTTGCCTAAAGCCTGAAATTCAACTAATGTGAGAACTGCAAAGTCTCTGAACCATGAACATCCTACTTGAGTCCCCTTTCCTGAACCTGTGCCCCAAATCCCCTACAGGGAGTGTGGGGCCTTTTAACAGCTGCTTAGCACTGGGAAGACTGAGATATCCTTTCTCCTGCACTAGCCAATGTCATGTTAATCTAGCCAACCCCTCCCCCTTCCAAAAAAAACAAACAAACCCCAAAAAGTCCTTTATTGAACTCCCAAGATTTACGGTTCACTGTAGGGATGAATGTGGTGCAAGAAATAAGTCTTCCTCAAAGGAGAGAACTGCTCTCCTTGAAGTCATTCCTCCCATTTATTGAATGCATGTGTAAGGAGATTGCATTGTGTATAATGGGGAAGTTCATGCTGTGCTCGAGACGGCAGCCGAAATGAGAAGCTCCCAGCTGGCGGTGCTGCCCTGTGCCATGCTGGGGCTATTAGATGACTGAATGATGGCTCCCCCCGCCAGCATCCCGGCTGCATGATTTGCTGGTACAAGATTCTCTCCCGCCTCGATGCTGATTGTGAATTTCACTCGAGAGCAGTGGGGAGAGATGCGATGGGGGAAGAAAGGTGTGTGTGTGTGAAAAATATAAAAATCAGATGCAGAAGGGAGGAAAATACATCAGGTGCACACAGGAAAAGAAAGCAGAGCATTCACCTGAACAGCTGCTGGTAATGAAGTGCTGTTGTCACAGTCCTGGCAGAGCAGACCAGATTGCATGTGTTCAAGTGCACGTTCAGGCAATGAAAAAGGCAAGAGCTGGGCCTTGCCCTTCACCTACTTAGAAGTGCCTAAGGCAAGGAGGGAGCTGTGTGTGGCCAGAAGAGACGGGCCATCACGGCATCCTCTCCTTGTCCTATGACAAATTGTCACCATGGAAAAATGAGTCTCATCATCAGTGGCCATGAGAGAGGCACCTGCTAATGGACACCCTGTCCTATCCCTCCTGGCATCTCCACGAGTCTCTCACATGCAGAGAAGAGGCACAGCGTGCCCCATGCCCGGGGCAGCCCCTTCCCTTGTGGGGCAGGAGCAGTCTGGGTGCTCTCACCACGTGGAGGCTGCAGTTGCACATCAGCCATGGGGGTGTGGGGGGTCCACACGTCCCGGTTTGATAAAGCAGAAGCAGCTTTCGGCTTCTCCACCAGGAAGGTATAAATGAGCTATGGGCTGTGTGCACCGAGCCCCTTCCGCTGTCAGAAACGGGGAGAAGAAAGCAGCGCACGGTCCGCTGTTTCTGTTGTATTATTCATCACCTCTTGGGGCAAGGGGGACTGAAGATGCAAAGTGTCTGCAGCCAGAGCTCTGCAGAACACAGGGAGCATTTTGTCACTGAAGATGCAGTTACTCAGCTTCTCTTGCAGATTGTGACATTTAGAAGAAAAATATCTGCCGAGGGGAGAGCTGCATCCAGGGTTATCTGAGGCAGCACAGCGCTTGTCTCTCCAGATCAGCTGTCTACAGAAATCAGATCCTGTCTTGGCCTGCCACAGCTTGCAGAACGGGACTGGAAGGGACCCAGTGCCTGCCTTTAGCCTTGCATTAGATGTCTGTGCTCAGATGGTGCCGCGATACCTCTGCCCATTTCTGTGAGCTGCACTGAGCAGGGCAGGGCTGAACCCAAAAGCAAACCCTACGTGCCTATGGGATGTTGCTTAGCAGGGAGCAAATACCCATCACATCTTTTACACGTGTTGGCCGTGGAGATGCACGCATCCCTGGGAGTCACCTGTGCCACCGTATGAAGAAGACAGTTTAGGGGAGCAGCTGCCAAGAGCTCTCATCCTCACTAGAGACTAGAAGCAGCTTCACAGCCGACCCACT
The DNA here is from genome assembly GCF_001723915.1 of Gavialis gangeticus. Classification (NCBI taxonomy): domain Eukaryota; kingdom Metazoa; phylum Chordata; order Crocodylia; family Gavialidae; genus Gavialis; species Gavialis gangeticus. The sequence goes on along the minus strand of NW_017729025.1, from coordinate 1,098,749 downwards.
GGTGCAAGGGGGCAGGCCCCTCCGTCCCCAGTCCACCAGCTCAGCCTCCAGTGGAAGCCCACAGGATTGGGGCTTTAGCCCACATCCCCTTCAGTGGGAAAGGGCTCTCTTTGAAAAGGATCTGCTTATGATGCTTCAGCTACCCTGGCAAAACTGCCCAGGCAAAGCACATCTGTCACGCTTACAAGCCCGGGTTCGACTCTAATGAAAGCAACATGGGAAGTGTTGTGCACACTGTTGAAAGTCCCTGGTTTGGCTATGGTATTCCCAAGTAAATATCCCAACAGGTGGTACCCAGGGGGTTGTTTTAAGCCACTGTTTTTCTTCCTCTGTTATGTGACACATTAGATGTTTCCTGGCCCCTGACACAATTTAGGGCAGACCCAGGGCTGTTATATTTTGTGTGCAGCTGCCTGGGAGCTATGGTGCAGCTCTTGGAAACAGCCAAATGCAACAGGTCTCTGGCCAGATGAGCCGGTTATAGACATTATGTTTTTCTAGCTTTGATCCGGATTACAGCCATCACTATATACATGCAGACATCTGTAGTCTAAATTAAGATTGGCTCTGATCCAAATCGCCTAATTCAGACTTCCCTCGTCTGCATTAATTTTTTAATTCTCAATCAATGAGGATTAGTTCATTTAAACTGTATTAATTAACATGTATATACGGCATTGCTTTTAGGAAATATGAGTTTCTAAGGACTGTTTTAAGCATTGCAAGTATCGGTCCCCTCAAGGGAAACTCAGCTGGGTTTTTGCAACATGACACAGTCTATCAGGCACAAATAACATCTTTACAAAGTCAAATGTGCCAAGTCTCAATATCCTGACTAAGCCCCTATGCCTGCCCAAGCACTCGGGCTACCGGTCTGTGAAGAAGGGGGCAAACCCCCTTGATCACTTATTAACCCTCAATTCAAAATGAAATTTGATTTGAACTGTGTGATGTGAATCAGTCAATATGGTTTCGGAAATGGTGAGCACGTCCTCTCGACATGCAGGAAAGAGGCAGCCCCAAGGGATACAGGGGCTGGGGTGACCTGAGGATAATCCCCCACCTCCTTATTGCCAACAATGCTGCTGGGGGGACTGTAATGGGGTCGGGTCCCGTTATGCAGGGAGGAATGCATCTGAGGTGCCTCCAAATTGGGACAGCTCCTCTCCCCGCTCCAAGACCGACACAGCTGCATTGTGGATGCACCGGCAGCTGGAAGATGGCACGGAGGATGCAGCCCTGATAGTCAGCCCCAAGTTGTAGGCAATTGGGAATCTGGCCATCCTGACAGGGTGCAAGTGCTTGTTCCCACAAGAGAAGGGGAATGAAGGCAGCTTGGAGCGGCTGCCTAGGGGGGTCTCTCTTTCCGGAGCAAGGGACCAGCGGTGCTACCACGGGTGCACGCAGGCAGCATGGGCAGGCCCTGGACAGGGCTTTTCTCTTCTTGCTGAGGCCCTGGGGCTAGTCTGCACTCAAGTGAGGGTGGCTGGGACACCTGGACCACAGCGTGGAATAATGACTGTGCAGACCGCAGAGGACCAGCATGAGATAAGTGCAGCCATTTTCACTTCTTATTGTTGCTTTCGTGTTTTCTAGTTATAGAAAAACCCCGAAGGTCAAACCTCAGGCCAGTTGCTTGGGGAGGCCGGGGATCCTCAGTTGACCCACTGCAGCGAGAGTAAAAGGAGACAGGACGTGGCAGTGCACCTGACCCAATGCACCCCGCAACGCCCCTCTGGAGTTGTGGCCGCCCACCTGACTCAGAGACAAATAGCCCTGCTCATTGATCAACAGCAACAACCACTAAACCGAACTTTTGTGTCATTATTTTGTGTACGGCAGAGGTGGGGGAGTATCATGCGGTAGGCTGCTTTTCTGCTGACGCCATGCCAATGCTCTGATGAGCTATTAGGGAGTGGCTGGCAGCCCCCATGCATTAAGGTGCCGTGCCTGTATCCACAGAGGGAGCCAACAGCAATGAAACCTCAGTGGCTGAACACAAATTCAGGATTAGAGAAGTTGGCGTGTTATGGCACAATTGCAGCCCTGCATATTGGGTGGATGACAGCAAAGGCCAGAAGTGGAGGCCCAGGTTCAGATCACCACCAGCTTTGCACCCACCGAACTCTGCTGCTGCTGCTGCTGGCAGCACATAAGACAATTTAGAAAAGGAGTGATTTGAATATTTCATAATTAGTTTATGTAGGTAAATGAGAAGTCTAGTCCCATTAGAATCCATCACACAAGCAGCCTGACCCAAAGACTGCAGGCTTTGGGTTTTAACGAGAAAAAAAGTGCACGGGTGGGGGAGGCATCTGCATGTGTGCTTTAATGTACATTAGCCTATTCTAATGTGCATTAAAGCACCACTTTTAAAAAAGTACTTTTTAGTTAAATGCATATTAAAACTGGCTAGTGTGCATTAAGAGTCACTTAAAAATCATGCTTTTTAGTTAATGTGCATTAAGACAGGCTAAAGAGCATCTTTGTAGTACCTCACAATGGAGGCAGTCGATTTAATGCACATTGACTAAAGTTTGTTAATGCACATGTAGACCTGCCCAGGGTGGCATGTTCAACAGTGCTCTGTTAGCCTAATCCTGATCTGGAAATCAGGGGGTAAAAGCGCTTATTGACTCGAGTCAGAGGCACATCCAGACAGACCCAAAGGACCTTGGGAAACCCACTGTCCTACACCCAAAGTATGCATCCAAAAGCACAATGACGAGTTCTCATTCCAGCTTACCCTGGAAACAATCTGAGTTTCGGTCTCTAGGAGTTACAGTAGCTGATATTTCCTTTCCCAAGTTTTTCAGCGTTCTTTATATACACTCCAGTTGAGCAGTGAATCCATCAAACTCCGCTCAGATGTTGACTTGCAGAATCAACGTGTGGAGCTTTTCAATACCGTGCTCCTGTTCAGTGGTAGTTACTTCAGCAATCGACTCAGCTGAACGCGTAAGAAATCCCCAGTGGTTCCAGCTCTACACAAACAGTTCAGCAGTCACTGCCCTGCAGGCAACATGAATGCATGGCAAAGCTAAGAACAAAAGAAGACTTTAAGTTGCTATTATCTCCCATTAACATACTAGAAATATTGCAGTATGAACAATAACAGACTCCTTCATGAGTAATCAGTGACTACCCAGACGTGTGAATTACCAAGGCAACAGACAACAGCACAATGTTGGGAGGTTATTTGTAAGCAGAACTCAGACATGAAGCACACGTATACACACCAGCATGGACGCAATACTTGCAACCTGGACATTGAGAAGCATAGCATTGACTTCACCCTCATAATAGCTTAAAAATGTAGCAGGAAATATTATCACTGCCTCCTTCCTCCTCCTTTGTTTTTTTTTTTTGGGAGACTTGAAGATGATACTTGATTCTCAAACCTTACTGCCGGCATGGTTTAGTCCCCCAAACCTACAGGCAGTGTTGTTTTATTCAGCAAAGAAACATTGACACCTGCATATAAAGGTAATTAAGGAAGAGGTGACAGGGAAGGATCAGAGAGGGGCTACGCCATTGAAAGGTTAAAAAAAAAAAGTCCTCCTGATAGAGGAAACTAACAAAGGGTAAAGGACTGTATTAAAGATTAATACATTTTAGGGTCAGAAGGGATCTTCTATAATGTAGGCCAAGGTATTTCGTCCATTTACTTTTGCACTGAGCTAAATAATTTGTGTTTGAATAAAGGGTGTCTTTGAAAAGACTTCAAGTAAAAATGTGGTTATCTCCAGACACTGAGAATCCAGTACTTCCCCTGGTAGATTTTTTCCAGTGGGTAATCCCCGCTACCATTAAAATGCATTTTGTATTTCCAATCTGAATGTGTCTGCCAAACAAAAGGCAATTGCTCCCTCATGTGTTTTCCTTAGCTAGATGAAGGGTGCATCTACACATGCATTAACAGGCTTTAGTTAATGCTCATTAAATCTAGTACCTCCATTGTGAGGTACTAAGAAAATACATATCAACTATAGAGCACAGTTTGTAAGCGATGTTTGTAATGTATATTAGCCTGCCTTAATGCGCATTAAATAACATAGGGGTTTTTTAGAGACACTTTAATGCACATTAAAATAAGCCAATGCACACTAAATCACCCATAGATGTGCCCTTCAGCTAGGTTTAGTATCTGGGTTTTTTCCTCAGTGCTTATGCACTGCAAGCCCCTCATCTCACTTCCTTTTTTTTTCTGTTTAAGACAGACTTATAGGGCCCTGACTGTCTCTCAGGCTGTTTCTTACACCTTGGACCCTTTTTTGTGACTCCTTTGTGCACCCTCCCAATTTTTCAGCATCCTTTACAAACTGGATACTGGTCTGGGCATACTATGGGTCTCATCCATGCTCCAGTAAGGGGTGAAATCACCTTCATGCTCATAGTCACTCTTCCCCTGTTCATTCAAAAACTCCAACAGCCTTTCTTGCTAGAGTTTTGCAGACCCCTCATGCCCACTCACTTGTCTCCATGTGCGGGCATGTGAACCTCGCAGCACCTTTCTGAAGCACACAGACCCTTTTTGTGCTTGAGGTCTCAATTAGCCAAGCCGGAGAAGAAGATGCCACACAATAGGAAGTAACCTAATTAAGTTATTTTGTTTTAGTTTTAATGCTTTCTATCTCTTCCTCTTCTTATATATGGTCAGATTATAAACCCACTAAGTTCTCAGTCTAAGTGGAATCTAGTGAAAATTAATTCCACCACTCTATATTTTGTGGAAAAAAAAACCCTGAAACAAAACAAAAACAAGTAAAAAATAAACAAATGCTTATTATTGGGTTTGAATTTCCCCCTCAGTTTAATTGATTGTTGTCTTCTATTCTGCAAAAAGGTGAATAGCAATTCTCTGCCTTCTACAATTTCAGTATTTTCTGTATTTTTATTGTGTACTCTTTTTTTTTTCCCCAAGGCAAAGCAAGGATTTTACTAAACTATTTATTTAATATTTTCACCGTTAAAATAATTGCAAGAGAGCTATAAATAACCCAAGAAGGTGGTTTTATAGCTGAATTACAAACTTTGCCAAAGTCTGCACTCCATCAGAGTGTTCCCATTTGCCACTAGGGAGGCAATTTGACATTTGACTACTGTGCTGTTGTACAGTTTAGTGCTACTGGAAGTGAATTTTAAAGACCAAGTGGCTCCAAGTTGAAGTGCAAAGCAATAATAAAAGCAATCTGTTTGTGCCATGTAGTGCTCCTGTATATGGTACAAAGATGAATTCAGAGATTTAAGGGGGCGGGGGGGGGCACAACACTACTTAGCTTTTCCTCTCTTTTTCATATGAAAACCTCTCTCCTTGGTCAAACTTCCCACAAGTTAGCCTCACGTGTATTTTTAATGTATGATAACAAAGTTCCTCTTCAAGAAAATAAAAAGGGAATGCAGTCATTATGGACATTTTTAAGGTTGGGGGGGCATGTTTGGTGACTATATTAATGAGTGCCAATAAAGGAATTAAATGAAGAATAAAAATATTTAAAGTATGCACTCATGACTTCATTCCTTTTTGCTGATGGATATTTGGAGATCTAAGTAAGTAGCAGCAAAGAGGCAACAGTTGTGCTTTTCAGACTGAATTAGGAAGATACTATCCCCTTTACATTTCAAACCGTACAAGGCCCTACGGGCACAGGTGTTGTATGGGTATTCCTGGCACTGACCGATGATAGAGACTCTGCTTTAGCTTAAATGCTTTGATCATAGGGTTCTCTCTTCCACTGCCAATTTGGGATTGAGGGTATTAGCTTTTCCGAAAGAAGATGAAATGGTGATTCGGTAACAGTCTCTTCAACTTCAAATGAGAGGACTCTTTAATCTATCTGAGAAGGGCATAACAAGAAAGGATGGTTGGAAATGAGAAAGAGAGAGAGAGAGAGAGAGAGACATTTAAATTAGAAATAAGGCTTACATTATAAGAGACAGGGTCATGAACCTTTGGAACAAGAGACCAAATGACTGTATAGGATTTTTTCATTGTTTAAAAATCTTCAAATCAAGACTAGCTGTCTTTCTGGAAGATGTGTTTCAGTCAGACACAAGTTATTAGGCTTAGCAACTGGAAGAAATTCCCTGGCCTGTGTTATACAAGAGGTCAGACGAGATGATCTAAAGGTCATTTCTGGTCTTAAAAATCTGTGAATCTATGAAACCCGTGTTAGCTGAACTGCATGAACCTTTGGCTCTCCTGAGGAGGGTCTGTCGTGCTGATCCTGCACTTCGATTTCCATTTTGGTCAAAATGCCCAAGTAATAACAACAAGTGCAATCACACAAGGGCAGAGGGTTTTAAAATGTTAACCAAACTTTTCAGAAGCCTTAAAATAATCTGAGTTTTCATTAAAGTATAGAGTTCAGTTGGATTTTTTTTTTTTGATTGTGAAGCTGATTTAGCTTGCTGAGGATTTGAATTTGCCAGATTTCTTGGTACAGAATGGCTTTTAGACGTGCAGACAACTCTGCCTGTGTCTGGCAAGAACCTGACTTTTTTTGAGTTATTGGCATTTCATTTTTGTATATATGTTTTACAGGGAAAACAGAGATTATGAGCAGTTGGGGATTATTACATCATGAATTAGAAGGAGCTGCAGCCTGTGATAAAGAGAAATGTTTGAGGAGATAGAGATGATAGACTCTCTGAGGAGAACTTGGTGGAGTACGCAAGCATCATTCAATGGAACTTAAGGGGCTGAGGGTTTCAGACTCAGCCCCTCAATTCCTGAGCAAGTTACATATATTACACAATTGACTGGTTACTCATGCAATGAATTTAGACTGATCACAAGTGCAAAGTAATTATCATGTAATTAATGGTTAATTACACAACTAATTTAGACTGATCACATGTGCAAAGCAATTATCACATGACAGAAAAAAGATGATCCAGCTATAAAACAGCCAACCAGCTATCCAACTAGTGCTTGCAAGTGTATAACAGCTTTACAGCTGATTTCTTTCCAGCTTTAACATGAACGGGTAGTAGGGTCTATGTGCAAGTGGCGTTAGAGTGATGCCGTAGCTATTATGGCCCAGGAAATTTAGCAAGGGGCAAGGATTTTTAGGGTGGTATTTTTTATTGGACCAACTGTATAACTGGGATGGAGTTAGACAAGCTTTTGAATGCAAAGATTCAAAAGTTTGTCTTCCTCAATCCCGGCTAGGCAGGGCCAATAAAGATACACTCCTAGACATTCTTGCCTTAGTGTAAGTAATCATTTTGGGAAAATAATGAATGTGAATGGCTGACAACATTTATTAAATGTTAACTCATTAGTTTACTCGGTACATTAAAAGATCACAGCATCTGTATAATGGCAGTGGCAGGTGCTCTTGAAACTACCTTTTACTTCTGATAAAAGGAATTAGTAAGTTAGGAAAATTGGGTGCCTATTATTTGCCGGAACTGCTCGCATGCTACACAGCTTGATTTGCACGTGTGATTCAGCTGAGTGATCCAACTGGTAAATTAATATCAGAGAACACCACCTCTTAGCGAGCACCGTATTTGTTTAGCTGGTGGCCCTCTTAAATGCTTGAATCATATGACAGATTGAAATAGTCACAATTCCTGGTGTGCTACTTAATGAACACAGCTGAATCCAACATTGCTCACAAATCTGAAAGGACAATCTGAGAATCCATCCACCGTTCCTGCAGCTCTGAGGCTATGAATGAGTTTCCCCACTGATCAGATAAATAGGCTGGTACCCACATACCCATCCTATGCACAGATCGCTAAATACCAACTTGTTCAATATTGATTGTGTGCCTGAGGAGTATTAAATGAGCTCTCTAGATAAACACAGCCAGGCAATAACACTAGCGTGCTGAAGAACACCCATTTTATGAACTGCCTTCAACAAATATTTTAGCTCATAATTTAATATTGCTTGCTTGAGTCAAATCACTGCCTTCGCAAAGTGAAAACCTCACACCATTTAGGTTGCTGTATTTCAGGGAAATTAGTGTTCATGAAGTTGGGGGAAAGACTAGCTTAATTCCAAATTACAGCAAATACTTCTCCTATCCCCATTTTATCTACCATAGATAAAACCACTAAGCATGATTATACAAAGTAGTCACAATCTTAAGAAGATGAATTTCCAAAGTTAAAAGACCATCTTGCCATCATTCAGCTGTTAAAAATATACTCATTCCAGCATGGATTACACACAGAAAGCCCTAAAGGCAGGGCTGAATTTGATTATTTAAAAAAAATAAATAAAAGAGAGAGAAAGCCTGATAACCTTTCCATCCTGGTTTAAAGATAATCTGCAACAGAGAAGAGACAGAGCTGGATTAGTTGTAGATAAAATGTTTTTGACTTGACACTTCTTTTCCATGCCCGAGAGCAATAGAGTAGTGCTGCACATTGAACTAATCACAGCAACGCCTGCAACAGCCACTAAGGGAGGCTCATTGCCGACCTTTTATCACATCCCCTTGCATGGAGCAGTATTTCAAATGAACACTTTGCCACCAGAAACAACACCAGGCTCACAGCGAGGACAAGTCGCAAGGGCCCACAACGGGAACAACATCTCCCAGTAGCAGGAAACAGAGAGTTTAGGAATTGCAGGCCCCTGGGCCTCATGGGAAAAGGGGTGGGGAGGGGTTCAGGAGCAGTGACCCCAGCTCCCACCCCCTTCCCTGGGATGGGTACACCATGCTGTCATTTTTAAATCCCTGAATCAGGCAAGGACCCAGCTCTCCCATCTTGCCACCCCGTCCCTTGCCTCTTTGCTCAGTGAGGCATCTCCTCCCCTCCCCTGATATTCCCACCCCTCCATTGCCCACCACAGAGGCTGTCCCTGGCTGATGGGGTGGAGCTCCAGAGCCAATCCCCAGGCTCAGCAGTGGTCCCCTTCCCTGCACCAGGCTGGCAGGAAGCACCTGGAGGACCGGGTCAGGAGGAGAAACTTGCCCGCTGCCACCCCAAAAAAGTCCTCAGCTGATGCTGACATGGCATGGTATGAAAAAGGGGTGCAACTGTGCCATGGCCCACCCTCTGGATCTGCCCCAAATCAGCTGTACACTTTGTTACGGTCTAGTCCTGCATCACGTCTCCAAGAGAGGCCTGAGGCAGATGCTTCCAGGGAAAGCATGAGAAGTAGAGCGGTGCAAAACAGCACCGTTTCATTTTGACTTCCATTTTGCCGCTTCGAAGTGGCAGCGTTTCGTTTTGCTGTTTCGAGAGCACTGCTCCATTTCGTTTCGTCAAAACTGTTTCACTGTTTCGACGCGTTTCACCATTTCACCCATAGGCTATAATGGAGAATCACAAAAATGCCTATAACTTTGTCATTTCCTGTCTGATGCAAATGAAAACAACAGGGATGGTAGCCACTGTTGCAGTCACAAAGCCTGTCAAGGTTCAAGAAGATAGGCATGGGGGTTTCTGGAAAACTGCACCTCAAGGTGCTGACACGCAAAACTCGTGACACGTGTGACTTTTTATGCACTTTTTCCGTCCCTCCCCCGAGCACTGGGATTGGCAGGGACCTTAGGGAAGGATCGCAGTCACTGGCCAGCTACACAGTCAATATGAGAGCAGTCCTTCCCCCTTTTCCTCCCTCCCTCTCCTTACTTTCTGTTTAGCTGCAAGCAAACCTGGCTTAGAAACTCAAAAAGTTTCGAGTTCCCTCGTTTCATTTCAAAGCTGTTTCAAAGCCTTTCCTTTCATTTTGATTTCACTGTTTTGAGCTCAAAAAGAATCAAAACAGTGTCAAAATGAAACACCTGTCAAAATTTTGCACAGCCCTAATGAGAAACCCCCATTGTCCCAGATGCGGGATGCCCTTCCTCCATGTTAGTCTCTAACCATTAGAGACCAGGTTGAGATCTCTCTCAAGCCCTGGAGCATGAGGTCTTAGATTTAAGCCTGACATTTGTATTCGCATTAGTGGCGACTGTTGTGGTCCACCAGGCTGGCCAGGCTAGGGGGTAGGGCCAGCAGTGGGACAGGGTTTGCAGTCAGAAGCAATGAGTCAGGAAACAAATACTATGCGGCATCAGGATCCAGGAATCCTAGTTACCAAATTCAAAGAAGGGCCAAAAACGGAGTCAAACTGGGATCCAGAGCCAGGAAGCAGATTCACAGGGAAAGTCCACAGCTGAAATCCAGAAGCAAGCCAAAAGCCAGGGGCGATGCCAGAGCAGGGGCTGCTCAGGGCTTGGAGACCAGTAAGTTGTGCAGCAAACTCAGGTGTTGGAGTTGCTCCTTAAGAGCAACTCAGAATCAGTCAGAGGAAAAGGCTGGGCATCAGCTGGTCTTGATTCGCTCCGGCCATGCAGCTGACCCTGTGAGAGGAGCACCAGGCAGGAGCCAAACCGAGCCTTGCACGGCTAGCTCCCTTGCCCGGGCTGCAGGGGAGGAGCCTTACGGTGATGTTGGTGGATGTTCTCAGTATCCTTTCAGTGGCTGTTTCCTTATTGAAGCATGCATTCTTCTTAGCCTCCTAATGATGCTTGGCAAGGATTTCCCTGTCCAATTATAGGCAGAATCAACATTTTTTTCTCCTAAAGTGGTAAGTTCTGCACCATTTACTCTTAAATAAAATATTTCACCTCAATAGCCCCTCATTTCCCAGCTGTCGGTCAGCAAGGACCATCATTCCCAAATGCTCTTCTGTACCCAAGGGCTCCAAAGGGAATGCTTTTCTCATCCTGTGAAAACTCCTGAGATCTGTTAAGTTTCCTGTCTTGAAGATGAAATGTCACAAAAAAATATTTGACATGTTGAATCAAAAAATACAGTTTAAAAAAAAGATTAATTTTAGGTCCATTTAAATGTTTCATTGGATAATCTCAAAAGATTTGGGGGGGGGGGGG
>NW_017729025.1:1078253-1087787 GCF_001723915.1 Gavialis gangeticus | reverse complement strand
TCCAAAAAATTTGGGGGGGGGGGGGGTTGTGTGTGTCCTCACACTTTTTTTTTCCTTCTTAATTCCTAAATTTGCTGAAGTTTGGATTTAAAAAGGTTGTTTTGGCTTGAAAAAAAAATGGACTGATTGCCAGCTGGAAGATCTCACAAGGACAGATTGACAGTACCAAAAGTTTTCAGTTCTAAATTGGAAGATTCATCAAATTTCCATCATCTCGTGGACATTTTGGTTTTCAGTGACTTTTTTTCCCAGAAAAGTTCACTGAAAAAGGTTCCGAATAGTGTTATTCTAGACAATCACTTCATGTGCTTTCACCACACTTCTCATTTGTCTCCTTTCTAAGAACAGCTGTCCCAGTATGTATGATTTTTATGTATCGGAGAACTTTTCAAGATCCTTAATATTCTCATTGTCCTTTGCTGACACCCTGTCCCCACACAGTGTAATATCCTTTTTTTGAAATGGAGTTACCAGCACTGCATGTGATCTCCAAAAGAGGCATCAGCACATTCCCTGTATCATTCTTCCTCTCATTCCTCAGGCATCCTCACTTGACCAGACAGTAGATACAGCTAAATTAGGAGCCTGTTGTGTGACCGGATGGCTTGGGCACTTCTCTCCAATGTGCATTCATTTGCATTTATCATAAGGAAATCCCATTCCCCATTTTACTACTACTCACCTAGCTTGTTAAGGTTTCTCAAATTTCTCTTGACTCTCTCCATGGAGGATGCTGGCCATTCACTCCATAAGAACATTTTTTTTTTTAAGCCTTTTGTGGAGGACCTTTAGACACCCATATAATTATGCCAACTGGTTCTGGTCCACATTAGTCTACTACTAATCAAGATATTCTAAGAGATAAGTGAAACTCAATTTTCCTTTGCAGAAACCAGTCGTAGGTTTTGCAGATGTTCGTTGTTCTATCCGTAATGATCATTTTGGATGAGTTCTCCAGGTGCAGCTATAAGTCTTCCTGCTCTGCAATTCCCTTCATTACCTGAAGAACCTTTCTAAACATAGGTACAGCCTTTGCTACCCTCCAGTGGTTGCTTTAATGAGACAATGCCTGGTTTTTGGTCAAAACTCATTCATATCATACTTGCATTAATTCATAATTCATAGACAGAGTACTCTGGTTTGGATGCATATTACTCTTTAATGTCTCTGTTTGATCCTGGAGCTCTTCTTCTCATGCAAATCCAAGTTCTGAATCAAAAGTTTCTAAAAATGAGGCTTGTTCCTGTCAAAAACAAACCACTGCAGCTGTGTACTGTAAAGCCAATGCTTTTCACTGTTGACTTAATTCAAGGGTTGAGCCTGCTAATGTAGGTAATACAGAAGTCATAAGCCCTCTTCATGCTCAGAATCACAGACCGATAAAGATTCATTAAAAGGATTGTGCAATTTGATTGCCTGGGATAGGCATGGATTGAACCCAATGACCCAGCTGTATCCTTGGGTAGGATCTGCCTGGCGATCCTCCATGGGTTGGATTTGGGTTTGTAAACTAAAACCATGGGATATCATCAGTAAGGAGCCTCTTCTCATGGTGCTGTCTGCTGTGTTACTTCTGAAGGAATATAGAGGCCTGGAGGGTATATACATATAGAGGTGTTAACATAGCATGGCACTGCCCTGTATTCAAAAACAAAACCAAAGATGGAGGTTTTCAGCACAGGGATCTTGGCCTGCTTGGTCCCACAGCAAACAGTCACTGTCACAAAACCATTCCAACCTTTTATAAAAGGTAAGTAAAAATAAGGAAAATATTAGGGCATTTGCAAGATTAAAAGTCTTTTGCTTTAGCAATAGTTTCTGTTTAGTTGTGGAAGAGAGGGAGGTGGGAGGACACAAACCTTATCTGACCTTTTTAGATGGTATTAATTGTCCCGTGTGAGGAAAGGAGATATCGTTGAGACGTCCCTTGTTCCCGGAGCCCAGTTCTGCTGTGTTCTGCGTTTTGATCAGGACTTTGCATCCAAAGCTTTGGGGGAGATGCTGTGTGGGCCCCTCTCTCTGTCTCAGAGTAGTTAGGGCATCTTTCAGGAATGAGCTAATGAAGCCCCCTTACATAATGATGGGTCTCAGGAGACCCCGGGACATCTACCCATCTCACCTGTTAAATAACAGATGCCAAAAAAAAAAAAAGAGAGAGAGTAAGATGGGCAGAATAGGTAATCCTTGCATAACTTTTGCTTACCAATGAGGCAGTATTTCTGGTGATCAGTTTTGCTTCACTGACTTCCAGTCCCACACTCTTCTCATTTGCAAGACGTCATCTTGTCACAGTCCTTGAATGGTATCACTAAACCTATCTGAACAAATTCAGTCTGCCTTTAACTTTTTGCATGTGCTTTGCAAACACAAGTGTGTGTGTGTGACAAGCAGAGTTCAACTTTTGTAACCTCTGACAACTTAGCGTATAGGCCTTGGCACAAGGCTTGCGTCCGCCAACAGACCTTTACTTTCTGGGCCAGGTTCTGCTATTCCTACTCCCAGGGGGTAGGACCTTCCACCCTGTGTCATCAGCAGGGCTCTGTACTCAGTAACTTGCAGGATTTAAGGTGGCATGTTTGGGCATCCTCTTTGGTATGTCCGACTGAGGTGGCAGAACTCATTCATTTTCAATGCCTAGTTCAACGTCCAACTTTTTGTGGCATTCGCATGGACACCAATTCTCTTTCTTGCTTTTATAATGGAGCTCAGTCCAATCTGTTGTTTTACTGATTGTTTTGTCATCATCGCCTGGATATAGCCAGGGCTTCCCACTCTAAAGTCTTCACTAATATATTTTAAAAATACGCATTGGAGCTTCAGTTTCACTAAATCCTTTCATGCACTAAAAATTTAGTGAGTTCCTTGCTCCATTATTCAAAAACATAACACACCCAGCCAAGACAGTCATTTTATTTCCTGGAGCCATTCAGTAATATATAGGCCTACTAAAATAGTCAGGACTTTTATTGTCTTCTCATTATTCCACCAAAGCACCTGATGCTACTTGCCAAAACCCATGATCATAGATTAAATTGCTGAAGGTAAATTGAATATTTATAGGATTTTGGCACTATTATATGGCTACAGTTAAAAGACAGTTTCTTTACACTTTGAAAATAATAAAAGAAAACAAAGATAAAAACTGGCTTTAGCTATAAGTCAATGTTTGCACCCATTTATTACTCTTATTCTACTCCTTCTGGACAAGTATCCATGTTTCCCTTCTGTAGATGGTGCTAGTAAATTTTGCAGTGAGACGCTGGGACTGCAGTTCTGAGATAGCTTAAACGTGGCTAAAAATAGCTAGGAGGGGATCTAGCACTGAGCAGTGCAATGCAAATCTTCCTCTGCTGCTTGAAATCTGGAAATACAACCGATGCTGCATCAGCACGCTTCAACATAAAAAGGAGCTTAACAACTGGCATGTAAGGGAAGGACAAAGTTGGAGGCAATCTCCCAGCTGTGAGGTCTCCTGGCCAGTGCATGTGCATGTATTTATATGTGGAGCAGAACAAGGGAGGGGGAAGGAGGAGATCGAGAGAGTAAAAAAAAAAATAAAGTATGAGAAAAATCCAGGGGAGTTTGATAAATGTACTAGCAAACATAGCAGAAGTGTAAAGGAGTTGGAGAGAAGTCCTAGGCCCTGTTCCAAAATATAAGGCCAGTTAAAGCAAGACAAGATTCGTAAGGAGGAGGGAAACTGAGGCAGGATTGCTACTGCCCTGCCTCCAGGGATGAGGCTGCCCTGGCCACTGTGGCCACGGACCTCTTCTTGTGTGGCAGTGAGATCAGGTCTAGAGAGCACCTGCCAGGAGGAGGGATCTCTTCTAGCCTGGTGGGTAATGGGGAGGAGAAGCTGGCTGGATCACTACTGCCATGCATCGTCCACGAGATCAAGGTAATTGTGTAGGTTTAGAGAATTGTGTAGGTTTAGAGAATTATAGGAAATTAGGGTTGGAAAGGACCTCACCAGGTTGCCTAATGCAGCCCCCTGCTCAAGGCAGCATCATCCCTGACTAAACCATCCCAGCCAAGCGTCTTGAAAACGCCCAAGGATGGAGAGTCCACAGCTCAAAAATCCTCTCCCAATGCTTGACCACCCTCAGAGTCTTAGTTCCTCCTCATCTCCAGCCTAAATTTCCACTGCCACTAAGCCCACCACCTTACAGTACTTTCATTTAATACATATGTCATTAGTTGGTGAATGCAAATGTCATGAGATAGTGTTAAAAGCCTTGCTAAAGTCAAGGTATATCACATCTATTGCTTCCCCCACTGACAGAGCCTGTCATTTTATCACAGAAGGAAATCAGATTATGTGCATTTAATTTAGATCAGAAAAATGTGCTTAAAACTTTTCTGAGGTACTTGGTATCAGACACCATGCTACCTAAGCATCTAACACTGACATAGTCCAAAACCAATGTACTCTATACAAGTACATTTTGAATCTAACTGATATAACAGAACCATTCAACATCTCAGCTACCGAAGAGAAAATAAAACAATCCACTTTAGCAAATCTGCAGAGTACTGAAATTGGAAAAGAGGCAAATAATTCAGACAGACCTGGATGGCTTGGTAAACTACTGTTGCTTGAAAAACACATCTCCTTGTACAGCCTGTTTTTTAAGGTCCATATCTAGGAACTGAAAAATGTAGATCACAGTTACTGGCTGCAAGACTAAGGGAAGTGGTGACTGAGCTTCCAGTGCGGAGCAACGTAGCAGCTACGAGAGTCAGCTCAACCCCCAAGTGCATGAATAGGGCACTATTTAATAGTACTACGACCTCTGCCTCTGGAAATACTGAGACCATTACTGAATATTGCAGTCAGCTCCAGTTCCCACATTTCAAAACGGATGCTAACAAATTGGAGAAGGGTTCAGAAAAGGGCCACACGAATGAGTCAAGCTCTGGAAATGCCTGCCTTACAGGGAGAGATTTTAAAAGTTCAGTGCATTTAATTTAACATAATGAGACAGTTTGGAGGTGACTTGGTCAAAGTCCAAGAGACTTAGAGAGATGTTTAATCTAGCAGACCAAGACTTGATGCTGGCCAAAGGCTGGAAGCCAAAGCTAGACAAATTCAACCTGAAAATAAGGTGCAACTATACTGAGGATAATTAACTATAGGGAAAATACCCAGCTGTGGTGGAAGGGCACTTTGTGCCTGAAAGGTTATCTAATCTCTCCCTCAACTCTACACTTGGTTCAGTAAAAGGTATTACCAAAAACCCCTTGCTTCTCACATAGATGTTTTGGGTACACAATCAATAAAAATATTTAGCTCAAGGCTGGCACTGTGTCTAGACGATGTTCAAATTGTGTATCAAGCTACGGACCTTCATGCAGCACGTACTAAGCAAAATTCTCCACCCTGAATTATGCAGGAGATTATTATAATATGCCCTTCTGACCTGAAAAACTTATGAATAATGCTGTATCAAATTGTGTAAAACAGTTTAAAAGAGTGTTATCATGAAAGTACATGATTCATTACAACAAACAGGAGACACTCACCTAGAAAAGAAGCTTTTTCAATCAATATTAAGTGGTAGATGATTACAAATAAAGAACAGGATGCTGCTATTGTATTGCATGTCTTACCAATAATAGTATGGCTTTATTTTTTGCATTGTCTAAGAAAACCAGACAATCTCTCATAGCAAATACTCCTGGAACTACAGGGCTAACCTTGTTTACCCAGATGCACTGTGCAGTTAGCAGCCCAAAGTGGACAACTTTTGCATAATGCTAAAAATGCCTGTCATTCACAGTGAAAACTATCAGGACTCTTAACATCTGACCCTACCTATAGTTTGGTAGGAGTAGGAGCCAGTCACATGTTGTACAATAACTGGATTGTGATGCACCTTAGACCTCTCCCGTACCACTTCATTACATCATCAACATCCTTTAGGCCCTAGATAAATCTCGAATACAAAACATATGCATTAAAACTCATACTCAAAGCAAGCCTGTAGAGCAGGTAAATGGCACTAAATTACTTGACATTTGGTTAAATAAAGCATCAGAGATTTTTTTTATAAAACACACAGGTCACCATGAATTAGATAAAAAACCTGGAATCAAACTTAGATGTTTTGACCACCTGCTGCTTGCTTTATGCTTGACACCATGTCCCCTTTGCAAATCTACATTGGGGCATAATTAACTTAAATAGTTTTGAGCACCCTGGAGAACAGGAAGCAATATCACCAGAGGATTCTTCTTTAAGCTCCCCTCTTCTCTCCCCAACCCCCGTTCTCCTTCCACTTACTCAGAAGTGTTTTGGAACAAAAACTTTCCTCTCTCCTTAAGCTTCATAACTTCTTTCAAGGCCATTTACTGCTGAACAAACTATAAGTAATTAAACAATTCATCATGCTGCTCTGTTGTGAAATTTTTGTAGTGCTCTTCAACTCTGAAGAGCTAGATGAATCAGTACTGTGTTTATAATTATATATATATATATATATATATATATATATATATATTATACACACACACACACACACATACATATATATATACACACATATATATATATATATATAAATCACTATAGATAGATAGATAGATAGATAGATATAAATTGGTATCTACCCTGCTATTGCATGCAGCACCTTTAAAGAACATATAGGATAAAGGAGAAAGCTATCAGAAATCAAAAATTTTCTCTTAATAACATCTCTCTGGTATCTGCCCCTCCCCTTTAATACAGCTATAAAACTACCAGGATATATTAACATTTAAAAGTTTCAGTGGGGAAAAATACCATTGCTTTCAGACAAGTGGGAAGCTCAATTAATTTTAGACAACTGTAGAATAAATATATATTTTATTCTACAGTTTCTCAAGCTACTATATAACCTCTGCTCTGGGACTGTGGAAAATGTAGTAGTGCAACACTTTTCTGACTACAGAAAAATATCCAGCCAAGTATATTCAGTTTAATAAATCTCTATAGCTCTTGCATATTATATAACTTTTTTTCCAAAGTGTATGAAGGTGACACAGTTTCTGAATGTATTAGAGGTAGGTACAATCTGCTGCTCAGGGTCAGCTACAGCAGTTACACTGAAAACTTATTTCAACATTTAGTTAGAAATAGAACGGGTTGAAATTAGCTGAAATATATATTTTTTTCCCACCCAGGAACTCATGCTTGAACATTTTGACCCTTCATTCTGCATAACTTTTGCTTATTAAAAATAATGTGTCAACGGGGCAAAACTCTCCTAATTTTTCTCCCAACAGAAATTTGCACATTTCAGGTCTAGCTCAAAATTTTGTGTTTTTGTAATTTTCTGTCAGGTTTCCAAGGCAATCCTCTTTAAGCAATCTGGCTTGTCAGGCGGAGCCTAGGAAGAAAGCATTAGATTCCTGACCCACAAATAGGTGTATTTTTTTCTAGAGTGTGCAATACAGAAGAAACCAGACCCAGTCTTCTTTGGCATATCTAGGATATGAATGGAGAGAACATTATGCCCATGTTCGGTTCCAGTCCTTTAGAATAGGCAACATGGATTCATCATGTTATCTTTTTCACTGATTCTTCAGTCTCCATCTTCAAACCACTGGGTTTCCAGCCCCCTCTAGTTCTGTCATAAAGCTGTTCCAAAACTTCCCTGCTCCACATCACTTCCCTTCCCCCTCCACCATTTACTGCCCTGCCATCCTTCAAAATCAGGGACGATTTTATTTATCTGCAAATCATCAATGCAAATTTTAAATAGCACTGCAGCGAGAATGGATGACTCCTGAAATACCCCAGATCAGTGGAGGTGCCTCATCCATCTCTCCTTTTTGAGGACTGGCTGTGACCTTACAGTTTCATTTTGTTTAAGTTGGAATATTGTGCAAAACTAAGTGAAATGCTTACAAAATCTCATTCCTGTTATGTTTTTGATGCATGAACACATGGCACTATGGGCACCACATGGATTTTGTTCAGCGTATGATCATAATTGCTGGGGAAAAAAAAAAAGTACTTCTATTAAATTCTGCAACTATAACACTCTTTAGGGTTGATCTAAAACTAAAATATAACACAGATCCTGGATAACACTATACTAAACAATACTATTAAACTCAGATATATTCTAAATTACACTATTTTGGCCTTGTTAATAAAGCCACCAGACTCTAAGCCTACCAAATTAAGTAAGTAATAGGCAACTAGAATGAAAGGAGAACAAAATATTTGAACTGAAGGAGACATTAAGAATATATCTGCCTCATTTGCCATGTTTTCCCAGTGCTATGGGCAGAACATGAAGAGATGGATAAGATCATTGGAACAGTCACAAAAGTTGCTTAAGTTATACAAGGCTTAAGTGGAAAATTGAAAATTTTAATAAAGCATTAAGTAATTGAAGGTATTTAGCAACTAGTTGCAGGAAACATTGCACAAGCCTATTCTTAAAATTTGTTTTTAAGACTCCTATCCACTTTTTCTTAACAGTTCTTAATCAGTTGCACAGATACCAACAGTGCCCAGTTACATGGTATGTGGCCACAGCTCAGTAACTCCGACTGAAGAACAAATAACACACATCTTCTTATATTGTGAGAGGCGAGGAGTTCTGGGGTGGCATCTTTTATTGGACCAATGGCAAAGCAGGGAGAAATCTTAGGCATGCTTCCAGGGACAAGGCAGCCGTCCTTAGATCTGCGAGAGAAGATAAGATATTATCTACCACAAGCCTTGCCTTGAATATTTCCTGGACAACAGAATCACAGACAATGAGGGTCGAAGGGACCTCAGGAGGTCACATCTAGTCCAACCCCCTGCTCCAAGGAGGACCAGCCCCAACTACATCATCCTAGACAAGGCTTTGTCTAGCCGGGTCTTTAAAACCTCAAGGGATGGAGATCCCACCACCTCTTTGGGTAACCTGTCCTAGTGCTTCACCACCCTCCTGGTGAAAAAGTTTTTCCTAATATCCAGCCTCAACTTCCCTTGCTGCAGCTGGAGTCCATTGCTCCTTGTCCTGTCACCTGCCTCCACTGACACCAGTCCAGCTCCATCCTCTTTGCAGCCCCCTGCAGGGAGGTGAAGGCTGCTATTCAATCCCCCCTCGGTCTTCTCTTCTGCAGACTAAATCAGCCCAGTTCCCTCAGCCTCTCCTCACCAGTCCTGTCCCCCAGCCCCACAACCATTTTCACTGCCCTCCGCTAGGCTCTCTCCAACTTATCCACATCCCTTCTGTAGTGGGGGCCCACAGCTGGACACAGCACTCCAGATGTGGCCTCCCCAGTGCTGAACGTCATTCTCCCCTTGTACTTGGCCTTGGTGAGGCCGCAGCTGGAGTACTGCATCCAGTTTTGGGCTCCACAATTCAAAAAGGATGTGGAGAAGCTTGAGAGAGTCCAGAGAAGAGCCACACGCATGATCAGAGGTCAGGAAAACAGACCTTACCACAACAGGCTGAGAGCCATGGGGCTCTTTAGCCTGGAAAAGCGCAGGCTCAGGGGTGATCTGATGGCCACCTATAAGTTTATCAGGGGTGACCACCAGGATCTGGG
>NW_017729025.1:1077429-1078211 GCF_001723915.1 Gavialis gangeticus | reverse complement strand
GACTTCCAGCCCTTTGGGCGGGGGCTGGACTCAATGATCTTCCGAGGTTCCTTCCAGCCCTAATGTCTATGAAATATATGAATAGAGGGGAATAATCTCTGCCCTTGATCTGCTGGCAATGCTTATCCCAGTGCAGGCCAGGATGCCGGTAGCCTTCCTTGCAGCAAGGACATGCTGCTGGATCCTGTTCAGCTTCTTGTCTCCTGTCCCCCCAGATCCTTTTCTGCAGAGCTGCTGCCCAGCCCGTCACCCCCAGCCTGCACCCGGTGCATGAGATTGGTCTCTCCTAAGTGCAGGACTTTGCACTTGTCTTTAGTAAACCTCATGAGATTTCTTTTGGCCCAAGCCTCCAATTTGTTGAAGTCAGTCTGAATGCTAGCCCTGTCCTCCAGTGTATCTACTGCTACCCCCAGCTTGGTGTCATCTTCAAACTTGCTGAGGGTGCACTGCATCCTATCTTCCTGGGCATGTTTGCCATCATGGTTACAACATCACTACACCACTGCCTCTTCTTTTACTGCTATTCACTGGCACTGCAGCAGTGCCTTCAGGGTCCATTTGAGATTGGAGCTCTCTCCCCAGCTGTACTGAGCACTGAACAGATGCATATATTAGAAAACAGTACCTACTCCTACCCCAAACAGCTTAGCATCTAAAAGGACAAAGGCAGTTTTAACTTTGTACAAACATGGAGGGAAATATAGGTCCTTATACAAGGAAGTTTCATGGTTTTATAGTTGGTTGGGTCAGAAGGGACCTGAGTAGATCATCTAGTCCGACCC
>NW_017729025.1:1077145-1077418 GCF_001723915.1 Gavialis gangeticus | reverse complement strand
TTCTCATCCACCCACCCTTGCAACCTGTCCAGGTCTGATTGTAACCTGTTGCTTCCTTCTAGTGTGCGCACGTCCCTCCACATCTTAGTGTCATCAGCAAATTTAAACCGGGTGCTTTTTACCCCCTTGTCCAAATCACTGATGAAGATGTTGAACAGTGCGGGCCCGAGGACCGAGCCCTGGGGGAGCCCACTGCCCACATCCCTCCAAGTTGAGAAGGACCCATCCACTACCACCCTCTGGGTGCGGCCCTCCAGCCAGTTGGCGACCCAT
>NW_017729025.1:1074196-1076397 GCF_001723915.1 Gavialis gangeticus | reverse complement strand
CTGTGCTGCGCGCGCCCTTGGCTCCCTCCGAGCCTATGTGCCAGCCCTGTCTCGGGCTTCCTGGCACTGGGGCTCAGGTGGCATGCAGCCGTGCCTGGCCCCTGACCCTTCTCAGGGTCCCTATGCCACACGCCTCTTGTGCGCCTGCCCTCGCTGGGGCCTGCTCCACGCTGCACGTGCCCTTGGCTCCCTCCGAGCCTGCTCCGTGCTGCACGCGCCCTTGGCTCCCTCCGAGCCTACGCACCAGCCCTGTCTCGGGCTTCCCAGTGCTGGGGCTCAGGTGGCATGCAGCCGTGCCTGGCCCCCTGACCCTTCTCAGGGTCCTAGGCCCTCCCTGGGCCGAATACTGCCCTCTCGGGCTGGGGTCTCAACCCCACACACCGCACCACGCTGGTGCCAAGTTGCTGCGCCTTCCCGGCGCTGCTCGGTGCCCGCACAGGGCACCCAGGAAACCCCCGGACTACTTGGGATCTCCCATGAGGCCTCCTTACACCTCTACAGCCTTACCCGGTCCTCCGGATGATGTACACAACTGAATCATGAGCCAACTGGCTGCAACCAAAATCATAAGCCTACTGGCTATAACAACA
Source organism: Gavialis gangeticus (assembly GCF_001723915.1). Classification (NCBI taxonomy): domain Eukaryota; kingdom Metazoa; phylum Chordata; order Crocodylia; family Gavialidae; genus Gavialis; species Gavialis gangeticus. The sequence continues at coordinate 1,075,807 of NW_017729025.1, read as the reverse complement.
CAATCAGCCTACCGGCTTCTACATCAAGTCCCGGCCGTCCTGGCTCTTGGGCCAAAGCCTTCTGGTCAGGCTTCTCTCCGCCTGCACCATAATACAGCCCTCTATGTGTCAAGCGGCACTGCTCAGTCTAGCTCTCCCGCAGAGCTCTTACACGCAGGCTGCCAGAAGGGAACTGCCAGCCAGGCTCCGGCCTAGCTGTTTATAAGGGCCCAGCCCTGCCCCCTTCCGGTCACATGGCCAACCTGGTTACTCCCGCAACCCACAGCTGAGCTACCCTGGTGATTGGCAGCTGCTCTAATCCTTACTCAGGAACGGGGCACCCAAGTGACCCCGTGACAGTTTTGCTGAACTGGGCCCTCAAAGACTTGTCCAAAGAAGTCTAGGGCATAAAAGGAATTAAGCCCAAATCACCAGTATCTCAGTTTTCTGCCTTAACCACATAACCATGCATCATGCTCTTCAAATACAAGAACAACTTGCAGTGATAAAGCAGTATGGCTCCATTCCTGGCTGCAGAGTGCTCAAAAACTCACAAGAGATGGCAAATCACGTAATAGGTAAAGGCCCAGTACCAGTTCAGCACAGGCTCGCCTTCTCCACAAACTGGTCAACATGCCATCTATTGAAAACATACTCTATGAAACATACCCCAAGACCAAGATGCAAAACGATGTAGGACCCCATGTCCCAATACAGGGATGGGGACCTCCTAGAAAAGAAGACTGAAATATGGACTGAAATAGTCTTTTCATTTAACTTCTGCCTACACAAAATCCCTTCACAGGGGAGAAGGCTGGGAAACAGTGGTCACATTTACACGTGCATTAATGCATCCTAACTACAGCACATTAAGTTTGGTACCTGCATAATAACAGGTACTAACTTAATGCATGGTAATTGGCACTACTGCACAGTAGCACTTGTGCAAATTTTTTACGTGATGCCAGTGTGCAGTAGACTAATTCTACTGCACATTAATATGGCTTTCGCCACGATGTGCGAATACGCAGTAGAATTAGTTTACTGTACTTTTAGCATCTTATGTAGATTCACCCAGGAAAAACAAGGCCTCAAATTCCTCTACACAAACACTCGTAGTATGAGAAACAAGCAAAAGGAACTTACCCTCCTGCTAGCTGACACCAACCCAGACATAGTGGGGCTCACTGAAATGTGGTGGAACTGAATGCATGACTGGGCAGTGAATATCAAGGGCTATAGGCTGTAAAGGAGAGACAGGACAGGAAGGAAAGGTGGGGGTGTGGCAGTCTACATTAAGGAGGAATACGCATCCTCACCAGGTAGCACAGAGTCAGAGGAGGGGCACACTGAAGTGCTCTGGGTCCAAATACAAGGCAGTCGAGGGGAAAGAGACTCAATGGTGGGGGTCTAGTACAGACCACCCAACCAAGGGGAAGAGCTAGACCAGGAATTCTTAAGTCAGCTCACAGAGGTAGTTAGGTCAAAGGACGTGGTCATCATGGGTGACCTGAACTTTCCAGACATCTGCTGGGCAGAGCAGATAGCCAGGTATGACTGCTCACGTAGGTTCCTAGCCCAAATGCAGGACCTCCATCTAACCCAGGAGGTGCACAGCCCCACCAGGGGAGA
>NW_017729025.1:1053992-1068343 GCF_001723915.1 Gavialis gangeticus | reverse complement strand
CTATGAGGAGAGACTATGGGACCTGAACCTGTTCAGCCTCCACAAGAGAAGGCTGAGGGGGGATCTAGTGGCCTGTTACAAACTAGTCAGGGGGGACCAGCAGGCATTGGGGGAGTCCCTGTTCCCCCGAGCACTGCCAGGAGTGACCAGGAATAATGGTCACAAGCTGGCAGAGAGGAGATTCAGACTAGACATCAGAAGGAGTGACTTCATGGTCAGGGTGGCTAGGATCTGGAACCAACTCCCAAGAGAAGTGGTGCTGGCTCCTACCCTGGGGAGCTTTAAGACAAGGTTAGATGAACACCCAGCCGGGGTCGTTTGACCCCAGTACTCTTTCCTGCCATGGCAGGGGGTCGGACTCGATGATCTGCTCATGTCCCTTCCGACCCGACCAACTATGAAACTATGAAACTATTAAATTACCTTCAGATCACATGTTCTGCAGGAAAACATCACATTGTTGAACAAAGATCAAGATGAAAAATACAACCTCCCTCCCCACCCAACAGCCTCCATAACAAAGAACCCTGTCCTGATGCACCATTCTCCATTGATTGCACCATTGATTTTACTCAATATCCCTCTTGTCAAAACAGTTTTAAAATAATTGTCCACCTGCACCTTTTTTTCCTCCTAGTATGTAAATATGACTCTTGCTGGGTTTTTGAAATAATCAAAATCTCATTATCTGTGACTTTACAGTGGGTTACTGAAGGGGAGAAACAAGGTTATGAAATTATACACACTGTCTGTAATGTCTCAATGTCTCAATAGCCAAAAAGAGGGGGGGAAAAATGCAAAACTCTAAGAGAAAATATTCCATTTTACAAATCTCTCCCAACTTCCACAAAGGAGAAGATTATGAATCCTGAATTTAATCCAGGTTACCACCATTGTAAGTAAATGATAATAAAGAGTTAGCAATCATCATTTGGATGGAAAAAGGACTGTTTTGTTCACTGAAAGGATACACGGTCAGTTGGGGACAGTTATCCTACCCTGTTAATGCAAAAGGAAAAGAGCCAAGTGAAACTAATTCCATATAAATGATTTCATTATAGACCTAGCTCATAACTAGCACAGCTGTTGCAATCTTTTACATTTTATAATATACATCTAACTAGTAAAGAATGTGGGTATAATCTTTGTTGGCATCCAGGAAGTTTAAAAGCCCTATGTAGCTTATTATCCATGTATTCAAGTACATTACTGTATAATGACACCATATAATGCTACAAATGGTAAATTCAACGTTTGGTATGAAACATGAGTTTATGGAATGAGTCGTGGTACAGTTCTTGTGGTCAAATGGGGAAGCAGTGTTGTAGACCTGCTCTGCCTCTCCTAAAGCCATGCTAAGCTTGCATGGAGATTTACAGATCAGGTTTTCTCTGTGCTCCTTCAATCAGAATAATTGAATAGTAAGAGAGAAATTCTGACTCCATATAAAGGGGCAAATGAGTAAAGGGGTTAGGTTGTGACTTCCAGCTTGTTGATGTGGACTTTGGGGTGACCCTTGGCTTTGGAAATATTAAATTCACGTGAAGCTCCTTGCAAGCCCCTGGGAAGACACAGGCCTGGCATGAAGAGGTCACAGGCTAACTAGGGACAAGAGGGAACCTATGAGTGCAACAAACATCTTGCACTGCCATCCCATGTGTCCCATCAAAGTGTTGTTTAGCGTGTGAATTTGAGTAGAACAGGGCTAACGGAGAGGGAGAGGTTTATGGCAGGACTCCGCAGTTTTGCAGGCTAACAATGTGGTCTTGTTTGCAATGAGTGGGGGGCCATTGGTAAGATGTCAGGGGGCATTGTGCCTGCTGTACCCATCTTAGATCTTAGATAGTAGAGTGAGGCTAGCTATCGTGGAGCAAAACCTGAAGCAGTCCTGTGTGCATCTACAAGATCTTAGTGCTTATCCAGGGCCAATAATTTTTCCTCCTCCCCTTCTTACAAATTTGGGTGGAGATTGCTGTTTCAAGGAGACCTCTCTGACACTGACAAGACATTGCATTATGCTGGATAATTTGGGGCATTGGGCAGCTCTCTCCGTGGGCAGAGAGCATGGGGATGGAGACCTTTTACAAAACAGAGCCATGCACCCTGCAAAGGGACACAAAATGTTACATGCATATTATTAACGTTCCCTGTTAATCTCTGGGCCAGAAGATTTTACTGCTTCCAAAAGCATTTGCACTAGTATGTTCAGTAAGTACCCTGGTGCCTGTGTGCCCATGCAGCTCTGCAATAACCAGCAGCAAGGGTTAGTGTTTCCTGCTATTTGAATCACTGGCTGCTAGCGCTATCTGTTCTCTTGATAGTGCATTTTACAGCTAGTGCCAGACCCACAATAAGCACTAATCCTCCTGTCTAAGTGCTCACCTGGCACAGGGCAGGGTCTAAACATTGGGCAGTTTCAGTCCTTGTATCTGGGTAACTTAGACCCTAATTATTTTCTTTGAGGCTGTATTTCCCCACTCCTTCCCCGACTCTATCCTAATACCTTCCTGCATTTTTTCCTTCTCCAAATGTTTTTTTAGAGATTAGACGAAGTTCTTTTGAACAGCTCCAGAGTTACCTTTCCTCTCAAGTCATCCTGGACTTGGATCCTGGATTTTTGTCAAGAAATTGGAGAGTTTTGTCTCCAAGAAGGTGGAGAATTTCAAACGTTTTCATGACACTCAAGATTTAGGTCTAAGCATGTATCTAAGTAGGTGTCTGTAGTCAACTGTGTCCTTAGTTGTCCTTGTAAAAAAAAAATGTCTATTTACTGTTTTTTATTTTTGTGTATTTAGTGCATACACGGTGTTACCAATCATGAAACTAAATTGGGACAGAAGCCCTGAAGGTCAGCCAGTAATATCTACTTCACCAGATCAGGTCAGTTCTGAGGCCCCCATGACCATTGGGACACATTAGATGCTGTAACAAATCTCCTCCACTCTGCCCTGTCTTTGCTAGCTTTCTGTATCTACTCCATAGCAACAGAAAATTGATAAAAGGCAAAATTATGCTACCATTGTGACCAGGTTGGATAGAAACCAAGTATGCCCGGCATGAGGGCACATGGCCAAAAACAATGGCCCTTTATGTATGTCAATCAGTTACCTTGGCCAGTCTGGAGCCTTTAAGGGCCTGGAGACAGTCTCTGCCCCAAAGAGCCAACTAGGCAGGGCATGACAGAGGACCACAGAGAGAGACTGAGTAATACACAGTTATTTACTTTCCCTGGGAGCTCATGTTTAAGAAGCCTGGTTTTTCAGGACAAAAGTAACCCTTTGTCAAAGGTGGCTCCTATCAATTTTGTATATGTATTTATTTACAAAGTTTAACAAGCCCTACAGACAACCCTGGGCACTGCTCTCCCCACCCACTCTCCTCTCTTATAATTTCAGAAGGAAGCAGCTATGACTGAGCACCCTCACATTCAAATTGGTGATTGAAGAGAAGTATACAAGCTCAGGTTTGTCTGATTTTTTTGCCAATCAGACATGGCATAGTCATGGCGCTTGCAGGAGGTTGCTTGCTGTTGACCATAAGGGTCATGATGGGGTATAAGGTAGATAAGCAATTTGGGGCTTGGGAAATCAAGACTTGCACCTTGAATTGTGCCGCAAAAGCTACCAGGAGCCAGTGCAGATGTGGGAGGACTGGAGATAAAGAATCAGACAATCATAGACCATGAGGGCTGGAAGGGAGCTCAGGAGGTCACATCTAGTCCAACCCCTGTTCCAAGCAGGACCAGCCCCAACTACATCATCCTGGGCAAGGCTTTGTCTACCCGGGTCTTAAACACCTCCAAGGATGGAGACTCCACCACCTCTCTAGGTAACTAGGCATCATCCTAACACTGTAGGTGTCTACTCTTCCACCGGTCATGCTTTGTAGGCACCTATGTTCCCTCCGTTGGACATATGAGAGCCATCCTGTGTCCCACCTCTAAGCAGCTGGACACCTTTGCTTGAGCTTCATTCCTGACAGGAGTCATAAAAGACCCTGTCTACTTTGCACCTAGGACTTGAAAGCAAGAGCAGCTGTGCAGCCCTGTAGCTGCAGTGCTGCATGGGAAATGCAGAATCCTAACCTACACCAATGCATAGGTAAGCCTTTTTTTTTTTACAAAGTGGAGGGTCATTGACAGGAGGGGATGAGAGAACCTGAACTTGGACCAACCCTTCATTTTTGTAGTTCAGGCATCCCCGAGGTCGGGGACATGAAGAGGGCAGGCGTCTTAGCCTCGGGACTGTTAGCATCACCCCTGTTATGTTCCTAAATTAACGATTCCAGCCACAAGCATGGGAAAGTGCGGTCAGAAAGACCATGCTGAAAACACATCATGAGCAGATTCAACAGAACGTAATTTAGGATTCACACATGCAGCATCACCTCAGGTACGTATCTCACTGCCTCCACACCCTGCTCCTGCCCTAACTCCAGGAGAACATCTGCAGCAAGGAAGCTCAAGAGAAAAGAGACAGGCACGTGGCTGTCTTGGCATCCTTGGTCCACTCTGACATCGCCTCCTGCCTAGGAGAGATGATGCCCTGCTCACCGTGCTGGCTTCTGGGAGCCCCATTCATGATACCCATTGCCCCCATACAATGTTGAGGGGGATCAGGCCACCTGGCTACTACTCTGCTTGCAGCAAGAGGACCTAAAAGGGAGATGCTGTGATGCCAGAGTCTCTCTCATGACACTTGTCCAAGTCACCCAAAACCAAAAGAATGAAAAGAGGATGCCTAGTAAAAGCAACACCAATAGTCCAGCTCAGACAAGTGCTTATGGTACATATAGCCGTGATGATTGTATCACACCTACAAGATACAGATGGTTCATTAGCCGTCTGCAGTACCAGAAAAAGAAATGCATCATTTTAGCAGTACAGATATTATGGAAAACCAGCTTGAGAACTAGAAGATGTATTCAGAACAAAAACAGGGCATTTTTTTTTTCCTGAAGACAAATTATGTTTGGGAGGAATACCCTAAAATGTTTCAATTATTTTGAGGCCAGTTAGACATGGTGAAAAGAAAGAGAGATACAATTTTATCCTTTTTTAAGCACATGCTCAAAAACCTTCCTGAGCCAGTGTACCACGTCAGCTGCGCTATTCTGCAGCAATGTTAAAAAATAAATATAGGATTTTGAAAATGGGCTCTGGTTAGGAATGCTCCTCTCCATTCTGTATTTTAATGCTTTTTTATCCCACTCCTCCTTTGTGCTCATACATGGGGATTTGCTAGTTAGTCCCACTTAGTCATTAATTTTGTTTGTTTCTCAGAGTGGCTTGAAGCGGCTGTTTGAGCAATGGCAATCTGAAGTGTACTGGCAACAATCCAGCAGATGGATCAAGGCAGTCAAATGGCCATGGGATATCTCATATATTTGAGAAATTAAAGCTTTTATTCCAGTGGCACTGCAGGAACCTGGGATTTAAAGGGGCATTTGTGCAGAAGCATCGGGGGAAAGGTTGTGTACTCCATGCACAAGAGAATATGCATTGTGGATACGGCAAGTGTTAGCAAGAGCAGAGGTAATTAGCCAGATCAGACCTGGGATTCACCCAGGAAGCTGCTGGGGGACCATGCTATAAGTTTCTTTGTTCATGTAACAGCTATATCCTTTGATAATCCTCTCCATTAATACGCTGGAAACATATGCTAGGCAGACATCTACATGGCAGAGAGCTAAGCTGCTCAGAGCTAACTCGGATACTGCAAGCAGCCTATTCGTATTTGTGGTTTGCATTTTTCCTTTCCTTTGCCACACCTCAATCAACAAATTTAAAAACAAAACCTCATCCAGCAAAATGAAAGAGAGGAAATGCTGGAACAAAAGGGGTATGAGAGATAAAAGGCTAAAATACTTTGTAAAATTAAAACATTACAATACATGAGAAAAATCCTTCCCCCAACATTCAAGATTTGACAATGAAAGTTAGAGTGCTGTTACAGGTTATACCTTTCACCATGGTAAATCTGCCATCATGATGTTAGGGCAGATTCAGAGCAGTCACAGGTTAAGGCTTAATGCCGTCTCTGACCTCCACAACTGTGACTTGCTACCAGCGGGCCTCGAGCAGGGACACAGACACGACTTCTCTGGGGTGGCAGAGGACAGGGGAGGGTAGCATGTAGCTCTGCATGCCGTAGCTACCCTCACTCTGCCAGCCACAGCCATGGGTGGGAAGGGGAAAGTCTTGAAAAAACGTTGTTTGAAGTGAACAGGCAGAAGGGGAGAAGCAAAGAGAAGTAAAGAGAAAGGAGTGATAATGATGATGATGACAACAACAACAATAATAATAATAATAATAAAGGGCCCAAATCTGGCACATGTTTCACTGAATTGGGACTAGGTCAGGGAGTTGTTGGGTTAGTTTTCACACCAGATTGAAAGTTTGCCCATGGAGCAAAGGAGGGGAAAGGGCTGGGAATGGTGCATTCTGGGATGCTGGAGGAATGAAAATAGTGTTTTATCTCCCCAGATCACATGAGCAATACCCTGAAATGACCAGGGTAAAACAGATCCACGATAACCCTCAGCTCAAGTGGCAGAACTTTAAAACATTTAGAGGGTGCTTAGCACTGGTTAACAACTTTTACTGTGTCAATGTTTCCATTTTAAATGCCTAACTCACCTAACATTTTTTTTTTCTTTTTTCTTTTACTTCCATACAGACTCCAGTGCTTATGAGGACAGTTTCTGTCAAGATCTCACACTTTGCATGAATCCGGCAAGAACATAAGAGAGAAACCAATCTAGATTTAATGCACTACAATGGCTGAGTTGGACTGAGTGTTCCTAAATTTGGGAATAAATCTCTGCAAGTTGATGCAGCCAGTTTCAGGCAGAGTTTAAATGATCCACACATGATCCTGCTTTGAGAAGGAGCCTGGACCAGGTGACTTTTTAAGAGCCCTCCCAGTCTTACTCCAGCACGCATTTTTACACAGCGGTTGTGCCCTTGGAAGGCAAATACGGTTTCAGATAGATAAGATGGCAGACTCTTGGATGCAAACTTGTTCTTAATGGGAAGAGATGTGCACCACAGGGTAAAGAGCCTTGTTCTTCCTGTCCTTTCCTTGCACTCTGCTCTGCAATTCCTGTGTCCAGCTATGGCCCCCCACAACAGAAAGGATGTGGACACATTGGAGAGAGTCCAGAGGAGGGCATCAAAATGCTTGTGGGGCTGGGGGACAGGACTGGTGAGGAGAGGCTGAGGGAACTGGGCTGATTTAGTCTGGAGAAGAGAAAACTGAGAAGACCTGTATAATACAAAGGAGATGGGGATAGTAAAACCAGCAGTAATGAGAGTTAAAAAGACTATGCACATGGTACATGCGCTGAGTGATGTGGGTGACTGGTTTGAAAATGCATGGCAGAATCACATGAAAAAACTCCATTCAGTCAGTCTGTAATTTCCAAGTAATTTCTGGACACATCTTTTTCTTCTTCTAGATGTGTATCAACAACACATTTTGGTAGACAAATAAATCAATATAAGCAAGTTCAGAGAGCTGTTCAGAATCCAGGCCTTGATTCAGCAAAATATTTAAACACATATGTAACTTTAAATACACGCCAAAACCCCCAGTTCATCAAGGTACTTAAAAGGTGCCAAATTTGAATGATGTTCTTATAGTCCCTTCACTCTAGAGTGGGTCTTCTTGTCTGTTTAAAGTCAAGTGTATACTTAAGTATCTGCTTGAACAGAGATCAAATTCTCTAGGCAACATATTAACATATTCTCCATCAAGAGACTGCCCTTCTATGTCCCCACCTTTTCCTAAAGCAATCTTCCTGAACATCTGCCATACGCTATTTGTTTATTGGAGCTAAGGGTAATAATTTTACTTGTAACTAGAGATCGGTAAATTTGTTCAGAGAATTTCTTCACTGAAAATGCAGTTTGACAGCAATTCAGGCCAAAAAAGAAAACAAGGAACAACTCAAAACGGTATTGTGAAATTTGCCTAAGTTTAAACATCAGAATATTTTGTTTTTACTGAGAAGGTTCTTTGGGTAAATCTGATCTCTTTTATTAGACCAGCTCAAATAGTTGGAAAAATTCCTCTAAGCAAGCTTTGGGGCACAAACACCCTTCATCAGGCTTGTTTTTAATGAAGCATTTTTTTTCCGTTTTTTTTTTTTTAAGTGAGAAAAGGGGGAGAATGTCTCAGGTCAACTGAAATGATTTTCGTCTGATATTTTTAGTAAAAACAGTTTAGATTTGCTTTCCCATTATTCAATGCATGCTTTATGTTCTTTGTTTTTTTAAACATGTGTGCCAGTTCCCTTTTCCTTTCTGTGATTTTTTTTTTTTTTAATATCCTTACTAATGATGAGGTTCCACAGTGCCAGCCCCCACTGAGACACTCATAAACAATCAGCAAAGTAATGTCCTGACTGGTGTCAGGAGGGCCAAAGTGCACTTGGAGTTTCAGCTAGCAAGGGATGCGAAGGGTAACAAGAAGGGTTTCTACAAGTCTGTTGGTAGCAAGAGGAGGATGAGGGGAAGTGTGGGTCCCTGATTGAATGGGGGAGGTAGCCGTATGACAGAGGATAAGGAAAAGGCTGAAGTGCTTAATGCCTTTTTTTTTTACCTTGGTCTTCACCGGCAAGGTCAGCTCCCAGACTACTGCACTGGACAGCAAAGTTTGGGGAGGAGGTGAGCAGCCCTCGGTGGTGAAAGAACAGGTTTGGGACTATTTAGAAAAACTGAATGTGTACAAGTCCACATGGCTGGATGGGATGCACCTGAGGGTGCTGAGGGAGTTGGCTGATGCAATTGCAGAGCCACTGGTCATCATCTTTGAAAACTCATGGCAATTGGGGGAGGTCCGGGAAAATTAGAAAAAGGCAAATATAGTGCCCATCCTTAAGAAATGGATGCAGGAGGATCCAGGGAACTACAGATGAGTCAGCCTCAGCTCAGTCCCTGGAAAAATCATGGAGCAGATCCTCAAGGAATCCATCTCAAAGCACTTGGAAGAGAAGGAGGTGATGAGGAACAGGCAGCATGGATTCACCAGGGGCAAGTTGTGCCTGACCAACCTGATTGCCTTCTGTGACAAGATGACTGACTGTGCGGATGCAGAGAAAAAAGTGGATGCTTTGACTTTAGCAAGGTTTTTGACACGGTCTCCCACAACATTCTCACAGGCAAGTTGAGGAAGTACAGGTTGGATGAATGGACTGTAAGGTGGGTAGAAAGCTGGCTGGATTGTCAGGCTCAGGGGGTAGTAATCAATGGCTTGATGTCTAGTTGGCAGCTGGTATCAAGGGGAGTACTTCAGGGTCTGGTCCTTCAGCCGGTATTATTCAACATCTTCATTAATGATCTGGAAGATGGGATGCAGAACACCCTCAGTGAGTTTGCAAATGACACCAAGCTGTGGGGGGAAGTAGTAGATATGCTGGTGGGTAGGGCTAGGATTCAGAGTGCCCTCGACACATTGGAGGATCAGGCCAAAAAGTATCTCATGCATTTCAACAAGGACAAATGCAATGTCCTGCACTTAGGAGGGAGCAATCCCCTGGACCAGTGCAGGCTGGGGGTTACGGGCTGGGCAGCAGCTCCACAGAAAAGGACCTGGGGGGACAGGGGACAAGAAGTTGAATATGAGCCAGCAGTGTGCCCTTGTTGTCAAGAAGGCTAATGGCATCCTGGGCTACATCGGTAGGTGTGTTGCCAGCAGATCATGGGAAGTGATTATTCTGCTCCGTTCTGCACTGCCAGGGCAATTTGTTTTAAATCAAATCAGTTTAAATCATGATTTAAATCACAATTTAAACAGCTGGTCAGGAAGCCTCAATTTAATCATTGTTTTCTACAAAAAGTGCATTTTTGTATTTAATATAAGCTTGATACGTATTATTCACAGCTCAGAGATAGTTGAGAGTTTCATTTTTAGAAGTTACACACTATATATTTTAATGCAGTTATTTATTTTGATATTTTTTTCAGATTAATTTTGCAGCTACATCAGAAAACTGAATTATGATTTTTTTTTATTTACCAAACCTAATTGAAGCAGATACTCGTGAAGTCATTGGGAGGTGAACTATCCCCAATTCACAAGATGAATCATGGATATTTCAGGGATATTTTTGGCATGCTGTATTAGGAGGACAGGGAATGAGTGTTGCAGTCCTATGTTATTAGCTTGGGGCTTTCTTCACTTCCTTCTAGATTTCTTCTCATCTTTGATTTCTGCTTTCTTTTATAGCCTGGAAAGTTGGCTGCCATGATTTCCCTTCTACCATACCATTCCCTCACTACATCTCAAATCAATGTTGAAGCTATACTCAGAAATGTATTCCTCAAGACTTCTGGAATATTCTGCTGAAAATATTTTTTGTTTCTTTCTACTGCCCCACAATACTTGCATTTATCTCCAGACTCCTCCTCCTTGCCCAGATCTACTCCATCCCCAACAATCCTCTATTCATTTAACTTCTTGAAACTTTGCACTTTTACAGATAAGAAAAAGGGCTTGGCTCTGTGTACATAAACTTGCAGAGAGACAAGAGGGCTGATGGGTGGGTAATCAGGTCTGTTATCTCTCATCTCCATATGCTGTTGTTAACAAAGATGCTGTCTCTGCAGACACAAATCCACAAATTGAGAAACTAAGCTTCACGAAGATGCTTAATGGGATCTTCTAGACTGAGCACCGAGTCCCATTGGGTACAGTGGTTTTCTTTACTAATCTATAGAAGAGCCTCTGGAAACCCCATAAGATTGGGCCTGTAAAAATACAATTAAATCAAAAACATCTCATTTAAAATTTAAAAATCCATTTTTTAAAAAATGTCTTGTTTTTAATTCACCCTGTGCACTGATGAAGCCACATCTGGAGCAGTGTGTCCAGTTTTGGGCCTCCACACTATAGAAAGTAATATCTACTTAGGGATGATCCTGTTTTAAGCAGGGGGTTGGATTAGGTGTGACCTCCTGAGACACCTTCCAACCTTCATTTTCTATGACACTATGATATGCTCTATATGGCAAAATTTTGCATTACACAATTGTAAATCCAGTACAACTGCCCATGGACTTGTTGTTAGCATACACTTATATTGTAAAAACCAAAAATGCCAGTTAGGACTGAGATCCCTTTATCCTGAGTGCAACACCAACCCAGAAGGAAGAGACAACAGGCTTCTCCATTTTGTATGTTGGCTTTGGTGGAAGGGAAGTAGGAAAGAAGAGCAGTCACAGCTCATTCAGTTGCCTCACCATGATCTGTGTGAAGAGGTGCTAGATGGTGGCACCTCAGATTTATCATGGAAATGTTCCAAGGCAAAAGAGAGAAAGTGAGCGAGAACATGGGCTCGTATGAAAGCAAAGCTGGGACCAGTAGATGATAAACTCTGGGAATGCCTTTAGGCAGAGGTCCATGGCAGGATCAGCTGAGTGAGTGTGGCCACTAGGAAAGGTCTGACGGGTAAAGAAAGATGTTGAGTCCCTCCTTGGGCTCCCCTTCTCCTCTGTCTGAGTGTCAGCTGTCTGAGTGACAAGCCAGGACAGTTTGACAGCCCCATTGCAGACAGACCCAAGGTGCACAAGGCTGCAGCAGGCAGCATCAGTGAAGAGAGCCTGCACTCCCCAGAACATGAGCTGGGGATGAATTGAGGAGCTTTGATTGAGTCGATACTTAGAGATGCTCAGTGGGAATAGCAGCACAATGTTACAAAACCAGGCTCTCACTGTGTTCGACTGGTATTTGCAATGACAGAGGTATACCACATGCTTCCTGAGAATTAAAGCTGGCGTTTGCCTTGTCTGTGTTGCAATGTGTTACTCTGTTTATAAAATAATATTTGTCAGTCCATAGACCCCATGACATTAAGCAATGGGAGGTGGTTTTTAATTAGCAGAGAAAAACAATCGACATGTTTTCCTGATAAAAATGCATAGATATGGTGGGTATTTTTCTGCAGAATGTGTCATAGTTACATTGATTAGTGGGAACAGTGGCATGAAGTGAAATCAAGGGATTGAGAGCTCAGACGTTCAGGGTATGGAAAAAAAAAACTTTTATTAGTTGCACATGCACAGATAATGTGCTGCTTCCCCTTTACTAGGGAAGTCAGCTTCTTTGCAGGCTTCTTTGTGTTTGCTGCTAGGCCATATTAGTAATTTCTTAAGGGTAATAGCACTGTCTGGTTCACTTTACATCGCAACACACTGTAGCTAGGTTTTAAGGCAGTTGCTATGCCTGTGTTCCCCCTTCCACTCAGCAGTCTCTGTGCTGCAAGGAACAGTAATGATTCTATCAAACATGCTGCTTAAATAATGTGTTCTGTACAAATCTGAATAAAATATCAGCATCTGTGATTGCAGAGATCAGCACTCACTGTCAGATGTTCCATCCTAAGCAGAATTGTATTGTACGGTGGAATTGTCCTGCTGAAGCATCACTATATACTTTGGAAAGGGATTTATTGCCTTGATCTGGCACATAATATGCTATTTAGTACAAAAGGCTATATACAGTGTGAACAATGACTTGCAGAAATTAAAGAATGACAACTAGATTCAATCATACAAAAGTAAATAATTGGATTGAAATCATTCCCCTCTGGAAAAAAAACATGCATTACGGAGCTATCAACGGCGTCAAAAGTGGCATTCAATTCAAGAAGAGCTAGACGCTTCTTCCCCCATTCTCCACCCCACCTTTTCTGTTGCATATTTTTATTAAGTCAATGTCCTTATGGCCACAATGATTAGGGGAAGGGAAAAAAACCCCCTCATGTTTCCCACACAAAACAGGGCACGGAGTGGCATGCAATTCCAACTCTCTCCACTTCCCAAGAATATCCTGCAGAGACCTCACCTCCAAATCCAGGCTTCACCTCCAAATCTCTGCACAGGACTCTGATCAAGCAACAGCAAGATGCCATCCCACTGATCCCAGTTCATCCTGCTAGGCCCAGACTTTGGGAGCCTGGTGATTTCAGTGAGCAAAGTCACGCTGTGCATGTACGGAGATAAAGCCAGATTCATGCTCCTGGCCGTCAGTTCTTAGTTCTAGGAATTTCAGCCATAAACCATCACATCGTTCTCAGCTCTAGGACCTTCTGTTGGGGAGGTGGTCACCTAATGCATGTATGGGATGCCCCAGCATGACCCTCTCTGTGGCCTTCCATTGTGTGCAGAAGACATTCAGCATCTTCAAAAGCTGACATGTCCACACTCCGCCATTCAGAGGCAATTATGAAGTAAAACAACACGGTCAATATGCAAAGCCTTGGAGTTATACCTCAATAGTTTAGATTCAAAGCCCCTGAAGTTAACAGGAACGATCCACTGACTGCATTAAATCAGTTCTTCTGCTTGGAACTTGCATTAATTTAGTGGAACTTCTTCATGCCAGATTGGCCAACAGATGTGACCATCCTGGCCTAAGGTCCTTGCCTCAATGCTCTGACTGTACTTGTAGTGAAAAAAAAAGAAAAAGTACTAAATAAAGTGTATTGAAAGTACATCATGTCCATTATGATTCCATTTGCCAACCCAACCCCATGGCACATAAGGTCTGCTGCCTGCCTGGGGCTTGGACTCAGGATGTTACAGAGATGATCCCGGACCACATTCGACCCTTGGACCAGTACCCCATGGTCCTAATGAATGTGGGAACAAATGACATGGCTGGGAGTAGTTCAGACCGCATCATGAAGGACTACAAGGCCCTGGGGGCAAAGCTCAAGGAGACGGGGGCACAGGTGGTATTATTCTCTATTTTCCTGGTAAGTAGACGTAGACAGTGCCACGAGGCCTGCATCGAAGTGGTCAACGTGACCCATACTTTCATGCAGGGGGCATGCTCGGGTGGGATGGGCTTCATCTCTCCCCTAAAGGCAAGTGTGTCTTTTCCTCCAGGTTGGCTGATCTCGTACGGCATGCTTTAAACTAGCTTCACCAGGGGATGGGGCCACAGGGGGATGTGAGGACATTCCCCAGGCAAGACAGGTGATGAACTCAAGAAATACCCAGGTAAGTTACAGGGGTCCGGATAGTCCTAGGATCAAGGGGGTGGTGCAAGCACCCATAGGAGGCTTTAAATGCCTCTACACTAATGCTTGTAGTATGGGGAACAAGTAAGAGGAACTTGCCCTCCTGCTAGCTATCACAAACCCGGACATAGTGGGGCTTACTGAAACATGGTAGGATTCAGCCCATGATTGGGTGGTAAACATTAGGGGCTACAGACAGTACTGGTGGGATACAGTGGAGAGGAAAGGTGGGGATGTGGTGCTCTATGTCAAAGAGCAATACATGTCCTCAACAAACAGGATGGGGTCAGAGGAGGGGCAGACTGAAGTGCTCTGGGTCAGAATAC
>NW_017729025.1:1039860-1048992 GCF_001723915.1 Gavialis gangeticus | reverse complement strand
GAAACCTGGTGGGATTCATCCCACAACTGGACAGTTAACATTAGGGGCTATAGACTATACAGGCAGGATAGAAAGGAGAGGAAAGGTGGGGATGTGGTGCTCTATGTCAAAGAGCAATACATGTCCTCAACAAACAGGATGGGGTCAGAGGAGGGGCAGACTGAAGTGCTCTGGGTCAGAATACAGGGGGGTTGTGGGAAAAGGGACTTAATGGTGGGGGTCTACTACAGGCCACCCAACCAAGGGGGAAGAGCTGGATCAGGAATTCTCAGGTCAGCTCGCAGAGGCAGTTAATTCAAGGGACATGGTCATCATAGGTAACCTAAACTACCAGGACATCTGCTGGGAGAAGCAGTCATCCAGGTCTGAGCAGGGTCTGGGACATCTCCCTCACTGGGATTCAGGAAAATTTTTCTGCAGTCAAAAAATGAAGGAAACTAAGAGCTGGTATTCTCTAAGGGAGGCCCTGGGTCAAACCAGAGGTTCCACAGGTCTAGAAAGGTTGAGAACTACTGGTCAAGAGTGACAGAAAATAAAATCTCTGCGTTTTCTCACTTTCTCCTGCCTGCTCCTATTTTCCATTCAGAAACAAACTTTGTATAATGCATGTTCCTGCTGCACTTTTTCTTCAAAGACTCTTCTTCTTCTATTGCAAACACACGTTGCCCTTGGGCATTTCAGCACCTCTTGGAATTCCCCTCCCCATCGCAGCAGAAACATGAGGTCTGACTTCCCACACTATTACTAGGTTTACCACATACCCAAAGGAAGGTACCATGGAATAAAACAAGGCAAAGTGTTCACCGGTCCTTGTAGGAGCTTGGAATTGATGAGTCATATTTCTACCTGTCATGAGTCATAGATTCATAGAAACGAGGGCTGGAAGGGAGGTCACAACTAGTCCAACCCTCTGCTCAAAGCAGGACCAGCCCCAACTACATCATCCCAGACAAAGCTTTGTCTAGCCATGTCTTCAAAACCTACAAGGTTGGAGAGTCCACCACCTCTCTGGGTGACCTGTTCCAGTGTTTCACCACCCACCTAGTGAGGAAGTTATCCCTAATATCCAACCTAAACTTCCCTTGCTGTAGCTTGAGCCCATTGCTTCTTGTCCTGTCATCTGTCCCCACTGAGAACAGCCCAGCTCCATCCTCTTTGCAGCCCCCCTGCAGGGAGGTGAAGGCTACTATCAAATCCCCCTCAGTCTTCTCTTCTGCAGACTAAATCAGCCCAGTTCCCTCAGCCTCTCCTCACCAGTCATGTCCCCCAACCATTTTCATTGTCCTCCACTGGACTCTCCAATTTGTCCAAATCCTTTCTGTAGTGGGGGGCCCAAAACTGTAGTGGGGGGACCAAAGTCTTGCCGCAGCATGGTTGCCATCTAAATGACAGTGTTTTGGAGGCTCTGGGTTGAGTGGGAATGCCCCGGTCACTGTGCCCATGCACATGGAGACACACACCATCAGCGTGGGAGAATATTCCCGAGGTTTTCAGTCTTTGGCAAATTTCAGAATCACTTCATAAAACATCACTAGTGGCCTCTTGGGAATCACAGCATGGAGCAGCTGGAGATCCCTGTCAACCAGCCATGGAAACTGCCCAAACAAATGGAGTCCGTTCTGGTGTCTGCGCTGCATCCTTATAGATAAAGACATGTTTTTACCTATTCCCTTCTCAAATCATAAGCACATTTATCCTATGCTTTTAATAAAAACATCTTCAATATTTTTAGTTTTTGGGCTGCTTAGGGTAATCATAATATCAGTGGTGTTAAGTGATTATTCCCCATCACAATCTTGTTCTAAGAAAAGGAAGAAATAGTTCTTGTTGGCTTCTTTAATGTGGAAATAATATCAGCAACTTGAGTCTAAGGTATTAATTATTACTAAGAGAGAACCTTGGACTATGCTGATTATTTCTTTTTCCATGCCTCCCTTCTGTTCCCACACATGGATGCTGCCTTTATACTTTTGGCATCATGAGTTAAACAGGGTAGGTGCGAAGATCCTAGTACAAAATGATATTGAGCATCTGTTCCTGTGAATCCCATCACATTTTAAGCATGAAGCCTACAGAATTTTAATAACTATCCTCAGAAATAAACCATACTCAAGATAGTTTTGGCATCGGGATGTAATCAAGTGAAAACACAAAGTAGTTTGATTTCAGTGGTACCTAGAATCTGTTTGCATTTGGATATAACCAAGGGAAGTAGTGCTGGCTCCTACCCTGGGGGTCTTTAAGTGGAGGCTTGATGCCTACCTGGCTGGGATCATTTGAGTCCAGTTTTTTCTTCTGCCTTGTCAGGGGGTCGGACTTGAAGATCTACACCTTTTTAAGTCTTCAAAGCACCCATTAAAAGACAACTGGAAGCATAATGAGGCTATTACCCAGGGTGTCATGCAACCCATTTACTCTTTTCCCCAGTGTTGTGGCTTCTTCAGGGAGTAAGATTCAGACCAGGTTTTTAATAGCACCCTGCCCAAATGTGTTTGTTCATAGTTTAGACCAAATCAGTAGTTTAGAGGAAGATGAACCTGCCTTGAATAAGGGGCTTGGCTAGACTGTATCTGAGGATTGGACTCCAGGGGCTCCTCTCAGCCCCCTTCGTTCTGATGTCATCACCTGTGGTTTTGGACTAGATATTGGACACGCACTGGGCCGGAGCTATCTCTTGGCCTCAGTGAGGTATTGACTTTCTCAAGGGCTGGGGGCAGCAAAGTCAAAAAGTGAACCCAGCTCTCCTGAGTCCTGGTGCCTTCATCAAGTGAACATTTTTCTTCCCATAATACTTCCTCCTAGGCACTTGCTGTGAGCTAAGGCTAAATTGCTTATGGTGTTGCCCTTGGGTTGACTACACTATGTGAATAATATCTGTATTCATGTCCAACATCTGTGAGCACACTCTTATTTGCAGTGGTGGGCGTACTCGTGCATGTCAACATCATGTGCTCACACAGACATGCACGCTCACATATATACGGTGGTCCAGAGCAGACCACCTGAAACCTGTTTCATCTACACATTTATTAATGAACCTTAGATACTGCACATTTAGTTTAGTACTTGGTTAATAAAATACTAACTAAATGTGCAGTGCCTACAGTTACATGGTTATTTAGTGACACTTACAGTTCATTAGCCTAATAACACTGCGCAGTAGGCTATTAGCACAGTTTTTGCCATGACACACTACTGCACAGTATTATTAGGCTAATGCACAGTACGTGTCTCATGTGGACATGCCCAGACTTGACCATTTTTGCCATAACACTCACTTACAGCCCTCAAAGAACAACAGCAAAACACATGAACCCTGTTGCAATGCCCTGACAATTATTATTTCTAGAAGCACCAGTAACCTTATGGGAAAAAGCATCATTGGGCTCTTCTTGACTCACTCTTAGTATTTAAGAGCAACTGATTTTTATTTTTTTAAATCAAGGGCTAAAGTTGTGGCCTGGGTCATCCCCTACCTGGTTATCCATGTTATTGCCAGCTAAGGCCAGAAGCGCTGGCATGGTTGGTTTCCTTGAAGCTGGGGTGCTGGAGTTGCTGGTTCTCATCCCTGGAACATGGTGTGCAATGGGGCTGCCTTGTATTCAAGGAGGTCCGGGTGCCTGGAAGTGTGGAGGTACAAGTCATGGAGCAGATTTTGGGAATTTGTGCTTGTGAAAGCTTGTTGAAACCAAGACACATCAGTTTCAACCATCTGTTGAAATGTGTTGGTTTCCAGCCAGCTGTAGGCAAGAACCCTTTGTGCCTACTGCTGCATAGGAAGAATTAGAGAGAATGCCCTTATAATCAAATTATTTTGAATTAGCAAATAAGTAAAGGTTCAAGGCAGGGTTTATTTGGGGGTTGGGAAGGGTTGGGGGGTTGGTGATCTGGACACTTCATGTGGTCTTGGCCTTCATCTGAACACTTATTTTTACTCAAGCTGTGCGGGTTATTTGAAAAGCATTTCTGAACTTCCTAGCAGCTGCCGACATTGCACCAACAATTCTCTCACCAATGACATAGGCATAAAAGCAAGTGAAGCATACACTTCTGACATTAAAAAAAGTGACTCCTGGCCTGAGCAATGAGATGAAGGATGCTTTTAATACTCTGTATTACTGTGCAGGCAGTTAGAGTCTTTATTGATTTCTCTCTAAAATCATCAGCAGACACAAAAATAAGCCAGGAAGTGAGAACAATATCAGAAGTGCTCTGTAATCCTCTCTGTGAAAAGCCACATTGGCTTAGACTAGGCTATGTTTAGGGGGAGAGATGGATGCTCAGATAACATCACGCCTTTCCCATTCTTAGACGAAGAGTTGTGAACACACAAAGTAAGACCAGGGAAGTAACTTATTTAGGGAGAAAAGACATGAAAAAAAAAAAAAGGAAAGCTAGGGAAATGATAGGTTGAAGGCAGAGGGGTTTGGAAAGACACTGGGAGGGTGTGAATTGAGAGTAAGATTTTCCTTTCAATTTTTAAATAGCTTTAGCGGTCTTAATTTTACATCACCCACTCCAAGACCAGAGCTATGTAGGTAGAAACAAAGACTAACAAAAAATTCAGGTGGAAAATTTGGGCGGGTGACTGAGTCAGTACCTGAGTCAGACAAACACGCACCATCTGCTGTCCATGTGGATGGCCTGACTGTGCCTTGTATTGGTTCTGCAGACTGGGGCGATCTCCCAGCTCAGCTCTCTGACGCTGCACGTATGGGTGCTGTGGTGTGGACAGAGGGAATCTGACTGACTTGAAACCCAGAGTAGTGGAAATGGCATCCTTGCCTTTACACACTTATGTAGTTACAGGGAATATTATAAGATAGGCAGACAACTGGGTCAACAGCTGCAAGCAACGGGTAATTATTAATGGGCCTATGTCAGAATGGCAGGAGGTTTGGAGTGGAGTCTCACAGGGGTCTGTCCTGGCCCCAGTGCTGTTCACTGTGTTTATTAATGCTTTAGATCTGGGGTGGGTAAAATGTAGTCCTTAGGGCAGATCTGGCCTGCTAAGCCATTCTATCCTGTCCATGGGGCCTGTAACAATTGTAGAAAATTGTTATCTTACCATGGATGCTTTTCTAAGGCACCAGTGGCAGCAGGACCCAAGAGGAGGTGGCAGAAGGAGCTGGCTGCAGGACCCAGGGGCTGCAGCATCAAGGCCCTCCTAGCCCTGAACTACCGGCAGCTCCCAACCCTGCTAGGCAGAGGCTTCTGGCCTGGTGACCCTAGGGCTGCTCCCCTGCCCTTTCTTTGTCCAGGAGTGCAAACTCAGCTAAGGATGGGGGGTAGGAGGGGGGCAGTCAGTTATTGCCCCAGTCCTCGGGGCTTGCCAGGCCAGGCTGGCTCCTGTTGCCTTCTGCAGCCCCAGCCATGCAGCCAGAAGCCACATGGTGCCAGATCGCCAGGCAGGGAGAGGAGCAGCAGCAGCAGGCGGGAAGGTAGGGAGCTGCAGGGGAAGGGCAGCGGTGGCAGGCGGACTCTGGGAAGTGACGGCAAGCAGGGGGTGGGGAGTGCGGGGCCCGCGCTGGTACCCTGGGGTCAGGGGTAGCAGGAGTGCAAAGCCCAGCCTAAAAAGGGCTGCAGGCCATGAGGTTTCCTGGGACAGTCCCAACAGTGTCTACACATGTGTTGCTGCAGAGTTAAAAAGTCTGCCACGGGATAGTACTTGTGTTTACAAGTACTAACCTACAGCAGAGTTAATTAGTTTTCTCCATCCTAATAATACTGCTTGTTTAGATGCTGGGGCATTTACTATGGAGCTAACTGGGCAACTCTGCAGTAAATGTCTCATGTAGACACACTCAGTCGCATGAATTTGGTACATATAGAAATGAAAATAAGGATTACTACTGGTAAGTGTAACTAGCCATTTAGAAGGCGATTGCTGTGCAGGCTTTCCTACACAACTCCACCAAGACTTTTCAGTCTAAATCTGCACATTTCCTATTTTAGTCTTTGGCCTACACACTCCCAGTTGCATTTTTTTCCCCTCTTTTTGGTAATATAGGCACATCTTTGCTCAAAACTAATAGCAAAACTCATGTTTCATTTTTAACCAGAATATGAATCAGATCTTCTGATGAATCATAAAAAATTACCATCATTCATCCAGTTGGTCATATAGAGTGTCTGTAGATGAAACTGGGGCCCTGAATTGAAGCAGTGAGTTTTAAAAAACACCACTTCAATTTAGGGCTGATTAACCACCCGTGTTATGCACACACCCCAAGGACTTACCTTCTTCCCTGGTGGGGAGGGTGAGCTGCCGGTGGGCGGAGCGGTCCCTGGGCTCTGGAGGGGGGGCTGGTGCTTCCCTCTACAGCAGCTGTGCCCCCCACCCACCTGCAGGCACCCGGCTCAGTTTAACGTGTCATGCACACATGCCCCTTGTTTCGTCTACACATGGCCTTGCAAGTGCTTGTATTTGAATTAATACACCCGTGCCCTGAGAAAAGATCCTTAAAGAGGTTCAGGTGTGGCCCTGCAACCTTCCTCAGCTGGTGAGCTTTTTCCCACTTGTCTCTCTTGAATATTGTTCATAACATTTCTTAGGTTTTGAAAAGATGCAAATTTATTTAAGCTTTGGAAAACTGCCTAAATTCAGACACACCTACCCTTGCATTTATGTGTAGCTCTCCAAAAGATTCTTTTTTTTAACTGTATTTAAAAAATTACATAAACACGCACTTTCTGACCTACTGTATAGCCTTTACTAGGTGCTGCACAAATATTTAATTCCACACTAAAAATTAGAATGAGTTCATTAAACTTAATAGACTTAAACTGGCATGAGAGAGAAAAGACACAGTTCTTTATATTCTTGATTTGCAGCCAACACTAAAGTAACAACAATATAAAAGCACATTTCTGAAGCTTATTTAAGATAGCAGAAATAAAGAACTGCCAATTGCATCTATCTGTTTTGTACAATGCATGCATTACAATGCTGTCTCTTTAATGTTACATGAATGTTAAAAAAAACACCTATGAAAACTATTATTGTTTTTTGGTAACCAGCTGTCACTGATTTACTGTTGGGGTGAGAATCTGATTATTTCAGTGAGAATATTGCTTTTAGTCTTCATGGATTATTATCCCACAAAAGCCCAGTTTATATGTAAGATGATAGATATTTCTTCTTTTGGAATACTATCTAAAGACTTACAGAAACTTAAATTGATGTAAGTATGTAAAGGTTGTTGGTTGAAAAATGAACACAAACCAAACTTGCAAAAAATGTCACTTCGGTTTTTCTACTGGAATTGCTTTTTGGTCAGATTTTTTTTTAATTTACTACAGATTCTGGTATATGTGATATAAGAGAAAGAAGTCAAAGCTATCTTTCCCAAAATAGGAGTCTTGCTGCCTTTGCTTCTCTTCTGTTGAATTTAAGAGAACAGTGATAGGATAGGACAAAGAGTCCTTGAATCCCAATGGCTTTAATGGGAGTAAGAGTTTGGGTTTTCTCTAGGCTGGGTCTGATTTTGAAAAAGTTTTCTCCAGTTTGCATTCAGGGTCATCCCATCCCACTGAAGTCTTCACCAGTGATTTGTTCTACATGACGGCCTTGCTGGACCTTATGTTGTAAGCCAAACACATGTGAAGCATCTTAGTCTTGATCAGCTTAGTGGAGTAGTCACACCCTAAGGTGAAAAACCTGCTCTGACTGTCCTTCCCCTGCACAACTGTAACTTGTCCCTAAACACCTGGAGAGCAGGGCAAGGCTAGGAATAGGACCACCATGTCGGCTTCAGCAAGACCAGAGAGGCCTGGGGAATCATCTTCCGTGGAGCTCTCTGGTCTTGCTGAAACCAACACAGTGGCTCCACACTGAGCAGGGTTTTCGGCTTAAGCCCTGGCAGCCCTGCTCTCAGCACAGAGGTACTGAAGCTCAACAACGCCAAACTGCTTCCTGGGGGCTCTCTGGTCTTGTTGAGCTGTGGTGGGTCTGCACTAAAAGCAGGGCTGTCAGAGCTTAAGAACAGCAGCCCTGTTTTTAGTGCGGAGCCACTGAATCAGTTTCCACGAGACCAGAGAGCTCCAATGATTCATCTCTGGAGCTTGCTTGCTCTGAGGGGCCCAATCCATAGCTCAGGTGGTGTTCACTGCCCATGCCATGGCTGGAAGAAGCAGAGCTGGTCTGGGCAGCAGCAGGAGGCACCGCAGCTGCCGGGTGCTCTGGGGCTGGGGCAGTTGCTCTGACCAAAGTCCTGGGGGGCGAGGCACGATGCCCAGGTCCATTGCACCCCAGTGTCCCCACTGACCCTGACTCAGGAGGGGCCACTGCATTCTGGGATACTGGAGGACTTCAACTTAGGTGGACAAGCTATGGGAAGTGGCCACACAGGAGAACAGGAACAAAAATTAGGCAGATTAGAGATAATCCTGCCCTGAAGTGGTATAACTTTAAGCTGAATAATGAGTGCTTTAAGCCACTTAAAAGATGTTAATGTGTAGCCAGTCCAGTGTTTGAGAGCTCCAAAAGCTGCCTAAATTTACCAGATAAGTTACTAAATAACAAGGCCCTGTTTTATTAGCCTTACTTTTATGCAGCAATGTGGATGAGACCTTACAGGTCCTATAATGTTCTCTGTTGAGTTTCCATCAGTAGCTTTAGTTTGCTCAATTGGCTTTCAAGTGGAAGTATACAGAGAAAGTAAGGTGCATGCCTTTGCTCTTCACAATAGAGCACATGTAAGCAGTGGTAGACTTATGGGCATAATTTAAACTAAAGTCATCATGAAGTTGGCATAACGTAATATTAAACCAAGGGGATTTAAGTATCTAGTTAAGGGCTTTCGTGAACCAGAGCCTTGACATTTGCATTTATTATAATATTGAAAGTGATGCATTATGACAGATTCTGTCACCATGTGACCCCTTCTGCCTATTTGCATACACTTTTCCCTTGCTTCCACAGTGATCTTTAGCTATCCTAATCCAAAACCATCACTGTTGTGATTCAAACACTCCTCATGAGAAGTACACAGAGCAGAGATACTAGTTGTTTGAAGAAGTGTAGCCATTACTTGCCACTAACATGAACCAAATATTGAAAAACAAATTGGAAAACATTTCCAGAGTCTCAAGCAGCTATTTATTGAATGGGTTTCAGTTTGACGAACGGCT
>NW_017729025.1:1029420-1034860 GCF_001723915.1 Gavialis gangeticus | reverse complement strand
AAGTATCTAGTTAAGGGCTTTCGTGAACCAGAGCCTTGACATTTGCATTTATTATAATATTGAAAGTGATGCATTATGACAGATTCTGTCACCATGTGACCCCTTCTGCCTATTTGCATACACTTTTCCCTTGCTTCCACAGTGATCTTTAGCTATCCTAATCCAAAACCATCACTGTTGTGATTCAAACACTCCTCATGAGAAGTACACAGAGCAGAGATACTAGTTGTTTGAAGAAGTGTAGCCATTACTTGCCACTAACATGAACCAAATATTGAAAAACAAATTGGAAAACATTTCCAGAGTCTCAAGCAGCTATTTATTGAATGGGTTTCAGTTTGACGAATGGCTCCAGACTCATAAATATCCATACTCATAGATTTTAAGGTGCGGGACCACCATGATCATCTAACCCAGCCACCCGCATAGACCAGTCCAGAGAACCTCACTCAATAATAGCTTCATCAAACCCAGAACTTCTGTCTGAATGACAGCACATCCTCAGCAGAGATATTCAGTGGTGGGTTCAGGTCAGGGAGCAAACACACACTGTTTCTAGGCAGGCGCTTTTAATGATTATTTAGCCTCTCTCTCTTTAGTCTGAATAGTCTTATTTCTCATCTGTCTGAAAGCTTCTGTTCCCAACAACCACATCTTGTTATGCCTCTGTCTGCTAGATTAAATTGCTGTCTTCAATCAGAAATCATTTATCCATGCAGGTATTTCCTGACTATGATCAATTTGGCTCTTCACCTCCCCATGCAGGAGTAAGTATTTGCTGTTTGGTTTGTGGTGCTTGTCAGAGGCAGTCATTTTGGAGTGGCATGGCCAGCCAGATATCACTGAGGAGGTCTTTTCCACCACCTTTGGTGGCCAACAGAAGGACTCCCATTGACTCCAGTGCTCTTTGGATCCGGGCTGCAGTGAATATAGTAAGCAACATCTTCAGCTTGTGTAAATTGCCATAGCTCCATCAAAGCAAGGATACTTTTGCATACGTGAACCACTGTTGAGGGCCTGGGATCCTGAGGGAGAATTTGTTTGGCTGAAATTCTTTTTGGACATGTAGCCACAGATGGAAGCACAAGTGCAAAATGCAAGGCTGGCTTGCTGACAATTCATAGACTTCAAACTCAAAGCCAAGCATGATCTAGTTGGGGATGGTTTTACTTTGAGCAGGGGTTGGACTAGATGTGATTTCCTGAGGGCCCTTCCAGCCCTCATTCTCTGTGATGTTATGATTCCCAGAGGCTGGCTCTGCATGCAGGAAGGAGAGATTGTTAGACCCCGACTCCATGCGGCATCCAGCAACTAGGAAGATGACTGTCCAACTGCTTATAGATCCTGGTACTCATTAGCCAGAGCAGACAGGGAGCAAACACCAGCACACATTGCTCGCAACAGCTTTATTCAGAATGGAGACAGCTTTAGACAAGAGGCCCTCACAGACACACAGCCCATGAAACCAGGGGAGCAGCAACAAACAATAGTTTTTTTTCCACATTTATACATTTTGGTTTATACTCATTAACATTCACTCCACCTCTGTCCCTCCTTTTGTTCCACCCATTTCTACTCCCATCTCAAGCTCCGCCTCTGTTTACTGTTTGCTTCATTAGCATGGAATTGCCTATGCATTTCATTCATTTACATGTCTTTTTGCTGTGAGCGCATGTCTAAAACCTTGACTTCTCTTCTTTGGTCAATGGGTGGACTTTGAACAAAACCTGGATGCTTTTGGAGGCTTCTTGACCAATCACCATTCACCTTTTTGCATATGTTCATCTCGGATTCTGTTACCAATTACGTGTTGTTTTTCACATTCCAGTCTGTTTTTCTGTCACAGGTTGGACCATCTTCTACCCTTTTTGGGCCCCTTTATCTTATCTCATTCCTCGCTGAAGCTGGTTCACAGCACACAGACTCAACTGCTGCTTTTTCCAGACAAAAATGGTTGACAATGGTTAAGATGGTTACTTAGCATAAGCAAATGGCTGACTTAAATATCATTCTGACTTGTGGTCAGCAGCTCTGCTAGTCCACAGGTCATGCCTTGTATTCAGATGCAAATCCAGTGCTTCCCAAGATCCAGTGTTCCCCAAAATCCAAATTATTGTCACCCTAACAGAGATAATGGAATAGGAGCTCTTCTATGCTAAGCTTATGAATTCTTCCAGTTCAAGGTGGAAGGATTTTCTGCCTGCTGGATGGGAATGGGAAACAAAGGAGAAATGTCTTGATTTAGAGCATTTTAGTATCTGGTTGTTTTCTCCTGTCCAGTTTTTCCTCACCTGTTCACACAGCATGCAAATTCCTAGAGGCTGTCTTTCTGTTACGTCATTTGGCGTGTAATGCAACAGGGCACTGGCCCCTTGTAGTGGCTAGGCCACTGGAGCCACTATAAGAAAAAAATAAAATAATAGGAGGGAGAAGAATAGGGCACAGTCAAAAGCTGCAGAGCAGTGAGCTATTCAGCTCTGTGCAGGAAGTAGCCCTCATACCACTCAGGTAGAAGTAGATGTTATTTCTAAATGGAGGTTTTTCATTGTTGTTGAGTCTTTTCACAAGTGAGGCCAATTAATTTTTAAATACACTTGATATGAAAAAAAAAAAACAAACCAACTCTTTTAAAACTTGCTCTGAGTATTTGCAGAATAAATATGCACCATTTCTGGCTTTGCAGTAGAGCACAGTGGTAATGCATTTTTAATTGGTGGCTCTTTTGGAGAAGGAGCGAGATGGTGGCTTGCCAGTGTTGTGAAGTACTGTTCTGAAAAGGTCAGCAGCAACCAGATGTTACACTCAGCTGAAGCACAGAGTGCCCTTGCCACAGCTGTGGTCTTGTTTCCTAGCCAATCTGTCCTTTTCCCCCCTCTTCTTACTAGGTGCAAAACTTATTTCTGAGCTTGTCTACTGTGTTTGTATTCCACTGATATTACATAAGTGATCTGCAGAGCACCTGCCTCTGGCTGTGAGACCAAAAATGCTCAAAGTGGCTGCTGCTGGTTTTTGATGGCTCTGTCTCACAGCTGTAATGGTGCTTGTGAAAGGATTAATGAATGCCTTTCATTGAAAAGACTGCGATTGTGCAGAAAAAAAGAAACCAGAGCAAAGGGTCTGAGAGCAGGCCCCCAGGAGGACAGAGTAAATCAAATTCATTTCATATTTTCAGGCGCAGGCATTTCTGTCACATGTAAATAAGTGCTTCTACATTTTGGTTTTCTGATGGCTTCTTAAGGAGTCATGTGCTGTAATAAATTCAGCAAGCCCATAAGGGGCTTCGTTGACATGATGATGATAATTATTTATCGCTTGGGATGGGTGGGATAGTTTGGGTACCCATAGGCCTTGACCTCAACTCAGCACTCATCCCAGATCCACGCCAAAACTTTTTTGTTAATATCCAAAGGCCTCTAATACCATTGCCATCCTTTCATTTCTGCTGCCCTTGGAGCACTGGCTAGCAATGAAGAAGGAAGGCATCTCTCTGGAAATAACAGGAGGTGGCAAAACGTCCAGCCTATTTGGTTTTTCTCTAGGTGGGCACTGCGCCAACCTCTGAACTTCTGCATTTCACCCACTGCTGTCTCCATAACATGGGAAGGCATGAAGATAAAAGCCTCTAATGCAAAAAACATCTATGTGGGAAAACTCTCCCGGACAGAGAGGTATATGGGAACCGATGTACAAAGCAACCCCTGTCAAAGCACACTTGCAAACATAGTTTAAAATTCTCTTTTGACAGAAAACCACATTAGAAACAAAGCTCCCACCATCCCGTACATTCATGAGTGCTGCACTTCCAACGGTGGTCTACAGCTGTAGAGGTTGGATTATCAACAGCTCCTGGCTACGCGGAGCAGGACGGTGGGAGCACAGTGGGTATTTCATAACGTGGGCCACTCCATCACCTCCCAGATTAACACACAGGACTATTTGCTAAAGATTAAGCAGGGATTCATCAGGAGTGAAGAGCAAAATATGGGATTGTGCTGCTTTATTACTCCCAAACATAGCTGGCAGTTATTTGTTAGTCTGCGTGCCAGGGATGGCAATGAAGGTTGCAGGCAACGTTTCAGCAATGAGGGCCTCTTCAGGCTGCAGAAAAGCAATGCACAGCATACTGACGCTGCTTCAGTTATGTTTTCCTCATCACCTTGCATGCATGGACATGTGTGCATTGCATGTGGTTTTAAAATGCAGATACTGGGACTGTCTGCAGGTACAGCATGATTTTAGAACAGATTAGCCATACTGCTGTGTCCATGATGAAGGGGAATGTTTTAATCTCTGGAGTAATGATGCATCCTGCTTCGCTGTGTTTACCTGAGAGGCATGGGGAGCACAGTGCTTTCAAACGACCAGGAGGCATCCTTTAGGTATCAGCATTAGGTTAGGAGGGTCCAGAGCTGTAAGAGATGGCTAACAAAATAATATCTGTGGGATTCAGCTGCCTTTATCTCAGCAAGGACGTGCTGTCAGATTGCAGTCCCAGCAGCCAACCAGACCTCCTTTCTCTTTTTGCACTCTGTGGTAAATGGGATTTATTTGCATTGTAGCAGCACTCATGGAGGTGCTAGCATGGGTCAGCAGGCAGGACTCCACCTTCGTGGTACCCCCCTGCCTCCTGTCCCTGCATGATGCTGTCACCTTGTGTTGCCTGCAGCCCCCCAGGGCCTTGTTCTCCTCTGTGCGGGTGCATGGTAGAGGCAGGTATCTTTGCACCCCTTCCCCCAGCAGCCTGGACGTCTGTGCCGAAGGAGCCTGCAGAAGGAAGGGATGGAAATCTCTATCCTTTCCGTTGCATACTGTTACCTCCTGTGCCTTTATAGTCCCTTGGGCCAGTCATCACCTTCAACCCTCCTACCCTGAGCCTGTTCATCTCTTGGGGTCCTTGCCCAGTTAGTCTGTGTGTACTCTGACACCCCTCAGAGAGTAGGGGTAACACCCCTGATCCACTTCCTAGGGGCTTCATCCAAGTAGTACAGACCTGACCCTAACGCCACTTTGTAGCTCATCCCCCAGCATCTTTAGGCCTAGCACCTTGCTGGGCTCTCCTGCACCTTTTTAGGCCCCTTGTGGGTCCTGCCTCTTCTTCATTGTGGCCCCCCTGGCCTGGAAGATCCCTCCCCACTCTGAGCAATCTCTGTTCTTGCTTTGCCCTGGGCTGGGTTGGAGCAACAAAGTCACTGGGAGCCTTTTTGACCCTATGTATTTTGACTGACTGCGCACCTTGCAGGAGGGAACAGGCACAGCTAACACTCTTCCCTGCAGCTTCCACGACAGCCATGCCCCAGCTGTGCTGGCAGCCGCTGGGGGATGGTTGATCTGTCAGCCCCTGCTAAGTTTTCCCCCAACAGAAGAAAGCTCCTTGGACAAATTGTAGAGAGTCTGGTGGAGGGCAACACAAATGGTTGTGGGGCTGGGGGACAGGATTGGT
>NW_017729025.1:1026880-1028895 GCF_001723915.1 Gavialis gangeticus | reverse complement strand
CCTGCCCTGTGCAGTGCCACTGATCATCTCCGCAGCACTCTCTGCTCGGCTCTCTCCTTCCCCTCTGTCTCGCATTGGAAGTCACCTCCCTTCGCCTCCTCTTGAAGAGGAGTGGCAGCCTATAGTGCTGCCAGGTCATAGGCACCTAGCCTGCTGCTCTAAAAGGTTGAGGTCCTTTGTACTAAGCAGCTGGAACATGTAATAGTTATTGGGCATGAGGCAGCAGAATAAGGGTGTTAGTAGACTGCATGAATAGAAAATCAGCTTAATTTGCAATGTGTCAAATTCAGCGCAATGGAGTGCTTGATGCAGTCATTGTCCTTCACAAAGGGTTTATTATGAACATAGTCAAGTGATTCAACATCGTATTTCAACTATTGGTGAGTGGAGGGTTAAGGACCAGAAACCTGAATTCCCCGATGGAGCAGTTCTGCTGTTTCTTCTGCAAAAGGGAGTGCCTAGCAAAATCAATTGGCAAAACTGA
Organism: Gavialis gangeticus; assembly: GCF_001723915.1. Lineage (NCBI taxonomy): Eukaryota > Metazoa > Chordata > Crocodylia > Gavialidae > Gavialis > Gavialis gangeticus. The sequence goes on along the minus strand of NW_017729025.1, from coordinate 1,028,411 downwards.
ACTGTGGAGTTGTAAAGATCCGTCATTAAAGCAAATGGACTATTTAATCTCGAGTGTGGTTAATCCCACTTCCTAATGAGCAGAAAATTATAGGGCAAACTAATGAAGTAACTGAAATAGAGGATTCTCAAATCTAAGGAGTTTGTCTAATATGAACCGACCAAGATACAATTTGTGATGCTTCGAGTGATACAAAAATGACTTTAGGGCAAAGATAAGAAGTGCAATAGGAAGAACGTGGATGATTGTCTTTGAATTGTATGATTCCATACAATGTGCTCTCTCTGATCTTTCAGGTTGTATTATTATTATTTTGTGTTTAGTGGGAGAGGTGGGAGATTTAATTATTCCATGTGGGTGAGCAGCTACAAACAAGCAGGAAATGGAAATGTTGTGGAGCAATCACAGGCATGCTCCAATACTTAATAATTCTGCAAAAACATCAGCTGGAGATTGGCGCTGAACCATTAACAATCTGACCACAAGCAAGTAAAAGACCATGCATTATTTATATGTTGCCAAAGGCAGACAGTGGTTAACAGAAGAACACTAATGGTATTGTTTGGAAGGTTACACAAATGATGCCCTATCCAACTGAAGACAGACATATTCATGAACAGAAAGCATAATAATGTCATGGGAGAGAAAAGAAAAGATAGAGAAGACCAGTTCTCTGCCAGGATGCTCCTAGCATTGCTCAGCTGCACCATTTTTGTACCCACTGAAATGTTGGTCCCAAACACCTTTTACCTGATTTTGCCACAGGAATAATATTAATGAAAGTATCCACATCTTTTAAAGTAAATGCTCTTTGCCTTATCCCTTATTCACAAGACTATCCTGCTGGTGTCATAGGGGTTAGGTCAATGGTAAGTGGATATTCAGCATTTGGGGGTCAGATCATAGTTGGTCTACTTGTATGAGGCCTGAAATGAGGCTGGTTTAAACTCACATTGAACCAAGTCCATTGATACCATGACTGGTGTCACCCTCCCTCAATACCAATATAAACAAGAGCCAAGTCATGCCCAGAAGGTGTTGGTAGTATTGTGACCTTCCCCTGTGTTGTGGAACAGGGTCCTCTTCCTCCTGACACCTATGAACCAGCTACCGCTTTGGCATTGAATTTACCAGGCAGGGGCAATGCCTGCGTGCACCCTGCTTTTCCCTGATGGTGTGTGATAAGATGTTCTTGACATCTCCTGTTCTGTTTTGAAGTGGCAATTTGGGGGGTCCTTGCTTAAAAGAGTAGCCTATGAATACAGGGAATTACATTCAGTGATCCAGGAGGTCTCTACTAGCACTGTAGCCTGACCACCCTAGTAGTACTAGATGTAAATGTAGTTATAGCTATATGCAAGGGAGGACAGACATAGTTAGACATGTTAATCTGAAGGCAAGGTAGGTTTGCACCTTATAGACCAAGCAAAGTAGGGATAGATGGTGTTAAAAAAAATAAGTGAGAGACATGGGCTGGCTGGCAATGACCTCGCCCAGGGGTTTTGAAAGGGCAAAAGATGATTGGAGGACT
>NW_017729025.1:1025897-1026493 GCF_001723915.1 Gavialis gangeticus | reverse complement strand
TCCCAGCTCTGCTTCCAGCTTCTCCAATCAGAAGCCAGGCAGCTTGATGTAAGGCAGGGCTCGGAGGAAGTTCAAGCCCCCTTGCAAGCTGGAGCAGTGCCACCAGTGGTGGGTGTGTGGCAGCGTCCCTGCCTACCATGTGGGAGATCTGGGGTTAAGTCCCAGCTGTGGTGACTTGGGGTGTGTGAGCTAACAAAAAACAAATCTTCCTGCAGTGGAAAGGGGCCATTGTGTTTTCCCCCTTTCTACCAAGGCCCTATATTTCCTTGTCATTTGACATTTTGTGCCTTTTTATATTTCACCAACCCGTATTGTTTGTTCTGCTGTTTGTGTTTTATATTTTGTTAACCATGTTTTTTGTCTAATGATTGTAAGTGTCTAACCTTGGTTGAATCCTGCCCCCTTGGGGTATTGTAAGGTCTACTATACCCTCTGATTTATGCCTGTTATGACCATATACCTTTTACTACTGGGAACAAGTCGCCATTGGTGGTCTGGCTCTGCTCTGTAGGGGGAGGAGCGTCCCTATACTTCCCACAGTGCTTGTGTACCTGCTTTGATCCCTTCAGTTGGAGAGGGGATACCTCTTGGAGTAC
>NW_017729025.1:1014824-1025843 GCF_001723915.1 Gavialis gangeticus | reverse complement strand
GTGTGTGTGTGTGTGTGTGTGTGTGTGTGTGTGTGTGTGTGTGTGCCTTTATGTATGTATATATGTGTAGAGAGAGAGAGAGATCTTCTTTGTTTATCCTGTAAATTATAAATCTTGATTTCTACTTGACTTCAGACTAATGGCTAATTGCATATCCCCACCTGGGCAGTTGTCAGTGAGTAAAAGACAGCTCCTCCATGCATGATCTGGACCCTGGAACACATTATATTGTGGAGGAAGCGTCTTTTCTATCCACACAAGCCTTCCTCCCACCTTCTTTTCATAACATCATGAGCTGCTGGAGTCGCCATCCCTTTGACCCGTTGTATGGGCTAGTGCTCTGTGCAGGGGATAAGGAGGTAAGGAAACATGGGGCTGACCCTTCCTGTCTTGAGAAAGCAGCTTGCAGCTGGAAGAGGCTTTGCACTAGCTCTCAGGGATCTCCACAGCACACCATGCTCTGGACACCCCTGAATGCCAAGGGACAGCAGAGGAGAGGGGCTTCATGGTGGCCGGCCTCACAGGGCAGATTTTCAGAAGGAGGTTTATCAGGTCCTTTGTCTTCACCTGGATTAGTTCAGATTTCAGCCCCTGACAGTGGTCTCAGCATTTGATGCCAGGCAGCAGGAACTCCCTTGTTATTACGGTAGCCATGAACGGGTTAATTTTCTGTTAGATGGGAGCACTGAAGACCGAGAATCTGTTTTATCTGGGAGTGTTTTCTCCCAGCACACACACCTTCTCTTGGGTTTGGCACCACACATGACTCATGTCCCAGTAACAGCCCATCCCTAGCAAACATGCTGTTTTTATAGCTTGCTTTCCAGGTAGAAGGCCTGTTTCCCTGGCTGGTAGCTGAGTTCTTGTTGGGCAAAATACAAAGACAAAGAGACTGGGAATCAAATGTTAAAATGAAAGGGAAAGCTGTCAGCTCATTCTGCTCGCTGCATACCTGCTGGCTACTGTGCTGCTAGGACTTCTGCTGGTAAAATTGCTATGTCCAATGCCTCTGTCAGAGCAATTCCTGGCAGAAGAATGAGCAGTTTAGGTGCCTTTGAATCAGTCCACAAAAAACAGACATTAGAGGTATCCCAAGCAGCCTGATTCCAGATCATAGATTCATAGACAAGGAGGGCTGGAAGGGACCTCAGGAGGTCACATCTGGCCCAACCCCCTGCTCAAAGCAGGACCAGCCCCAACTATATCATCCCAGCCAAGGCTTTGTCTCCCCAGGTGTTCAACACCTCCAAGGATGGAGACTGCACCACCTCTCTGGAGAGCCTGGTCCAGTGCTTTACTACCTTCCTCAGCCTTTCCTCACCTGCCATGCCCCCCATCCTTCTCTCTACAACTAATTCAAGGCAAATTACCTTTAACCAATGTGAGCTAAACACATAGACACAACCCTCCGACACCTCTGGAAACAATGGGATTTGCAGTCGGGTTCCTTGATGGCTCAGTCCATAGCCTGCTAAAGTCGAAGGGCAGAGTTCTTGCTTCCAGGCACCCACATGGCGGTTCTGGGCACTGGTGACTGTCACCAGGGCAAAGTGTGGCTTGGAGAATTTCACAGCAGGGATCTGCAACGTGGCTGCAGCAAAAGCAGCTGGCTGTAACTGGAGAAAATCTCCAGGGTTGGCAAGACCATGACTTCCCTCTCTGTGTGCTCTAGACAACCCCACCTGCATCACAGGGAATGCATTAGTTAGTATCTGGACAGCCCTGAGATACTGTAATGTTCTACGTAGATTTGTAATGTTATTAATTTCCATTAATGTCCGATACGGGATAGAATGAAAATGCAGCTTTCCAACTTAGCTTGAGGGTTGCTTGTTCTACACTGGAATAACTGGAACAATAACTGCTCTGAACAACTGTACCTGGTTATATTAAGCTATCAAAGGCCGTATTTAATAATGACATCTGTAGTTTTATTACTTGATACAAGAGTATCTAAAAAAATAATTTCGTAAGTGTAATACATTGAATAATTACTTAGGCTTTATATCACTCCAATATATGATTCCATACATAGGAAACTTCTGAGTATAATTAGTTGAATAAGCTGTTCATTTCTGAAATAAATGATTTTTCAATGCGGATTGATATTTCTATCTTTTAGTGTCAATGTACTTTGTAGGAAAACAGGCAATATTACTCATTCACTAACAGAACCTCACATATTTTTACCTGTATCAAAAATAGCAGGTGTTTCCTCTAGATGCAAAAGAGCTTGAAGGAGCTGTTTCTTCCTTCTCTAGATCAAGCTGCATATAGTGAAAGCTATACAGTAATTTTACCTTCTTTAGAAATAAGAACGAGCATATTTAAGAAAAAGAAGGCAAGTAATGCTTATGCGGGGGCACAGCGGGACATAACATTTGTATAGGCACTTCCACATTCTGCCGCCCTCTGACATGTATAAGAAACTATGCACAACCATACATCTGCAACGAAGTGTCCCTGTCTCCTTTAGATTTGATTTTAAAGGAAACTCTTTGCCAAGGCTTGGAATTGGCAGTGCTGTAGTCTGGCACTGGGATGTTTACTGTCCCCATGTGTAGGACCAGCCCTCTTGTTCATGGCATTAAGAGGGCATCATGGCACGCAGCACCTCAGTGCTTCACTTTCCTTCCCTAAGTAAAGGTGGATAATAGTGCCTTATAAAGACTGAAGGCAAGGCAAGTGCATCAGCTTTTCATTCCTCCCTTGTGGGTGCAACTACACGGGATGTTTACTAACTAATCAGCTCTGCAGTTAACCTCGCAGCATCTATATGTGTAGCCCTATTAGGCCACAAGAAACTAATAAAACCCTGTGTAGGATGGCACGGGTAAACACAAGTACTATCCAATGGCAGCGTTCTTTTGTGCTCAGCAATGCATGTGTAGATGATGACTGAGCTGGCTAATGAGGGTATGAGGATGCTTCAGAGTGGGGCTGCCTGCTGGCTACAGCTGTACCGGAGCACTCTTGTGCCCCAGCCAGCCCCTCCGCAGCACATTGAGCTGGGCAGGAGCAGCCCCAGGCTGACAGGCCCAGGCCCCCCACCACCTGGGGCTGCTCCAACCCAGATCGATGTGCTGCAGTCCTAGGTGCACATTAAAACACGGTGCCCAAGAGCAATAAACACCAGTCTGATATGCACCGGAGTTTCTTGTTGTGCATTAAGTGCAAGTGTAGATACACCCTGTGATGCCAGACAGCGCAGTCTTTCTGATGGTAGCTGCCCATCTTAAAGAGGTTTATTCAACATGTCCAGGTTTCCATTCTTCCCAGCCGTTCCACCATGGCAACTCCGCATGGATCAGGTCTTGGCTCCCCATCCATGTATGTACAGGCAGGGAAGGCACAGCAAGGCCCTTCTCCCCTTGCAGATGGTGCAGTATGAGAGGCTCCCAGAGAAGCCAGGCTGACTTCCTAGGAACTGGGGATGGTTTCCTCAAAAAAGAGCTCTTCGTTGCAATGCAGACCTCATAGCAGCCATGTCAGACTTATAGTAAAGGAAGAACTTCCCATGCACCGATGCAGGCTGGGGGTGACTGGCTGGGCAGCAGCTCTGCAAAAAAGGACCTGGGGTGACATTGCACAAGAAGGTAAATATGAGCCAGCAGTGTGCCCTTGTTGCCAAGAAGGCTCCTGGCAGCCTGAGTGCATGGGTAGGAGAGTTACCAGTGATCAAGGGCAGTGATTCTTTCCCTCTGTTCAGCACTGGGGAGGCCACATCTGGAGTCCTGTGTCCAGCTGTGGGCCCCCCACTACAGAAAGGATGTGGACACATTGGAAACAGTCCAGCAGAGGGCAATGAAAATGGTTGTGGGATGGGGGGCAGGGCTGGTGAGGAGAGGCTGAAGGAACTGGGCTGATTTAGTCTGGAGAAGAGAAGACCGAGGGGGATTGAATAGCAGCCGTCACCTCCCTGCAGGGGGGCTGCAAAGAGGATGGAGCTGGACTGGTCTCAGTGGGGGCAGATGACAGGACAAGGAGCAATGGGCTCCAGCTGCAGCAAGGAAAGTTGAGGTTGGATATTAGGAAAAAATCTCACTAGGATGGTGATGAAGCACTGGGACAGTTTACCCAGAGAGGTGGTGGAGTCTCCATCCTTGGAGGTGTTTAAGACCCAGGTGGACAAAGCCATCCTGAGATGATGTAGTTGGGGCTGGTCCTGCTGTGAGCAGGGGGTTGGACTAGATGTGACCTCCTGAGCTCCCTTATAACCCTTATTTTTTTATGTTTGTATTATTTTAATTAGAATAGGACACATACAAAACATCAAAACTTGATTCCCAGGCACAGTCATTAACACAGAGACTGGGTTTGGAAACCCAGATGACGCATGAAAACATAATTAACAGAAAAAGGAGCATTTTCAATTACAGCTGGTTGGTCTGTTATTGCAACTCATTCTTTACAAATTGGTTGGGGACCTACATTCTTAGCCCAGAACTGCAGTCCCAATGGGACAAGCTGCTTGTATAAAGGAGATGTTCGGAGGCAAGTACCAGAAAATTCTGTCTTTTTTTTAAGCATTAAAATTTGAGCAGGTCAAAAGTTAGAATTTCTGTTCCATGAAAAACTCCAATGTTTCTGTACAGTTTCCTTCTGAATGGGCACAAACACTAGACAATGAAACATTTCCCACAGAAAGGAGATGGTTTCAATGCTTCTGAAAGGAAATTTTTGAGGCCAAGTGGAGCCGTGGGGTGCCTGCTGTTACAGAGCAGACTGGGCATTGGGAGCCAGTCTGGGAGTCAAGGGAAGTGAAGTGGGGAACACAGCTGTGAGGGCCTTTTGAAGTTGACATGCCTAGGGATGCCAAGATTTCCAAATGGGCCCTAGTTCTCCAGAGCTCCTGATAATGCTGAAGTGCCCAAATCCTGGACCTTTTCCATGGACTGTGGGAGCACTGATGTTCCCGATTCCAGGATAGTTATGGCAGGGAGGATTGCTCCATAGCTGCAGGTCTTGTTCACCAGGAGCCCACACTACATCTTGGCAGGAAACCGAGGAGCCAGGATGTCACTGTGCTTTCACTGCATGTTGGCAGAAGTTCATTGCAACGCCAAAACATTCAGCCTCGACAAGCCAGCACTTCCCAACACAGGCAGGCCTTTGGTTGGAAATTTCCCAACCAACAATATGTACAATGGTCTCACATGCTCAGTCACGCCATGCCTTTAAAGATGTTAGCATAAGAAATATAACGCAAAAATTTGTGCTTTTTGTTCACATGCTGGAGTTTCTACATTGTCGAGCCAAAAGAAAGATTGAAGAGCTACTCACTTCAAAGAGCTGCGCTACAGATGACAAGTATGGTTAAGGTACAAGTGGGCCAGCTCCATCATCTGAGTCTAGAAATGTTATACTCTTTGGGCCAAGCAATGAATTTAAACTAACACAGTTGTACCAGTATTGTTGGTGGTGATCCCTCACAGCCAAGGATGGTCACTCCCATGGGTCAAGCAAAGGGTGGTAGATGATATATACCAGTATAAGCCCTGCTTGTATGTATACATCTATTTCGTTAAAATATTTTGGAGGGAGAGGGGTTAGCTTATATTTGCATGGGAAAGGGTATGCACTAAACTGAGCAAAAGTCACTTTTATTTTGGAATAAGAGTGTGTATAAGGGGCATTGGCAGCAGTATAAAAAATAACTTAACAGTAGATATCATTCTAATTATAACAATATAGCAAATAAACACATTTGGTTGCTGATAAATACTTAGATTCTTGAGAGCAAGAAGGTAAAAAACAAAACAAGAAGGAGGTATGGAGGGGAAGAGAGGAAAAGTGGTAAGTGCCAAAGTGGAGCAAAAGTTCCTGACTGATGTTCCAGTTATCTGAACAACTGGCCTGCAGCTGTGGAACATTTATAAGGCAATGACAATGGGTTAAATAATCTTCCATTGAGAACTCCTGACACATACCCATGAGTCATTATAACCAACAGATTTGTTCAATATAAATTATCTCTGAGGAGAGTTGATGATTGGCAAGATTACAGTTTATGTCACAACCACCCTACTTTAGAGATACCTGAATTGTTGACCTTGTGGTGTGTATAATCAAGTTGCAGCAAGAGATGTTAGGTTAGATCTCAGGAAAATCTCTCTCATTAGGAGGCTGGTGAAGCACTGGAACAGGTTACCCAGACAGGTGGTGGACTCTCTATCTTTGGAGGTTTTTAAGACCTGATTAGACAAAGCCTTGGCTGGGATGATGTAGCTGGGGCTGGTCCTGCTTTGAGCAAGGGGTTGGACTAGATGTGACCTCCTGAGGGCCCTTCCAACCCTCATTTTCTCTGATTCTCTGATTCTAATTATAACAATTATATAGAACAATTATTAATAATTAGAGCTGGGTTTTGATTTTGACCAACTCAACATTTTGGAGGGAAGTATAAATAATCTGTGCAAAATACCTGTATTGTCCAAACCTTGGTATTGTTTTGGAAAACAGCTGACAGAAATTTTTTGACCAACCCTATTAATATCATTGCAAAGGGAAGAAAGGGGTCCAGGAAAGCCTTAGCGAACATACACAAAAAGTGGTTACCTCAGGCGCTGAGAGAAGCCAATCCAGAGTGGAGAATGTGTAGCCGTGTTTTTGTAGCATGTGCTTCTGGATCGGTAGAGGAAACACGAGAGCAGTATTTCTAGCCCCAAAAAGGAGCAGCCAAGAGAGGACTGTGACTGGTGAAGGAGTGAAATGATGGAGGTCTTTGCTGTTGGCAGCTTTCCATGAATACCCATGAGGGAAGCAAGCAGCACACTCATCAAGGAGTTTGGAGGACCACTGAAGGACTCTGGGACATGCCACATCAAGAAGCCACTTCAGAGCAGCTGAGTGAGGGTTTGAGTGGTAGAGACTGGACTCAGAAGCCAGTGGGAGTAAGAGAGATTGGGACAGCAGTTGTGAGTTTGAAGGGGCAGTTGCCCTTTGGTTGTTGCTCTCTTCCCTTATTGTTCTTTTTTTTGTTGTTGTTCAGGGGAGGTCTCTGTTCCCTCTCAACATGCCAGGAAGGCAGCAGGAGGAAAAGCCTGTCCCCTGGCAAAGGTGGTGATTCTGGCCCGAGGAAATTAAGACAGGGCAGGATTCAAAGTAAAATTGACATCAAGCTTACTGACACCTCAACAGCGGGGACATTAATGTAGTTGGATTGTGCCATGAACCCTTGAAGGGCCCAGGTTCTTTGATTAACCCAGGATCCAAGAAGGAATTGATTGCATTTTTTTTTTCAGTTGGATTAATTGATGAACTCGGGAGGGGGTGGTAAGGAGGGAGGGGGGAGAATGGGAGCAGTTTTGATTTGACTAACACCTAGAACTCGGGATAAGCTATTATTGGTTGATGGTCTAAGGGACCTTGATTGAACTGCGATGTATTAAATAACCTGGGAATTGAGGATGAATTAATGTAAGGCTGAAGCCTCACAGGTCTTTAATGGAATGATTCATGGATAAACTTGAGAATCTGTAATAAGTTGATTCTGGGATGAGCACAGCAATCCTGAAACAGAGAGTCTAGCTCCTAAACCGGATACAGTGAACAACAGGTAACAACCAGTACTCAGCCAACACAAGATCTGGGCCATGATATGTGTCATCTTGGATGTGGCTAGGGTGGGGTGTAAGAAGAGGAGAAGCCCCATGAAGAAAGCCATCCAGGTGAACAGGTTCAAATGGATTGCCACCCAGCCTATATCCAACTCCTGATAATTAAAAATAGACAACAAGACACGGCAGACAAAAGAAGAACATCAGAGGCTGGTAGTGACAGGAACATCCAGTTTCCCCATGGCTATCCCAGTAAAGCATTGGGCAGGCAAGGACTGTGGCCTTATAGCACCCACCCCTGACAATCATAGCTTACTTATAGTCCAGTTTTTTAAATATAGCATAAGCACAAGGTTTCAATTTACTGTAACTACATGGACAGTTTGAAAAGTCTTTGCTATTCTTTTTAAAGATCATTAGGACTAAGTTATCACTGGCAGATGCTGCATTTCTTCTAGAGCTCAAGTTTTGTTTTGTTTCTTGTTTTTTTTTTATTTGGTTAATATTTACTCAAAGTAATTAACTAATTATGTCCTCAGAAATACATTCTTCATGAAAATTAATACAAGCGGTAATTTTGGGGGCAGACAAGCTGTGCATATCATGAATAATGAATGAAATGGGAACTCTGCTTTCAATACAGGGCCTGCTTGTTTGACTTCATAGTTAGCTACTTGAAATTAATGCATCAGTAGTGTGTGCCTGTCCTGCAGTCCCATGTCTGCTGTAATGCTTGCAGGGTGTATGAATTTCAGTTCTATTTTGCCCAGGTTGCCATTGGGCCTATTTCACCTAGTTCAGTCCTTGTTATGCCAGTCAAGAGGACTCCATCGCACCTTGACCAAGATTGTCCCAAAGTGCAAGGGGCTTTGCAACTGCATTGCAGGGCAGTCTTTAATGGCCTGACTCAGCCTCCCTTAGAAGTGCAAGGCACTCAGACAGCTGGTGCTTTGTGGCTGGCAGGGTAGATGTCAGTCCAGTGCCTGGGTTGCAGATGGAAACAGGAAGGAAAACATTTTCAGCTCTTGGAACATGTGCCATCAAATGATGAATGGTAAGCAGTATGACTTCATTGTAAAGTTCTGGCTCCAAATACATTTCCTTTGTTAATTACCTGGTTACTGTATAACTGATTGTCCCTTGCTTACCACTTCATTGTAAAGTGAATCATAATCAAACAAACAATGGTCTGGAAATCCAGCATAATTCTGGGAAACCACTAGGAAGAAATCTTCATTGAGTGAGTTTTACTGCTATTGATTGTAGGCATCAGCAACCTGTGGAGTTAGCTAACAAAATGGATCCAAGAGGAAACCATTCATTAGGGGCAGGGGCCACTGCAAACCAGAGCTTTCTGAAGGAAGGATATTCATTGAAATGAACTAAGATTACCCCCAAGAGACAAAATTGTATACAATAAATGTATACCTGCTTTGGCACAGCAGAAATCCCAATAATATTTTTTCCCATCATTTTGCATGAAATTACCCTACAGGGAATCCAAATAAGTCAGAGTATAAATTTAGATAGTGTGGATAGCGGCATCTTGCTGTATGAGGCATAACGTCGGCGTTCTGCATCCATTTACACCAGCTGAGCATCTGGCCTAATGTGTGTGTGGTTTTTTTTCTATATTGAGCTGTGGCCTATTGACTTGATCTCAGAAATGGCATTTCTTATTCATGCTAATGTAGTCCTCAGGAACTTGGAATCAATACATCCTCTATCTTTGCATGTTTACATTATTTTAAAAGCAGCTGGGCAGTGGGGGCTGAAGATTTACATTGTGGGATATATTTCATAGGTAGTGGTTAGCTATGATACTTCCACTCTCCCTGCATTTAGCATGTTACAAGCTTGACCTGAGTAGATGTAATTGTGATTCAGGAAACTGAAATTCATATTCAGAGAACATATTCAAAGGTCGGAGGAAACCATTAGCTCCTACAGCCCTATTCCAGTACACATTACCCCAGTGTTGAGCTTAGTAACTTGTGTCTAAATAAAGCACTCGAATAACATTTGTGCTCAACTAATGCCTATCTTCACCCTAAAGTTGAAGACATTCTTTTTAAGTCATGAACCCCAGAACCAGGAAGCAATATTGAAGTACTGGGCTTCTAAATACCAGTTTTAAGAGTCATATTCATTTGATGGATATACATACATGTGCAGGTGTCTTTGCACAAGCAGTGTTTTCACAGATAGGGAGAAGACCTGTCGGAATAGGGAAGTATTCGATTCAGATTCGGATTTGGCCGATTCAGAGGACAGTGATTTGATTCAGAGATTCTGATCACTGTTCTGAATCAATTCGGCTGAATCAGTTTTGGAAGATGTGATGCTGATTTGGAGAGGTTTGGTGATTCAGATCAGACAGGGAGAGGCAGGCACAGCTGGGCCGATGCAGGTTCTCCTATGGCTCCTCTGGCTGTGCCTGCCTCTTCTCGGGCAAGGGGGGCCATGGAAGAAGCCCCCATGGCTGCCATGCCCGTCCCCATCCCCCTAGTCCTGGCACTTTAAAAAAAGGCCCCGCGTGCATCGGCTGCAGCAGTGATTGGGGCCTCTGGTTGCTCATGGCAGAGCACCCCCTATCGTGTGGGTGACCTATCATGTGGGTGCAGCATTGCTCAGCAAGGTGCTGTGCACTGTCTGGGAGCTGGGGCCACTGGGGCTGAGTGTTGCTGGGCTCTGGGTGACTGCTGGAGCCGCCCCAGTTCCCAGACAGTGTGCAGCGCCCTGCTGAGCCACGCTGCACCCATGCCATGGGGGAGTTGCTGCATGGGTGCCAGGTGGGCAATCCCCATTGCCCACCACTGGCCCATGCTGCACAGAGGGGCTCTGCCATGAGTGCCCACTGGCCCCATGCACTGCTGCTGCAGCCTGTGAGTGTGGAGCTTTTCTTTTCTTTTTCTTTTTTAAAGTGCTGGGAGGCTGGGCCAGGCGGGGCATTGGGCCAGGCAGGGCAGCCATGGGGGCTTCTCCCATGGCTCCTCTTGCTGTGCCTACCTCTTCTCTGGTGGGGGGAGCCATGGAGGCTCCACCCTGCTGCCACGTGTCCAGCCAGCAAGGGAGGTCAGGGGGTCAGGCATGGCTCGCTCCAGGTGGTAGCAGGGCAGAGCCTCTGTTCCCAGTGCTGCCACACCTGCATCCATGCTGAGAGTGGGGGCTCTTCCCTGCCGCTACTTGTCAGCCAGTACAGAGGGCATGGGATACAGGCACAGCAGCACTCAGAGTGGGGGTTATGCCCTGCTGCCACTTGCCCCCTTCCACCTGGAGTGAGCCGCATCCTCATCCTGCTCTCCCACCCCAACCCCGGCTGTGCAAGCAGCAGCAGGGCAGAGCCCTCACTCCCAGCGCTACCACATCTGGCATCCCACCCTCCTCCCACCCCCCTTGCTAAGTAATGTGCCCCCTCTGCCCTGGCTGGCCAGCTAGTCCCAGCCCCAGCCCCTGCCCC
>NW_017729025.1:1007628-1014665 GCF_001723915.1 Gavialis gangeticus | reverse complement strand
AGCCCCTGCCCCAGCCCCAGCCCCAGCCCCAGCCCCAATCTCTCCCTTCCCCCCTCCCCTAACCCGAATAGACTTACCAGCTGGAGGCAGCTGTCAGCTGCCTGTTTAGTCTATGGCTGAATCTCCAAATCTACCGAATATTTTCTAAATCTTTTTTCCAAATCAATTTGGATGCTTCAAATTGTTTTTGAGCTTTTACTTGGTCTCCCAATTCAATTCAGATGTGGGGATTCAGTCCCCGAATTGGGCTGAATCTCCTCCGAATCAAATCAGCTACCGAAGCTTGGCACAGCCCTAAGAGGGAGCTTTTTTTTTTTTTTTTAGTCCATAACCTGGGCAAAGTACCTGTCCATTGTCCTGAACAGTTCACAAGACTTTTGTTGTATTCACTTAATTGCATCAGTTATTGAGGCTGGGGAAAAAACAAACAAACAAAAAACAAACAAACAACCCCCCCCAAAAAACAAGACAAAAAACAAAAAAACCCTTTATTTCTTCAGTCACTTCAATCTTGTAAAATACTTAGATTGCAATTCTTTGGGGCAGGCACCACAGAGTGGTGTGGTGTTCCCAATACAGAATTGCATGGTGGGTGTTCCCCCAGGCAGTCCCTCAATAACAACAATAAATGCATGTCCCCCAGTGGGGACACAAAGGGGTGAGGTTACTACATGTGGGCAGGGTTTCAGCACAAGATCAACCACACTGAAACATTTTGCTTTAACATTAGAAGGAAAAGCACCCCAACCAGCTCAGCCTACAACAGCTTATCATCCTTCTGCTCTGGCAGCAGCACCAATAAAAGGGGGTACAGGAGAGACTAGGGGTGGAAGAAGAAAAGGAATTTCTGGGAAAGAAAAGTAACTCCCCAAAGCGAATTAGAATAATTATTAGATGCTAATTTTCATGGCATATTAACACAGTGACCCATGGAGGAGTTGGTTTATTACAAAGCCTCCCTAGAGGCCTGGTCTAGATGCTCTGTAGCAATGTAAACCTATGGGAACTTATGGTGGCAGGTGGTCTTCATCATAGAAACCAATGAGGCAATCCCAGGCTCTAAGGGACTACCAGCAGTTGTCATGAACATGTAGCTGTTACTAAATATAAGTTAAACATGTGTCCAAGCCAAAAGACATCATGTCAGCACAGCAGACTTTTCCAAATTTGCTGAGTTAATCCCCTTCCTGTGATGAAAGAATGAAGACATAAAGAAGTCAGATGACTACATTTGATATCATTTACAGAAGGAGGAAGGTTTTAAAAGCATACTAGAACTGTTGAACATGTGGCTAAAAGATAACACTGATGCCAAGAGCTTAGAAAGAGTCAGAAGAGAGCTGGTTGTTTCTACTGCTACAGAGGGTACCCAAAGTTACATGGTATAGGGCACAGGTGGCCAGCTGCACCTCCGGAGCCATGTGCAGCTCTTCAGAAGTTAATATGCATCTCCTTGAATCTTTGCACACGCACACGGTGACCAGCTTCCATTTGTCTTCCATTGGTCACCCTGTGCTTGTGCAAAGATTCAAAGAGATGGATATTAACTTCTGAAGAGCCATACGTGGCTCCAGAGCCACAGGTTGGCCACCCCTGGTATAGGGTATGAGGTGCTGTACAAACCTCATGGTTGGCAGAATAATGAAGCTGATCCCTGAGGAAATAAGCTGCATGTGAAGAGTTATCCCACAAAAGGGCACTGAAAAAAGTGGCATGTAAGACGAGCCTAGAGAAAGCTTCAGCTGTGTGGATGGGTGGAAATGCTGTGTAGAAAAAGTTGACAAGGTTTAGACACAGCCTGGGTGTAAGGATTTAAAGTGATGTCAAGGCAGAAGATAACATCTGGGTTACAGGCCTGAGCGGCAGGCAGGACAGTGGTGGTGGCATGGAAGGAGGTAAACCCATGTTTTAAGCCATGTTTTAATCCTCAAGAGGCTAGGTTGAAGAAGCTCAGGGTGTAACTTGGAAGTAGGACTCCACGCAGCAGTCATGCACAGTGCATTCAATAAACCTGGGGACAAAAGGGCAAAGTCGAGTGGAGACATGGCTGTGCAGGAATATAGATCAAGATCTTACATTGTTTTGTAAGAAGAGGCTACAGCAGATTTGTATTGTAAGGAGAAAATGCCAACGGACAAGAGGTTTGTGAAAAAGAGCACGGGAGGCGATGACAGAGGTTACAGAGGAGACTGGGGGATTGGTGGGGTTTCTGGGACAAGTGGAGAGCTGAGCAGAGGAGAGCAGGTGAGAAACCCGCATGTCTGTGACAGGGGTGCGAGTAGGATGATGAGGGGACAGCAGAGCGAGCTCAGGGCTTTGGTCTCTTTCCCCCGAGGAAGGGGAGACACATTGTAGTTTATCAGCTTTCTCCTGGAAGAAAATAGCATGATTTTAGCATTGGGGATGAGTGTGGGGGGATGTGAGGAGAGAAGAAGGAGCCAGGAGTTGATGGGGAGGGGTTGGGTGGATGGTGGGGTAGGGAAGGGCAGAGTTGAATTAGTGTTGGGAAGGCAGGAAGGAGATGGGCAGAGGGGCTGGGTATAGGGAGACGGGAAGAAAGAAGCCCAAGACTTCTTGCATGGCCTTGGTCTGGTAATTACGTCCTTTTATCCTCTGGCAGCAGTTAATTATTTATTTACATAATTAGTTATTACAGCACTGAACTAGCAACAGTTCCAGGACTTTGTATGCTGTGCTGAAAACATGAACATACAATAATATCAATGGTTTATTTCACTTCTCAAGTTTGAGAAATATTCTACTGTTGAAGTGAAGATCTTAGTAGTTAATATCTATAGGGAAAAACCATGCTTCCTGTCTGCATGTTGAAAAGAAAATTTTTATATGATTCTTCCAGATTATATGCAAGTTTTAAATGAGTTTTCCTTTTTTCCCCTAATGGCTCAGATTTGGAATTTCTTTCATGACTGGTATAGTTAGAAATTGGACCATAATGTTAAGAATCTTTTTTCATGTGCTTAATAAAACAACACCTGATATGCAACATTTTAGAGCATTCTGTGAGCCTTATTACGTTTTTGAAGTCATGAAGGTAGATACGGTCATGTCCCTTGAGGCATCTTTGGAGGAGTGATTGGTGCCACAAAGAGAGACACATTCTGAATTAGCAACAGGGAATGAAACTGGAGACCTTGCAGCTGGATGACTGAAAGGAATAATGAAAGATAACAGAAACTTGCATGATTTTTTGTCTTCTGCAGTGTTTAATTGCATGATGTAGTAATTAGATGTAATAGTAGCTTTAAGGGGTGGCTAAAATGGAAGCATTGCTACCTTATTAGACTTCAATAACTACCTAGTACTGCACCATAACTATTTAAATCTTAATTTTTTTTTTTATGAGAATGATATTTTCTCTTGAACAGGTGTAACATCAGGGAGGACATCTGTCCATTTAGACCAAACACATAAAAGATACTGACCCCGCTCCTAGTTTCCAATCCCACCCAGCTCCCCATCTGTGATGGGCAGAGCATTTCAATGAGTGAAACGTGGCTATTTTGTTTTTGGGACTTTCCCTTCCCAGCTCAGTGCCCTCCTTCCCTAGCTACAGAGTCCAGCTCTGTCCTTTTCTCCTCGCTCTGTGGATCTGTGTATTTTCTGCTGCCCACTGGCCCAGTTGAATGGGAGCAATGGAGGATGCCACCATGCAGCCTAACCTATGGCTTGGGGGGGTCAGGACACTTGTGATTCTTCCCTTGCTCTCACACCAGTCCTGTCTGTCTTGCTGCAGGTTGGTACCTGCTGCACGGATGCTGCAGGAGAGCAGAGGGCCTGCTCTGTTTGCCATCAGCCAAATGCAGGGAGCCCGTGTCTGTGGGTGCAGGTAGTGAAGCCGTGTCCGCGGCCATTCAGGGAGCACGCTCGCCTTCCTCAAATGCTCTGCTCAACTTTTACCTTTAAAAATGCATCCTTCTAATTACACTGATTGCCCCGGTCTTTAAATGTCAGCTTTCAGCTTCTGTTTGGAGGCAGAAAGGAGAGGGTGGGTAAACCAAATTAAATGTGTGGGATGTTTTAAACATATCATTACTAGTCCTGACCACACCACACATAGCTTTGCCTTGCAGAGTGGATTGAAGTAAGCCAGGCGCTCTTTATTTTAGAGTTAGCTATATTTTCTTAATGCTTAAACTGCCTTTCCCTGTGAACCGAAGACCTCCCCAAGTGAAGAGCAATTTTACAGAATGCCTTGCCATTCCGGAAATTATAGGCATGTCAATAACACAGCTATATTGAGAGTTGATTGGTTTTTTTTTTTTTCTTCCCTGTTGCCAGCCCTCATTTTATTTGTATGTCTGTGAAGTAATATTGAAAATAATGCAGACCTAATTTTGTTCTCACTCGCACAGTTTCACGCCTAGTGTATCCCACTGATTTCAGTGGAGATGCTCTGGATCTGAATCAGAGTGACTGAGGACAATATCTGAGCCCTTTTGCTGCTGCAGTGCACACTTGGCAGGAAGAAAACCTTGATAACATGGGAGGTCTGAAGGCAATGATTCATTCTGTTTTCTTGCTTCATAAAAGATGGGGGGAAGGAGGCAGCAAAAGGCACGTGCTTCCTTAGCTGCTGTGTGCAATCCTGACCACACTGCAGGCAAAGAAGGGGTTGCTTTACCCTTGGGATGGCAAGTCAAATGAACCCCAGCCAGTGCTTCTATTCCCCCGAGCATCTTTGGGTCCCAAATCTGTACATGAAGCATCCCTCCCTCCACACACCTGGGGTAACCTGGGACCCAGTTATATTCTTCCTTGTGGCTGTTGGGAAACACACCAGACAGAAACCACGCTGAGAAGCCAGAGAGGAGAGGCAGATGCAAAAGCAGTGAAAACCAGCACTTTTGGCCACAGAGATCGCTCTTGAGCTAAGTGGTCTTGGCTCCAGCCATGTCTCTCATCCCCCTCAGCCTGTTGCAGTTTCACGCCATGCCCGTCCCTCTCTCTAGGGTTCCCACTCTTCAATTTGCAAAATGAGGGGCAATAGTGATACCCAGTTCTAATGGTAAATCACTCCTAAATCTCAGCGTGCATTGTGGTTGGAGCACCTCTTTAAATGTGCATGATTCCTTGTGCTTTCTGCCCAAGGTGAATTAATGGAACGCATTGCATAGTTTCTTGAAAGTATCTGGAAGACAGTTTGCCTTTGACAAGGTTTTCTCCCATCCCATCTCTCTTACACATGCATAAATTGTTCATACCCTTCTCACTGGAGCAAAGTCTATTCCCACCATGCATGTCCACCTGCTTTACCATTATCTGAAGAACTGGACATGAATGGTGGGAATAGACTGACTTGCTGGTGCTCCAGTCATTCATGTTCTGGTGCTGTGACTTTGCTTCACTGGACATTTGCTTCAAAGAACTCCCTGCAGGCTGCGTCCAAAGAGGATGGAGCTGAGCTGTTCTCAGTGGTGAGCAAGGAGCAATGGGCTCAAGTTGCAGCAAGGGGAGCTGAGGTCGGATATTAGGAAAAACTTTCCCACTAGGAGGGTGGTGAAGCACTGGGACAGGTAACCTGGAGAAGTGGTAGAGTCTCCATCCTTGGAGGTTTAAGACCCGGGTAAAGAAAGCTCTAGCTGTGATGAACTAGTTGTTGTTGTCCTGGTTTGAGCAAGGGATTGGGCTACATGACTTCCTGAAGTCTCTTCCAACCCATTTTTCTCTATGATTTCATGACATACAAACTTATTTGGACAATGGTGCTCCATTAAGATCTGCTCACTTGCGACCTTGACCTAATCCACCAGTTTCATTGTCCTATGGCCCTAATTACTGCAGACACATCTGACAAGGGAATGGGCCCTGTCTTAATATGGTGCTTGTCGTGTGAAATGAGAGATGGAAGATGATAAGCAGGCAGAGTGGAGACAGCTACACACATGTTTGCATCATGCTCTTCCCACATATGAAAGAACAACTGCTATCCAAGATTTTGGTTTTAGTGTGGTATATTTTTTTTATGGCAGATGTATGTGCTACAACATAATAAGTATTTACTTTTAAGTTTTGCCTATGGTACATAGCTCACACTAGGGGTCCAAGTTAAAGGTGAAATCTTCCCAGCAGAGAGATGATGTTTTAGCATGGGTTCAGTAATGAATCTATCTGCTTTTGGACCTGGGTGGTTGGGGCTGGCCATAGGAAGGGTGGGGTCATGCCTCGTGCGGGGTCATGTTTAACCAATAGCTAATTCTCCTATAGTCATTGTCAGCAATCCCTCATGGTCAAGGATGATCGCTGGTGCAGGTCAAGTAAAGGGTTGTACATGAGTCTGTCTATGGCAAAAAAGGCCAATCCTAAAGCTGCAGACTCTCCGGCAGACACCGCAGATGGTGGTTAAAGGGAGGGTCAGACCACAGATATCTGGGTCTTGTTTCCTTTCCTTCTTTCTGTTATATTTCTGCCTCCAGAGTGATACGGTTTTCCTCAAAGTAAGATATGTCTTTTCTCACAAGGCATTGCCATGTAACCAATGTGTCCCTGGCTGGTGTTCTTGTCTCATGGTGCTTTGAGGGAGCATCTTGTTGGTCCCAGGTCTCTCTGGGTTGCCAATGCAGAAGTCACTGCCTTCTCCCCACAGGGCACATACCACCTAGGATCTGCAGCATCCGAAGCACATGCATGCCTAGCTGCTCATATAAAGGCCTTTTTAATTAGTGTTTTCTGATAGTGTTTTACATATTACACTCAAGTCAAAGACCCTGCAGTTTCTTCACACAGATTTATGTAAAGCTGTGTTTTTTGTCACCAAGAGATTATATCTCAGAAGGAGCTGGTGGGATTGTAACCTTTCTTAGGCCATTGCATGTGATTTAGCAAAATGCAACAGTGCTGCGGTTTTGATGTGCAGTTGCTATTACAGAAATCTTTTTTTTTTTTTTTTTTTAAATAAGGCCTCATTGCTCATGAACTGGAGTGATGACATGGTCGCGTGTGCTAAGGGGAACTGGTCCCAATGATGCAGTCCTGTCCTCCTGTTATTATTACTGGCATTGTGGTTGCACTGAGATGGA
>NW_017729025.1:1000332-1002628 GCF_001723915.1 Gavialis gangeticus | reverse complement strand
TTACAGAAATCTTTTTTTTTTTTTTTTTTAAATAAGGCCTCATTGCTCATGAACTGGAGTGATGACATGGTCGCGTGTGCTAAGGGGAACTGGTCCCAATGATGCAGTCCTGTCCTCCTGTTATTATTACTGGCATTGTGGTTGCACTGAGATGGACCCAGCCCAGGCAAACCACAGCACAAGTCACTGTTCACACATGTAGGAAGAGATGATAACTTGCCACTCTGAACAGTGTATGAGACAAGGAATTGCTTTCATATTCACTAGTTGGGAACTGAAAGAGAAATCAGGCTCTGAGAGAACAAACTGGTCCAAGGTTACACAGGGAGTCTGTGGAAGTCCTGAGAACTGAACCTGGCTCTCCTGGGAGCCAGTGCTTGGCCTCTCAATAGGACAACCATCTCTGTAAGGCACTTACAACACTTCAAGCCTGTGAACTATGCTCTTGGTTTATATGCGTGCCAACAGAAATATTTGTCTGATGCAGCCAGAGATCAGCTGTGTTAAGTCTTCCTTTGAACTCACTTATGCATGTAGTACATGATAACTGAAATAAAACATTTTCACAGTGGGCAAAGCTTAGGATGCTCTGTGTTAGGGTGGAGCCCCCGGTGTCCCAGTCCTCTTTCAAATA
This sequence comes from Gavialis gangeticus, assembly GCF_001723915.1. Taxonomy (NCBI): domain Eukaryota; kingdom Metazoa; phylum Chordata; order Crocodylia; family Gavialidae; genus Gavialis; species Gavialis gangeticus. The sequence continues at coordinate 1,001,994 of NW_017729025.1, read as the reverse complement.
TGAAATACAGTATATATTGTTGCAAATGGAAATAGGTTATTTTGCTTCAGGAACCTGTTTCTGAAAGATTAATTCAGCCTGTGGAAGTACTGATTTTTAGCTTCTGGAAAATGTGTAGTTTTATGAAGAAGGTGAAGCACCACCTTTCACACACTTAAATTACATTCGCTGTCAGACTGGTGAAGAAAATCATAGAAATAACACCATTCATCACATGGAAATGTATGCAAAGTGAAAACAGGTTATGTCCTACAAGCCTACCATGGTGGGCTTCTTTGTCTGTGTAGATAGCAACCCTCTCAATTTTTCCACATTTTTGAGTTGTGGAGCCCAGAAGTTTCCATAGTATTGATGTTGTGTAGAGTGGTAAAATCACCTCCTTTCTCTTACATACTATGCACGTGTTGATGCAGCACAAAATGGCATTTGGTTTTATGGCAAATGCACAACATTGTTGACTTCCATCGGGCCTGTGATCCACCAGGATCCTTCTCAGTAACACCACTGTCTAGCCTGGTATCTCCCATTCTGTATCTGCACCAAAGTTTTTTGTTATTTTTCCATCCTAGGTGTAGTACCATTATATTTGTCTTCACTGAAACATGTTCTGCTATCTAGTCCCCAGATCTCCAGTTCATCCAGATCCTTTTGAATCTACTCCCATCTTCTCAAGTGTTTTCATTCAGATTTGTTAAGCTGTTGGACATGGTCTTTACTTGTTGAGATCCACACCCATTCCTCTTCTTTGTCCATATCTATTTTATTAGGTATTTGGGAATGATTTTGTGTTGTTTTTATGAAAACTGAGGCAAATGGTGCAGATTATATTACAGGTAATACCAAGAGTTTAGGTCTATAGGCATCTATAAAGAAAATGGATAGTTCAGATTCATCCTGCTGGAGAACTGAGTGTATTTCCAAAAGCCCTTGTTTTCTTTAAGTTTTTAGTGCTTTCTCCTGCCTCTGGAAAGTGGTTTTGGGGATTTTTTCCCCTCCTGGAAGTCAGGCTTAACCCTCCCAGACCCCAAAACACAGACTTTTTGCAGCATTGCAGTGAAAGGTGTAGGACTATGGAGCATGGCCAGAAGCACCTGCATCTCTCATAGTTACTCAGCACTGCTTCCTAGTTGTCCTCTCATGCTATTTTTTGAGTCAAAACAGAGAGATATCCATTATGGCAAGAAAAGTGAGATATCTGAGGTTCTATTATTAAATGCGCTTAATGAATATACACACTTTTCTTTTGTGGATTGCCAGTTGTTTCTAAAGCGTGCTCATCCCAGCATTATACTATGACCCATTTGTCTTCCATCAGGAGCTGATGATGGTCGGAGACAAGGGAGGAAGGTTTGGCTACTTGTTTCACTGACACATTTTTCCCTGTGCAAGTCTGCCCTTCCCCTTTTGGAAACGGTGCCTGCTGCCTCCTGTATGGCAGTGAAGCATGAAGTTTTCTGCTTTTCTAGGTGCACTGCATAGCACTGGGTCCCTGTGACAGCGGATACATGGCAGCAGTCTGTTTCAGAGCCGTACAATTTAGGACCATTTTGAAACAAAAGCAAAACCCAGGAAACCTCTGTGCACTAGTTGGGGGAGTCTCTATGTAACAGCCAGATAGCAGAAGGTGGTCTCCATTGGACAACGCACAGCCTGTCTGGGAGG
>NW_017729025.1:985920-995332 GCF_001723915.1 Gavialis gangeticus | reverse complement strand
AGCCAGATAGCAGAAGGTGGTCTCCATTGGACAACGCACAGCCTGTCTGGTAGGCCATAGCCCTGTGTGCTCTTTGCTGCCTCTTTCAAGGACAAGAGCAGAGCCCCAGCTTTCTCTGGGATGCGTGTGCATCAGCTCTCCTGCCCTCTACCCTTTATATTACAGCCCCATGGTGAAATCAAACCCCATTCCTGAAGCTCTGCCCAGCAGCCATGGCTACAACAGAGAAAGACGATGGGGAGTGGGATCAGCCTTCAGGAGCATCCTCTCTCAGGAGAGCATCCTTGCCGTGAGGTGATAGAAGATCACTCCCCCTTTCTGGGCCTGCAGTCTTGGAGTCCAGGTTGAATAGCTGCCCCTCCCAGCCGAGCTTGCAGCCTGGGTTGAAGACACTCTCCTTGGATGTGAGGAAGAGGAGTTCAGCTTGAGGCAGACCTAAAACCCGGGGGCCCTGTTGCCTGGATGAGTGCTCTAATGATTAGGCCATAATACAAGGGCTGGGTAGCAACCTCCTGCTTTAAAAGAAAAGCAAATGCAGCTATGTTCCCCGGCCTCGTTCTGCTGGCGTGGGCTTGTCCAGCTGTGAGAAGACCCCCCCAGGCCAGACCCCATAAGGGATGCAGGTGAAGGAACATGGCACCACAGACAATGGGGGCTGGAAGGGAGTTCAGGAGGTCACATCTAGTCCACCCCCCTGCTCCAAGCAGGACCAGCCCCAACTACGTCATCCCGGCCAAGGCTTTGTCTAGCCAGGCAAGGATGGAGATTGCACCCCCTTTCTAGGTAGCCTGTCCCAGTATCCAACACCGCACTTGGGGTGGTATCACTTGGGGGTGTGGGGAAAAGAAATGCAGGCACCCAGGGACCTTGGCCCAGTGGGGTTAGGGGCTCCAGGGTTAGGTGAAAGCTTACACTGGAAGGCTGCTTTGCATTTCATCTTTTCCTGGCTCTAGCTACCTGCTGCCCCCTCTACTACCCGGCAAGACACCCCTGTCTTCCCCAGGCAGGGGCAGTTGGTCTAGAGCTAGTTGTGAGCACGGGTCTTAGACACAGCACAAGCTCAGGCCGCAATTGTGTGTTCCTCCGGTGTTCCCTCGCTCCGCATTAATTGGGTGGGTGGCGTATTGAGCTAAAGCTTTTAAATCTTTAAAATAATTATGTGGTTAATTCTATTTAACAACCTGATTAAGTCCTTCTGAGGAAGGATCACTTAATCAGAAGGAAGTCTCATAGGCAGACACACACACACGCTCGCCACAGCAACATCAGCATTGACAGCTGCTGGCCAAACAGATGTCCCTGCATAAACTACCCCAAGCAGGTACCTCCCCAGTGGGATGATTTTGCAGAGCTCCTTGTTTGGGTGAGTTCTCCAGGGAATTTTTTTTTTAACTTCATATCCTGGTGCCAGAGTGGCAACATATTTTCCTGATGGCTATGGGAATGATTGTGCTCCAATAATTCAACCCTCTCATTTATCAAAAGAGCATAAACAAAGCTACTTTTAGTGAAGTGCTGTTTGTATTAGTGATTATATTTTTATGAGAAACACATAAAAGACACTCCAAAGTACTTTTAACCTGCAATTTGCATTACAATTCATGCCATCCTTCTCAAAACGAAAAACTTGGTTGGGACACTGTATATTCCTTTAGTATGTGCTATTTCTAATTGGAGGTCACAGCTAAATAAGGACAAAGGAATCTAAATTAATGTGATGCAAACCAGGCAAACCAGAGTTCTACATACAAAGGACCTAACTACATCACTGGTGATGGTATGACAAGATATATGAGACATAAATAATATGAGCTCAATACTTTAACATCTGAACATTAAGGTCAGGTACAGAAATTACACTTTTACTGGTGTAAGTAATCAGAAACCAATCTATACCTGTTACTGAACAGAAATCTGACACTCGAAAATGGTCTATACCCACAACAGAACAGAAGTTTGGCACTCATAAGGTGAGTCTACCTGTGCAATTAATGCAATTTGGATTTACTGCATAGTATATTTACTGCACAATAGACTAATTTAAGGTGCAGTAAGTGCATGCAAGTGTAGACAGTGATGCTTTACTGCACAGTAGATTAATTTACTGTGCAGTAATTACGTGCACATGTAGACAGTGATGCTTTACTGCACAGTAGATTAATTTACTGCGCAGTAAGTACATGCACATGTAGACAGTGATGCTTTACTGCACAGTAGATTAATTTACTGCGCAGTAAGTACATGCACATGTAGACAGTGATGCTTTACTGCACAGTAGATTAATTTACTGCGCAGTAAGTACATGCACATGTAGACAGTGATGCTTTACTGCACAGTAGATTAGTCTACTGCACAGTAAAGCATCTCATGTAGAAATGCCCATAGCATGGTTTAAAAATGACAGAGACCCAGTCTAAGAGACACCACTCCCCACCAAAAAGTGATTGTGTGTTCTGTTAGTAAAAAGGTGCATCACAACCACATTTTTAAATGAAAGGTTCAGAAAAACTCTTTCTCCAGCCCATGCTACATAAATAAATCCAGAAACAGTTTTGTTCAGTCAAACTTTAAATAAACCTAGACAACATTTTCTCCTTCTGCATGAGAAATCCAGCTGCTTACTGCAGTTTAGGACATGTCTTGGTGAAAATGCATTATTCCCTACATCTGGATCTAGTCACCGTACCTTTGCACCAATGGCATACAGCTGTAGTCTGCCCTTTCTCCCTGCCATAACTGGCTTGAGACTAGACACCCAAGAACAGGCACAAATTATAAATAAATCCAAGAACAGTCTTGTTCAATCAAACTTTAAACATCAAGTTCTGTTTATCTGAGGGATGGATTTCATGGGAAATGGGAACTTACTTTCCCCTTTGCCAGTGGGAAGCTAGGTCCTAGTGACTGTAAGGGGTCAGCCCAGGTTGCCTTGGCTTTTTGAGCTCAATAGGAAATGATAATTCTGTGTGGGCAGGTAAAGAATCATAGAAATCATAGAAAATGAGGATTGGAAGGGGCCTCAGGAGGTCACATCCAGTCCAACCCCTGCTCCAAGCAGGACCAGCCCCAATTACATCATCCCAGCCAAGGCTTTGTCTAGCCAGGTCTTCAAAACTTCCAAGGACGGAGAGACCACAACCTCTCCAAGTAACCTGTTCCAGCGTTTTACTACCCTTCAAGTGAGATTTTTTTTTCCTAACATCTAAACTCAGTCTCTCTTTCTGCCCCTTGAGTCCATTTCTCCTTGTTCTGTCATCTGCCCCCACTGAGAACAGTCCAGCTCCATCCTCTTTGCGGCCCCCCTTCAGGGAGTTGAAGGCTGCATTCAATCCCCCTCGATCTTCTCTTTTGTAGACTCAATCAGCCCAGTTCCCCCAACCACTCTTCACAAGTCATGTCTTCCAGGTCCCTAACCATTTCTGTGTCAGGAGTCCATTGCTCTTGACAGATGTTGCTCGTCATGCTGCTGGCAGTCTCAGGAGAGAGGATGTGGGAGGTGGGACATGGGGCAATGGGGTCTGCACCATAATTGCTGTGCAGCTTGGCTCTTATGGGCTATGAGCTAGGGACAGTAATACTGACAGCCCACTAGTACCAGGGACAATCCACAAGTACTAAAACAACCTTCAATTACACACCCCATTAAGAATAAATTAATCTATGCTACTTATGTGATGCTAACTGGGCAGATTAAAAGAAATGAATAAACAAGCAACCCCTACCTACCCCAACCTATGTCAGAGCTCTATCATAGTGTCCATCTAGTACCTGACAGGGACAAGATCTCACTAGACAATGGTGATGGCCAGTTTTGTTGACCTCTCCTGTGCCTCAATGCTGTGGGTGCCAGTGTGGCCAGTTAGAAATACCTTCATGCCTGGATGGGGCCATGTGAGAGACATTTTGTTGCTTCAGGGTTCATATATTCTCTGCCTGGTCCCTGGGTGGAATATGATGTAAATTCTCCATTTGTCACACCAGGGCTAGTTTGTGCATCTTGATGGTTGGTTTCTGTTGTGACCGGTGCATCCTGTTCTGGAGTTGCCACTTAGGTTCCCTGCTACCACACCTGCACATGGACATGTTGGACAAGAGGGTACAGCAGGAAGAGAGGGTGAAACTCCCTGGCTTGTGGTGTTACTCATAGGGGGAGGTAGCTGGAGACAGGCCATCTTCTCTCAGGGGAAGAGGAGGTGTTTGGCAGTTGTTAGGTATCCATCTGGTCAGATCTTAGGATAAAATAAATGAGCACTGGGCTTCCTCTTTTGGGTCACATTGCGTAGTAAACAAACAGTCATTCATTTATATGTTGTACTGACCAAGCAGAAGTCCTGGCTGTATGGACAAGACCTCTTCAAACTCTACATGGGATGCTCTGATACTCTGGGTGGTCCCAGGTAAAGGCAGGCACCTCAATCTGTTGGGCAGGATCATTTATTAAAATCAGGAAATGTGAAAGAAAGATAGACTGAGTTAGTTCAAGCAGATACTACTCATGGGCCATGCTGAAATCATGTCTGACTCACAAGAAGGAGGATCTGGGGAACTACAGACCGATTTAGCCTCACCTCAATGCCTGGGAAGCTACTGGAACAGATTTTAAAGAAGATCATTTGCAAACATGTAGAGGAGGAAAAGGTGATCGCAAGAAGCGAGAACAGATTTATGAAAAACAAATCATGTCACACAAACCTGGTCTCCTTCTTTGACAAAGTAACTACTTGGGTGAAGGGATGATGTATATATTATGTATATGGTCTTTGGTATGGCTTCTGACAAAGTCCCACATGACCTTCTCATAAAGAAATGGGAGAAATATGGTCTGGATAAAACTGCTACAAGATAGATAGATACCTGGCTCAGTATCCACAAGCAGAGAGAATTCTGCAGAGAGCAGAATGTTGACCAATGGCTTGAAGTTGAAGCAAAGTAGATTTAGGTAAGATATCTGGAAAAACAAACAAACAAACAAACAAAAAACCAACCTTTTTCACTGTGAGAACAGTTAGTTAGTGGAATTAACACCTGGGGAAGTTGTGGACTCTCCATTGTTGGAGATGTTCAACAAGAGGTTGGACAGCCACTGGTCAGGGTGATCTAGTGCATTTCCCAGGCTTCTCGGCTTTGTTGCATGCCCCTCCCCCCATCTCCTCCCCACCTTATGCTATATGTATCAAGGTGTTTATAAGCCTTCCTCAGAGGCATTAAGTGTTGGCTACAACCGAGGCCGGGGACTTTAACTGAGGTCAAAGCTCCTGCTAGGACCAAAGTAAGAGGTTCCTGGCTAGAAAGTCTTGCCCCTTTGCTCAGGGTCAGATCAATCAGTTATGTGGGTCAGGAAGGAATTTTACCCCATGGTCAGATTGGTATGGACTGTGGGGGCTTTTGCCTTCCTCTGTAGCAGGAAGTGTGGCTCTCCCTAGGATCTCTTGAACATATATTGACAGCATTTTCTAGAGGCAGGAAGTTGAGCCTTGTGGTTCCCCTGCTTTACCTGTAGCAGGTTTGGGTGTGTAACCTAGCCCTGTTACTTGGAAGCAGATGGGCCCCTTAGACCAGAGTCTTCAGAGTGTAGCCTTCCAGCTGAGCAGGGGTTAAACAGTAGCCCTGCAGGCTGGTCAGTCAACTAGGGCTCTCACAAGATTGTGGGAGAGATCAGGTAAGACATATATAAGCACTGTACTCAGCTAGCCAGGGAGGCAGCCCAGGCTGTGGCAAAGGGGGACTCCTGAAGCATCCAAGAAGCTGGGAAGGAGCCCTGCAACCAAGATCACCAGCCAAAGAGACCCAGAGACGTGCAGCCATGGGTAAGCTGTCTAACTGCTTCTATTACTTTCTTTTCTTTGGAATATCCCAGGAGCTTAGTGTTTATGTTATAGTTTAAACCCAGTGGTTTGTGGATGAGGCTATAGGGAGTTCAAGACCTCATTAGTACCCTCAGGGGTGCACCTACAGGGGCCAGAGAACCCGGCACCCCAGGTTGCAGCTACACAGGGATGAGAGTGAGATGGATTGAAGCTAGGGCATCAAAGCTGGGCCCAACAGAGTTCGTCTAAGCTGGATGGGTTAGCTACATAAAAAGGGGTGGAAGCTGCATTGTTTGAGACCCCAACAGAGTGAAAAAAAAGATGCATATAACAACTATGAGGCATAGGGCACAATAAAGAGTTGGTATGGAGTTGTGCAAATAGCTCTTAAGGCAGGAGCTCCTCACCTTCAGGTGTTTGAGAGCAAAGATTAGATCTGGGGAGCCCTGTGGCAGCCTCCCTTTTGAGAACCCAAAGAAACATCAAGACGTGGCAGGTGAGTGAAGGGGAGTCTGTTTCCAGAAGAAAATTCAAATACCAAAGGGACTCTGAGGTGCCTCTGGGTGTTCTCAAATGGCATCCTGTTACAGGGTGTTTGGTCTGTGTTGTATGTATGGGATGGTTTGGAGAGGACTGATCCTGCCTTAGGTAGGGGTTTGATTAGATCACCTCTGGAGGTCCCTTCCATCCCTACTTCCCTATGACTATGACAAGGAGAGTGTGTGACCCAGAGCTGCAAACCCAGAAACACACCCAGGTGAACAAAATAATGAGAGGGTTTTCAAAGTCCTTACTGTGGCATGGCAGGAAGAAGAAAGCAGAGTTGAACACTGGGAACCTCTGGGGTGAAACGAGTGAGGTCTGCCACCCTGGCCCCATCACCACCTCCAGGATCCAGTCTGACTTTTATCATTTTGAGAGATGAAAAAGATCATTGGCCTTTATCATCTTGAGAGATGTCATGACCACTCTGACCCCAAGAGTAGCCCAGATAACATTTCTGTGTCTGCTGGCTTCAGATAACCCCCAGATGCCACCCAGGATATGAGACTTGTATTCCTGCTGTTAATGCTACCCTCATTTCTCCTTTGCCTTCACAGCCTATTTTTCTTTTCTTTCCTCATTCTTCTCTTTTTCCCTTCTGTTTATTCAGAGTCTTGCTCAGCCAGCCAGGACAGCTTCTTTTACATTCTCCTGCTACCGTGATCAGAAAGTGCAGCATCTCAAACAGACGGATACTGGTAGTTGGGCTGCTACAATTCTCAGTGTGGGTAATAAGGCCATGTGCTGTGCCTCCCTCTTTAGCAGAGAGGCTGCAGCAAGACCGAGCATGAGACAAAAAAAGCTTTTTTGTTGTTTTTTTCCTCTCCCCTTTCTGTGCGTATTTTGTCTTGTTTTGCCTTAAAGGAACTGGGAACAGTTTGAAACAGCAGCAGCAGCAGCATTAGCCTATATCAGCTCATGCTTTTCTCCCAAACAAGACAGTTACTGCCATGTACAGTGCTACAACTCAAGGAGAGGAGGGAAATTTCCATATAAAGCTCTCTACTGTTAAGGGGCTAGGAAATAAGGGATAATACTGCAATAAAAGTCTATTTAATTCTTTGCTTTTCAAATTCTCTAGCTGTTTTCTTCTCCTTTGTTTTCAGTGTCTTTAATACAACATTGAGGAGTTTTCTAATGGTAGCTCGTCCAGCAATAAGTGCTGTTGGGTCTCCATGTGCCATTTACCCATTAGAAAGAATGCAATAGGGCTAAGATTGATGAAGCCTGACCCTATGTTACATGTGAGCCCTGGAAGGATTGATATTGGGAAGGATTCATGTGTTTGTGTCCAATCCCAAGTTCAGAAGGTGCCTGGACACCAGAAAAAAATGTATATAAAGGGGAATGGGTGAACCCCTTCACAATGGGACTAGCCAGGGTGTTTGCCCAAACCCCTCCAAAGCTGAGTTCAGGCTTCAGAGCTGCTGCTTTTCTTTCCAGACCTGTCCTCATTAAAAAAACAAAAACATGACTATAATCTCCAACTCATTAAGTGCAGTCAACTCTTCTGCATGAGCAGCAGGGTTATTAGCTGAAAAACAAGGAGTGCAGGGCGGCATGATTGAGCCCATGAGGATTGGTGCCTCCCATATACACATTTGCACACAGTTAATTGTTCTTTTTAAGACTTGAGTCAGAGATGCTGGAGGCCTGAGGAAGGTGACCCTCTTTTATTACAAAATCCAAGTGCATAATTATGCAGATCTCAAATAATGTATTATTACCCCAAGGGCTCTGATGGACAAGCCTTGTCAGTTATGGGCTAGTTGTACCATCCCCTCAAGCACCAAGGGATGGTGCTTTAAGCCAATGCATCTGGTTTGCAGGGTCCTCAGCCCATGTGCAGTCTGGGTCCCAGATACCTGGACTCTGTTCTGGAACTGGTGTGAATGGGGCAGACTGAAGCAAGGGCAAGACCATTCCCTATAGGCAAGGGAGGGTAGGGGGCACAACACATTCATGCATCTTCTTGCTCAGCTCCACCCTGGCTGTTAGGCTTTCACTCCCAATGAATATTTTATTATTGCATGCAAAATGGAACTGGTCCACCAAGAGGAATTGTGACAATCCCTTCACTCTCCAGGAGACACTGTGGGCTGGTGGTCAGAGAATGCAGGTGAAAAACATTGGTTGAAATCTCCATTGAGGTTTTAACAGGAAGGTCTGATGTGGGAGCTTCGGTCTGGGGAGACAGCTCATGGCTGCAAAGCCTGAATGGAGAAATGCACCCAGCTTTCTCACAGGGATGGAGCTTTTGTAGTCCTTTCCTCATCCCTCAGTGGGACCCTCAAATTGGCCCCAGCAGCTAGGCTGTCCATGCCATTGCACAGCATTTCTCCATCCATTCATCATGAGGCAGCAACTCTGCAGGAAGACCAATGAATTAAGAGAAACAAACACGTCTCCACCCACCTGAACCTCAATAAAGCCCCTCACCATCGCCTAAAGTCATGCAAGCACTTCTGGATCCACACGTTTAACCTTCATCAATGTAACTTCAACCCTGATGAAGCTTGGAAAACTAAATGTAGTTCAGAGGAAGTCCAAAATAAACATCTTGTGACAGATCCAACAAAGAAGGTCCCTGGCTTTGATCTTCCATGACACTAAACCGTCTCTCCAGAGCCTGGGATAGACTCCACCCAGAAGTCGTGCAAGCACCTACTCTGAATACATTCAAGTTGTGTTTGGATGCTTATTTTGCTGGGGTCATGTGACCCTAGATGACTTCCTGCCCTTTGGGCAGGGAGCTGCACCAGATGACCTCACAAGGTCCCTTCCATCCCTAATGACTATGAAATCTATATCTACAGAAACCATAGGAGATGGGGAAACTTGTTGCATAAATGGAAAATTTAAAAGTTTTCGCCATGTGACTGTGGTCATTCAGAGCAGACCATAGACCATATAATGACTCAATGCCCAGTCCACAAATATGAAGGAGGTTTCATACTTTCATAGTTTCATAGTTGGTAGGGTCAGAAGGGACCTGAGCAGATCAACAAGTCTGACCCCTTGCCATGGGCAGGAAAGAGTGCTGAGGTCAAATGACCCCGACA
>NW_017729025.1:974990-976074 GCF_001723915.1 Gavialis gangeticus | reverse complement strand
CGCCCACCCCTATAACCTGTCTAGGTCTGATTGCAGCCTGTCCCTCTCCTCCAGCGTGCCCACTTTTCCCCACATCTTAGTGTCATCCACCAATTTGAACAGGGTGCTTTTATCCCCATCATCCAAGTCGCTGATGAAGATGATGAACAGTGCGAGCCCAAGGACTGATCCCTGGGGGACTCCACTGCCCACATCCCTCCAGGTCAAAAAAGACCTGTCCACCACCACTCTCTGGGTGCGGCCCTACAGCCAATTTGCAACCCATTTGACTGTATAGGCTTCGACGCCACAGTCGCCTATTTTTTTTAACGAGAATGGGATGGGAGACAGTGTCAAAGGCCTTCCTAAAGTGCAGAAAGACTATGTCCACCGTTACACCTGTATCCAAGGATTTTGTGACCTGGTTGTAGAAGGCCCCCAGGTTGGTCTAACAGGAGCTTCCCATAATGAACACATGTTGATTGCCCCTAAGCATAATCTCCCTTGCTGATCCCTCACAGACGTGCTCCTGGATAATTTTCTCAAAGAGCTTCCCCAGGACTGAGGTAAAACTAACAGACCTGTGGTTTCCTGGGTCCTCCTTCCTCCACTTTTTGAAAATGGGGACCACATTGGCCCTTTTCCAGTCCTCCAGCACCTTGCCAGAGCACCACAAGTGCTCGTATCGCCATGCCAGGGGTCCCACAATGACCTCTGCTAATTTCCTCAGCACTGTGGGGTGGAGATCATCAGGACCTGATGATTTAAATACATCCAGTCCCTCCAGAAGTTCCCTGACTATGTCCTTGCTGATCCTGGCCCTGGCTGCACCTCCCCTGGGTCCGTCAGGGATCCTGGTGCAGGGGGGTGACCTGGTCCCTGCTCAGAAAAATGGAAGCAAAGACATTGTTAAATAGGTTAGATTTGCTGTCTGGTGTGACCACCAGATTTCCTAGCATGTCCTGCAGAGGCCCCATGTTACCCGGTACCTTCTTTTTACCACCTAAGTATTTACAAAAGGACTTCCTGTTATCTTTGATCCGGGTCGCTAGTCCCAGTTCCATCTCCGCCTTGGCCTTCCTAACAGCCAAACAATCTAGCAATC
>NW_017729025.1:967524-969990 GCF_001723915.1 Gavialis gangeticus | reverse complement strand
CCAAACAATCTAACAATCTCGAGCCAAAGATGTATAGTCCTCCCTGGTGATGGCTCTTTCCTTCCTTTGGGTGTACGCCTCCTATTTAGGTAAGAGACATTCCCATAGGCTTTTTGTGAGCCATGGGGGCTTTTGAGCACTCTTGCCCCCTTTGATCCCTGTTGGGATTACCTCCCTTTGGGTTTGGAGGACCGTCTCCTTCAGGAGTGACCACTCTCCTTGGACACCCGACTTCCCTCCCCTCCCCTCTGGGACCTCAGTGCCTCCCCGACTATTCTCTTTACCTCATTGAAGTCCGCCCTCCTGAAGTCCAGGGATGCTGCCTTGCTGTAGGCCTTTGTCACCTTGCATTGGATGGTGAATCCCAGCAGGTGATGATCGCTGTCGCCCAGGTGGTCACGCACCCGCAGCCCCCTTACCAGGTCGTCACCTATGGCCAGCACCAGGTCTAACAAGGCATTTCCCCTGGTGGGGCTGTGCACCTCCTGGGTTAGATGGAGGTCCTGTATCCTGGCTAGGAACCTACGTGAGTGGTCAGACCTGGCTGAGTGCTCCTCCCAGCAGATGTCTGGATAGTTTAGGTCACCCATGATGACCATGTCCCTTGACTTAACTGCCTCCCCAAGCTGACCTGAGAATTCCCGGTCCAGCTCTTATCCCTGGTTGGGTGGTCTGTAGTAGACCCCCACTGTTAAGTCCCTTGCCTCCCGACCCCCTTGTATACAGACCCAGAGCACTTCAGTCTGCCTCTCCTCTGACCCAGTGCTGTTTGTTGAGGATGTGTATTGCTCTTTGACATATAGGTATCACAGCAATACACTGTGCTGCTCCTGCTGCAACTGTCTGGCTCAACCACCTCAATGTCAAATTATATTTGCTGTGCTCTATCTACATCAGCCATATGAAGAAAGATGTGTGATGCACATGCAGGTAGCAAAGGGCAGCACTGTAAGCATCACGGCTACACTAGCCTGCTCAGGAAACACAGCTGCTGCCTTGGCCACCGTGAGCATGATTAGTGTCTTCAGGTTAAGGGCCAAAGCAATCAAACCTGCTCAAGGAGCTTCCTCTGGGGCACAGTCATAATGCTGGAGGTGAGAACTTGCTGATGCAGTTCCAGTGTCATTGTGCCCACCTTCGGTCTGTTTTATTAAAGGCAGCAATCACAAGACAATGATGCTGGTTGTGACTCTGCTGAGCCCAGCCCTGTGCCAGACTGCACTTTAGCTTTCTTTTACACCCCACCTTCTGCTGAAATATATTTCAGGATGCAGCACTCGTGGTCTGAGGCAGGGAGGAAGGGCACCACAACATAGTCCAAGATCCCTGTGTTGTTAGCAAAGCTATTCAAATGGGGTGTCCTTTGTGCTGCCTCATATTATCTACTCGCTGCAGGATTTTGTTATTTGACTTTTCTTCTCTTGCTCTCAAGGATTTGCACTATGCAGCACAAAAAGGGGGAGGTTTGGATTCCAGTCCTGCAGCTGCACTGACTTGGGTGGAGATACTCCTGGTCTCCACCCCGGTAAATGAGATGAGACGTGAAGGTGACCAGCAAGTAACCCCAAAAACCAGCCACCCATGTGTAAGGGCTGCAGTCTGCAGAGATGATGAAACAAAGCCAGACATTTACTTTTGGATGTGCCCACCCTTGCTGAGTGTGGAAGTGGCCCTTAAACAGGCATAAAGTTGAAGTCTGATCCCATCACATTTAAAGGAAATCTGTTGCTGCTAACTGCAAATGGAGAGAATCAGATTTTGAAGAGAAAGTCTAAAGCAAAACACCCACCAATAAACATCCTGAGGATTACATGCAATTACCACTCTGTTTGTGCTGTAGCAGTCTGTCAAACTTTCTGGGAGGTGTGACAAAAATGAAATAAGTATAGGAGAGGAGAAACGTGTTTTCCATTCTGTTCTACTGCATTGATGCCATGCGGCATCGAGTGCTTTTCTGAAACTGAAGTATGCCCAGCAGGTATTTTTAGAGCTGGGTGAATGAGTATTAACAAATAATTTATTAAATGATGTTGGTTTCTTTTTAAAAATAATCTATTACCTGTTTTCTATTGATTTAATAAATGTGTTCATTATTTAAAGCTATTTAGGAAATAGTTTCAGCGAATAATTTGTGGTCTGGTGGTTTTGGGGAGTATTAAGTACTGGTTGCTTTTAGATCAGCAGGACCGGATGAGATTCATCCTAGAGTACTCAAGGAATTGGCTGAAATAATTGCAGAGACATTGGCTATACTCTTTGAAAACGTATGGAGGTCAGGTAAAGTCCCAGATGACTGGAAAAGGGTAAATAGAAGTCTAGTTTTTAAATAAAGGGAAAAAGATAAGCAGGGAGTTACTCACTTCTCCATTTAACTGTGATCCTCAGAAAGATATGGGGGCATGTTATTAAGGAATCAATCTCTTTATGACTAAGCACCTGTAGGATAATAAGATAATTAACCCCCCC
>NW_017729025.1:941438-962524 GCF_001723915.1 Gavialis gangeticus | reverse complement strand
AAGTTATGGGGGCATGTTATTAAGGAATCAATCTCTTTATGACTAAGCACCTGTAGGATAATAAGATAATTAACCCCCCCCCCCAAAAAAAAAACAGCCAACATGGATTTGTTAAGAACAAGTCATGCTTAACCAACTTGATTTTCTGCTATGACAGAGTGATGGACTTTGTGGAAATGAAACAGTGTGATATACCTTGACATTGAGCAATGCTTTGAACACTATCCCCAATAACATATTCATTAGTAAAGTAAGGTATACAATCTAGATGAAACTACTGTAAGGTGGGTACATAACTGGTGGGTCATCTTGCCCCAAGTGTAGACATAAATGACTGACTTAATATTTAGTAAGTTTGCAAATGACACTGAGCTGGGGAGTGTAGCAGAGTCTTTGAAGGACAGGAGTGGGGTTCAAAATGACCTGCCTAAATTGGAAAAAAATGGCAGCAAATTACAGAGAAGGGCAACAAAGATGATTAAGGGCATGGAAATGCTTCCATAGGAGAAGGGATCGGATAACAGCTAGAATTTCTCAGCTGTGAGAAAAGATGATTGGGGAATGGTATGAGGGAGGTCTAATAAAATCATGAATGACATGGAGAAAGTAATTATTTACTGTTTACTATCCCTCCTACTACTGGAACCAGGGGACATACAACAACATTTTGAATCAGTAGATTTAGAAGAAACAAAAGGAAGTTCTTTTTTCACACAACTTACATTTAACTTGTGAAACTCATTGCCACAGGATGATGTGGATGCTGTTAATTTAACCAGGTTCAAAGGGGCACTTGACCAAGGCATGCAGGGTGAGTGAGCATTCACTCCCATCAGTGAGAATTAAACACGATAGTGATGAAACCTACACATTAGGACTCCCTCGTACCCAGAATGATGGGAACTATTCAGGAAAGGGGCATGGACAAGATCAATCTGTACAGGCCCTGCATATATACTCTTTCCCTCTGTATCCACTTGCTGCCATGGTGGTATAAAGGAAGATGAATTTAGCATGGCCTAGTAAATACTGGCTTGAATGTTCTTAAGAAAAGCGTGTGTAATAAATAAGATACGTTTCAGTGGGGACAAATGCAAAAATTGCATTTTGGAAGCAATAATCAAAATGCACAAATACAGACTGAGGAACAACTGGCTAGGTCTTAGTACTGCGTTAGTACCTGGGGGGTTATTGTGAACTGGAAGCTGAATACGAGTCACCAGGCACTGTTGTGGAGGGGATCTCATAACATATTGGGATGCATCAACAGGAATGTCACTGGGAAGTGATTCTCCCACTCTGCTCTGCTTTGGTAAGACCTCGCATTCAGCACTGTGCCTAGTTTTGGATGCCACACTTCACATGGACTTGGCACGCTGAGTCCAAAGAAGAGCACGACGAGCCATCTTGAAAACATTGTGAAGGGTCTGAAGGGCCTTGTGGCATCTCTGATGGATGTCCAGGCCTCTAGCACTACGGTCTTCACAGATTTGCCTTAAGTTACGTCCTGAAGTGCAGCCCGTATCTTGGGCTGCTCAGATGCCCTTTTCACTTCAAAGGACAAGAAGCTAGGTATGGTGACAGGCCTCTGAACCTCTTGCAACATTGCTCTCTGATCAGCTGCTCATTACGCTATTTTTTCATTTTGCTGGGGAGATAGAGGGCCTTACATGAACCCTGCACTTGGAAAATGCAGGTGCAGCAAGAAGTCGGTGCTTGAGGGGAAGAGGAGACCTGGGCTACAGCTAGTATGTGCCCCACAGACTCCCATGGGAAGGTCCCCTCACTTGACTCCCTGTTAGCTGTAGCCAGTAGTTCATGAACAAAGGGATTATTGTTGTGTTTTTCATTAACAATCTAGAATTGATGCTAGTCCTCGAGGCCTCTCTCTCCTGCCCTACTTCTCCCATTCCCTCTGGAAAAGGCTGATGGGAGCTGCAACAGCGCTGCATACAAGGAAAGGCTGGAAAAACTGGAATTATTTGGTGTGGAGTGAGAGGACCAAGGGGACGGGGATCAGATTTGATAACCAGTCAAAATACAAAAAAAGGGTTAGTATTAAGGGGATAGTGATTAACACGTTTGCTTTCTGTGTTTATAGGGGACAGGGCAAGAAGCAACGGGCTTAGATGTCAAGAGGGGACATTTAGGTTGGTTATTAAGAAGAACTTTCTAACTCTGAGGGTGCTCAAGTACTGGAAGAGATGACCTACAGAGGTTGTGCAGTCTGCATCCTTGCAAGTTTTTAAGAGCAGGTTAGTTAGACAAAGACTTTGCTGGGATGTTTTGAATGGGGTGAACCTGCCTTGAGCAGGGGGTTGGACTAGATGTGACCTCCTGAGGTCCCTCCAGCCCCACTTTTCAATGGTTCTGTAATACTGTTATTTTTATCTGCTTTAGATCCCAGTCCTGGAGATGCATCATGCTCACATTTAATTCTAAGAGCTGGGACTTTCAGTACTGGGTCTTCAGCCAGCTCTGATCACATACATAGGCCCAGGGCATGGCTGGGTAGGTAGGACTCTGATAAGTGTTTTACCAGTGCAATTTCCTTCGTTCATAAATGTGAAATATCTAAAACATGGTTTTAAAATTCATTGTTTCTGAAAATACTTGCTTAGAGTGATCTAAATAAAAATAGAAATAGAACAAAGATGAAAACCACAAATGGTTGGAAGAATACTGTTTGAAGAACTTGTTTAAACTTTTAAATATTATTCATGGAAACTCTTTGCAAAACACTGTCACCCCTTGACTTATCTTCTATAAACTACTTTGAATTAGGCTGCTTTAAGACGCATTTAAAAATATTAAATCTTGAAATAAGTTTAAAAAAAAGAAAAGAATAAAGAAACCACTTGCTAACTGAAAGGTGAAAAGACCTTCACAGCTTGTCTGGAAACATTTTTTTATCAGCTGTCTGACTCACCATCAGTAAATATAGTTTAAAAAAAATCCATTGGAAACTTTTTTTGTGTGTCTCTGACAATATCAGCAAAATTTTATTTTTAAAATAGTGAAACAACATGTTTTCATAAGATAGGATTTTTAATGACCCTGTATTAAAATTTACTTTACATTTATGATGTTTAGAATTTAAAAATGCCACTGTAAAATATTTTGATTTTCACAAAGTATTTCAACTTGGTTAAGCACTAGCAATTTAAAAAAATGGTTGGTGGAAAACTATGAAAATTTAATTTTTTCTCAAAACAGGATCAAATATATATCAGAAGTGTTGGAAATTCCTGTACAACTGAAAATCTTAGCTTTTACTACTTGTCCTCTCCAGAAGCAGGCCTCAGAAATAGATCTGCATGTGGCCAACTGCCCTTAAACCCAAAATATTACTATTAAGCATTATCATTATGATTGTTGCATTTCATGTTTAAGTACGTTCCCAATCCAGGTGCATGTACAAAAACAGGATGACACATTTCTGGAAGTGGAGACTCTAACCAACCATCTTACAACTCAGTAAAATACAAACATACCTTAAACTTCTGTATTTGTCAATAATTCTGTTCTGAACATGTATGATGTGTATGAGCACCTGGGAGTCATCTAGCCAACGTAGTAAGAAGGGATTTAAATTAGGTGGGATGGTGAATAAAATCCGACAGCAAAAAATCAAAAAATCCAAAAGAGGATAGGACTTTTAGGGTGCTTCAAATGCAAAGGACTTCAAGGAGCTTCTAGGATACTTCAAATGCAAAAAGAAAGCATACAGGCAATAGGATGATGGGCAGGTCACCAGAGAAGTTGATCCGGAAACAACAAGAAAGTACAGCGAAAAAATTAGGAAGACAAAGGTAGAAAATGAGCTGCACCTGGCAGGGGAAATTAAAAGACAGCAGACAACAAGAAGAGGTTGTACGAGTAGGTTGGCCCATGAAGAAAGAGCAAGGAAGCTGTGGATCCACTGTTAACTGGCCAGGGAAAACTTAACAGAAGATGCAAAGAAGGTGGAGCTGCTCAACAACCTTTGCAAAAAAATTAAGCTGCAGACAGACAGCAAATAAGGATTATTTGGATAAGAAAGTGGACAAAGCAAAGGTTGCAAGAGACAGCCAGAGCTTTTGATTGATCAAAATGAGTTCAAGTCAGCAGGGCCTGATGAACTCCCTCCTGAGTGCCCTTGGCAATAATATTTACCTAAGGGTTATTAAAGTCAATAGGTTTCTTTCCACTGACTTCAAAGAGGTCTGGGTCAGGCTCTAGTAAACAAAAACTGAGAAAAGGCAGGATGAAGCATGGTCCTTACCTGCAAAGCATTCAAAACCTGTAGAAGGGTTTTTGCTGATTCTTTTTTGATGCAGTCAAATATGACAATCTAGTTTAGCATGCAAGTAGCTTAGTAAGTAGTACAAATTTGACAAAGTAGAAAGTTGTCACCATGTTTTCAAAAAGAAACAAAATTAGAAAGGGGAAAAACACAACAGAAGAAAACAAAACAAAACAACCCTGTTTTGGGGAGAATCGCACAGACCTGACCAATTCTGCTGTAATTAGGAGGCTACCCATTATTATCCTGAACAAGCCAGGAGTCATCATTATGCATTTTGCATTGTGCAGGGCTGTGAAAAGGCTGTGATGAAGAGACACTTTCATACAGTTGTCAGTTAAGGAAAAGACTCATCTTTAAGTTGATTGAATATTTGTCTTTTCTTTCCTCTTCTCTTCTTTGAGATTTACTGATAGCAGTTCCCCGCTGTGGCAGATTTTCAGCTCTTACAGAATATCCAGTTGCCATATCAACAGTGTCAGCTAAGTGAGCTCCAAAGACTTTCTCTTCCTCTTTCTTCAGGGCTTCAGTCATTTTTTAATACACATTCCCAACCCGAATTTTGTGTGGGGTCCTGAATCATATAACAACATAACCAGTGTTCATCCACCACTCTGTCCCGATACTCGAGCCACTGGCAGCGGCACCAAGTGCCACAAATTTATACATGTCTCTTCTAGACTTATGAGGCGAGGGTGTGATATTTTGTGTAATATGCAGTGCTAAATACAGTTTTGAAAATAAAATATAGTAGAATGGGATTGCAGATAGCATAGCAGCTACGAGAGCATTTCACGACTGCAACATCCCAACTTTATTTCAGTATCAGTCCATTGCTTTCAGTGAAAACAGTGTGAAATGAAGGGCTGTGAATCAGACCGGCAAATTTTCCAGTGTTATAGAGTACTATAAGCAGACAACGTTCTTTGGGTGAATATGATATCTTTTATTAGACCAACTTAAATAGCTGAGAAAAAAAATTTATAGCAAGCTTTCAGGTTTAAAAACCCTTCATCATACAGAGTACTATAGTATGCTGCATTCAGTCCACATGCATCCAATATGTAGGTGATCTTCTTTATATGAACAGCATGTTGAAAAATCATTTCTGGAAATTATTAGCATTATAAATGCATTCTTCTGTTTTGGAGCCATGAAAAACATTGGCTAAAAGCATATGCATACTCCAATAGCCATGACAATTAAAAAGCCCTAATTTGTCTTTTCAGTTTGATTCAGTTTGATATCACAAGTATATCTCATATTTGGTCATTAACTTATCTCCAAGAATCCATGAAATGTAATCAGTCTTGGGCACATGATTTCAGAATAGCAGCAATGAAATCATTTTCATGCACTTGTCTTCATTGGAGAGGAGTGGACAAGACAGCACGTTCCAGGTAAGAACAGATTGTTTTTGACCTTTTTCTGTTGACCTCTGAAGAAATGCTAAGTACGCACTTTACAGGATGTTTTGGAAGGACAAAAAATAAAACTAGTCTATCATTATCCATCTAGTGAAAGTGGTATAATAGCATTTCCAAGCCCAGTAGCATGGCCATTCATTGTGAGGTAAGCCAGAAAAAATGGATATTCCCAGAAGCAGTGCCCTTTCAGCTAAGCCTTATACACTGACAGGCCCATCGACAGATAAGACAATGATAAAAAGGACCAAAATAGCTTTTCAATGAGACTGTCTGTAAGGTTATGGCATGAGATGCTCATAAAAAGAAAGACCTCAATGAAGCAGAGGTCATCTCTGCTTTTATTGGATAACCTTTGCATCACTAAAGGTGATAAAATGCAGTGATGTTGTAAGAATTCAGGATTAAAGTGTGTAACTACTGGGCTTTACAAGGTCTGTTTGTCTGCACAACTGAGAAAAAAGATAAAAAAAAAAACCTTTCTAATAAACATTTTCTTAAGTATGTATAAATTGGTTTACAGACCCCTGACATCTGTCAAGCCTGACATCCCAATTGCAGAACAGCTTCCCCCACTGGCAAGATTTTACTCAGTTTGGAAGTGTCACTAAAGACTTCCAAAATCTTAAGGAATTGCTATATAAAACAGGACATCTATCACTGAACTTGAATTTAAAATGAATCAGAGATGCACAAACTCTGGGTAAACAATACATATCTCTTATGATTTTAGCTCCTTTATCATTCATTCACAGCTGTCCTGTTTTCCTGTGAATGCACCCATTATTTTAAAATGTTTTTTAAGATATTCAGTATACATCCTTCATTGGGTTTGGGTAGTTCCTTACATACCTGCTTTGCCTATAATTTGCCAAATGCAGTCTGTAGCTGAATATGTTACGTGGTATTGTTTCTGGTCCCTGATTATCTGTCTGTGAGATTTTAAAAGGATTCATCATGAAGAATGAGTAGTGTTTTTGCTTCCTGTTTTCAGTTATGATAAAATGGGAAATTCTCCAACTATGTATAAGTAATTACAGTGCATTACACTTCTGGAGTCAGTGACAGTGCAGTTCACACATCTTGCTTCGGCTCTGTCCCAGGTCTGGACTAATGTTAAATGCCAGTCCCTACTCACCCATGTGTGAATAGCTGTGCCGTCCTGGCTGGAGAGTCAAAGGTGGCTGGATGTGGAGCAGACTGGGGTGCCAGTCTGCAACCCTTGTGTGCTGTTGGCTATGGGCTGCAGTGGTTTCATCACTCAGCTCTATGGGACATTATCCTCAGATGGCCCAGACTGGGACTTTCCTTCATTTAATGACTTGCAGATCAGACCACTATCTCTTACAACAATAAAAATAGCACCCCCCCTCCCCTCCATTCTTTGTATATGAAGAGATCTCAAAATATGAGAGGAAGCCTGTTTTCAATAATGAGGTTCACTAGACTTGAGAAGTTTGGCACGGAGACTTACACAGATGTGGAGAGTTTCAGCCATACTACAGGGAAGTTGTTAGGTGTTTGCCTTGTTAAATGATCACACATATCAGAGAGATAAAGGACTTTCAAATGCAATTTAGATAGTTTCAGCTTAATTTGACACCTCTAGTCTCTGCAGAAATAACCCAAGTCCCTCACATTTGCAAGCCCATGAGCAGGTCTGTATTTCAGTTATTAAAAATTCCCGTCACATTCATTTGCTTGGGATAAAGGTTTCTACATGCTCATGACAGCCCATGTCTGAAGGTCAAGTTGCGTTGCACAAATGAATGCTATATCCTGAGCAAATCACAGACCATGAGGGCTGGAAGGGACCTCAGGAGGTCACATCTAGTTCAGCCCCCTGCTCCAAGCAGGACCAGCCCCAACTATATCATCTCAAGCAGGTCTGCAAGACCTCCAAGGATGGAGAGGCCACCACCTCTCTGGGGAGCCTGTTCCAGTGCTTCACCACCCTCCTTGTGAGAAAGCTTTTCCTGGTATCTAACCTCAACTTCACTTGCTGCAACTTGAATTATGTCTGTTGTCAATTGACAGAAAAGGCGAATAGATTGGCACGAGCCCTTCCCACAGTGAGCACGAAGAAGTTGAAGGATGGTTATCAAAAAGTAATGACTTCTGCAAAAATTGGCATATTATGATGTGATCTGGGCCAACGATTCTTGCAGAGGGAGTTAGAGACCTCTGGAAATTATTGATTGACTATTTTCCTTGCACTCCATGGTCAGGGTGTTGCTGGATGCGGGGATGGCGTGTTCCTGGAATTCATGTTTGGGGGCAAAATTTCAGAGCAGTTTATTGTCTCCCAGGACAGCGCACTAGCAGGTCTGCACAGCAATCGGCCCGGCTCAACACAACTGCTCAGATAACGGTAAGCAGCGCGTTACATGTCACTGAAGTTGCTATGAAAGGACGAGTCTCGCAACCCCTGTATTGATAGCGTAGACGCCCCGATCCCCCTTCCAACTCTCTCTCTGTTGAGATGTCCCTTGTTGCTCATCTCTTTGCCAAGTCCAGGCACCTGCAGCTTATCCCTTGCCAACTGAGGCTTCCTCCTGCCAAGTCTGGGCATGTAGAGTTCACTCTCTGCTGATTTTGGGCTTCTCCAGCTCAATCCCTACTGCATTTGGGTATCTCCAGCTGACCCCCTGTGGAGTACAGCTTCCCCTCTTGTTATCTCTGCTTTACTAATGAGTTCTAATTTTTCAGTTCTCAGCTACTGTTTCTTACTGTTTCTTATGCCGTTTTTGCTTGCTGTGTCTTTTATCAGGTCATCCAGCAGTCAGTGGAGCCTGCACCTCCCAAGGTGCTTTGTGCTGCCTTTGCTTAACTAGAACTTGGCATAACTATGGCTTAATATAACTGAAACTTGAAATGCAATGCAGGATTGAAAGTGGGACTCTGCCATTTCCTAGCTTCTGTCTCTCCAGACCCGCTCCTATCACCAGCATCCAGCTACAGGAAACTCCCAAGGGAAGGCCTCTCCAGGTGAAGATGAAGGGGTGTCGTTGGTTCCCAGACCACCTCTGGGGGTCAACGGGGGAATACGACGGTGAGGACAGCCTCTCTTCTCCCCGGCACATCCTGGAGTGGAGCTGGAGGGAAAGATTAGTTAAACCCCAAATCTTGGTCAAAACTGTACACACTCAATCTGCCAGGCACTCATGCTGTATGCAGAAAGGAGGCATCCTTGCTTCATCTGTGTAACTTGAAATGTGGCTGGGCATGAATAAATCATCAGTAAATGGTATTGAGTGTTTCCAAAGCCATGGATGCTCCAGGTTTGTTACACTGGCAGGTAAGTGCAGTACAAAATAAAATGCTGATCTGCTCTTACTGAATCTCTGCAGTTGTTCAAATGCCCCTGGTTCCTATTATTTTATTTTGTTTCATAGTAGGGTGTGTGTATATATATATATAATATCTGACATATGAAAATTTAATAATGAGTTTGAAAGGAAAGGCAACAATGGGTTTTTTATTATTATTTTTCCAGCTCCTTTTTTTAGCAGACCCTCCAACATCAAAGTGGTCACATCCTGCAAGAAGCTGTTGGGTTGTGTCTGAGCTCAGAAGACGTAACTCGTGCTGTGGTAAAAGTGGTGTGAACTGCAGTAGTCAGTAATATATGAACTGTAATGTATTGGCTTAGTCCATATGTATCGACAACCCTTTCAGAGCTTTATACCTTTCTTACTGAAATGCTCTATTTGTCTATCTCTATACTAGTAAATACAGCAAAGGTCACCAACTAAACTTGATCAAAGGGGCCAACAAGTCAATATAAATCCAGACAAATCCATTAAGAGAAATCCCAATGCCACTGAAGCTATGTCAGAGCTCCCATTGACTTCAACACAGCCAGGATGTCATCAAATGACTTTAAGGATTCAGTGGCATAAATAGAAGAGAAGTGGGCCCTTGCAGGGGACCTCTGGCTTGCAGGCATGGAAGATGCTTGCACGCACACCAGGAGCAGCAAATACTGGTGTGTGCATCTAGTCAGGATGGAAGTGAAGCTGGAGACGTGCAAGACCAGGATGCAGCGTGTGCACACATTTTGAACATGAGAGCAACCCCTTGGCTGTTGGTCTCTCCATACCTCCTCTTCCTAGAGCTGCAAGCTGCAGCTCAGAGAGCCACTTTGTCACTGCTGAGGACATCTTGGTAAGGGCAGATTGCTGCATGAGCAAACACTGAAGGTGACTGGAGAAAGCAAATTGTTCAGAGCATGTGCTGGGCAGGGGCTGGCATGCACAGGGGGTAAACAGGGTGACTGGGCTTACTCCTGCAGTGCGTCCACTCATCACCTTCTTGCAATTAGTGTCTTTGCTTGATGGGTCTTTGGCACAGCCCTGGGGAGCACAGCCTTTCTGCATTACTTGGGGTGTTCAAGAAGAGGGTGGTCAGCCACTGGTCAGGGATGGTCTAGGCGTAGCGATGCCTGTGTTTCACCACGGGGATTTCTCATGCTTCTGGGCTTTGCTGGTTGCTGCAGGAGGAGAGGATTTATTTTCCCTTCCTGCTGCTTCATGGGTCAGGGTTTTTGTAAGCCTTCCTCAGAGGCATTGAGTGTTAGCTGCAGGGGCTGGCAGGGGTTGGGTTGCCCTCCTTTATAGCAGGGGGAGTATCCCTCTTCCTGGGATCTCTTGAGCGTACACTAACAAACTTTGCAGCAGCAGGACATTGGCTGTTGTGGTCCTCCTGCCTTAGCTGTGGCAGGTCTGGGTGTGATGGCTGGTGCTGTGTCAGGATTGACTGCTTTTTGCTAAGAGTCTGGACAATGGATGTGCATAGGATGGTTTGGACAGGGCTGTCCTGATACAAAAAAAGGTTGAGAACCACTGGTGTAGAGGTCTCTTCCATCCCTACTTGCCAATGGCTCTATACAATACGCGAGTTGTGTTCCCATGAATAAGAAAAAGACACATTTCCAATCCTCATTAATGGGTGTGAGTGTGTGGGGGGGGGTAGCTTCTTGAAGATCCAGCCCAGCTCCTGCCTGTCACAGTAGCAATTACTGAGTACTGAGCACTTTTTGCAAATTGGGGCCTTGTTTTGGCACCAACACCCTCCAAGAGCCTCATGAGATTTCTCTTTTGGTCCACTCCTCCAATTTGTCTAAGTCACTCTGAATCCTAGCCCTGACCTCCAGCGTATCTACTACTCCTCCCAGCTTGGTGTCATCTGCAAACTTGCTGAGGGTGCATCCACCCCATCTTTCAGGTTGTTCATGAAGCTATTGGGTTCTGTCTTCAACATGTCCTTGTACTATTTCATTTAACCACCACAAGATCTCAGACCATTGCTAAAGTGGGACTAAGCTAACAAACCTTGCTCTACTTATCACTTTGCACCTCCTGCCAGCAAAGCTGCTTAGGGATGCTTTATTTGTATTTATCCCTGTTCACTCTTGAGGTCTTACTGTCCTTTCCATGGAAATAGCTTAATATTTGTTCCTGTGGAAGAGTTGGTACCTGGGATACTTTTAGGTACTTGGTAAGGTGCAATCCACTTGCAGCTAATGGAGGAGGTGTTGGAGGAGGGTGTTGCTGATGAATCATGCAGGACGGCCTGTGCTTCTTAACTGCACAATCCCTGTCTGTCAAGCAGTCGTGCTGATTGCACAAACTGCAGTAATTATTACTGGGCAGTGCAACATCTAAATGGGGTGTTGCATTGTGGTCATCTCTTACCCCGGTGCCTCCATGGCCACATAACAAGTCAAAATCTCCACTCTGCTTTTATACAGTGCATGTCAGAAGCAGCATAGTGCCCTGAATTGTACCCATTACACTCACTAAAAAGTAAAAAATTATTTTCATTCATTTCTAACTGTAAATATTGGCCTTTATAGCCAGGCTGGGATGGGTCAGATCAGAAATGCCTCCTGAAGACACACATTGGAGACTGGTCAGGAATGGGCTGCATCTGTACAGCGGAGGCAACAGCTGGACCTAACCAGGGGAGCCTGATATATGGCTGGGAAAGAATGAGAGCGCCCGGGACCATGAAGCTGTGCCAGCCCCATCTCTCAGTGCCAGGTAGGATAACAGCAGCATAACAAACAACTTAACATTATGGAGCACCACCATTTAGGGAGCAGACTTTACATACCAAATCTCACTGAAGTAGGAGAACAGGCCTGGCATGAGACTCGTATTCTGACTAGTTAGGGGGTGCGTGATCAGGGACTGCACCTCTGTGAGTAACAGCGTGCTTGCGAATGATTGGACTCGCTGTACCCAGGTATGCAGAAAAGATGGAGAATTGTGGAAGACTTCGGAGGTGCAGATGCTTTTACTGGTTCCCTCTGTCAGCCAGCCTGATCACAAAGCTGGCAGCAAATACATCTAATCTGGCTGTATTCCCTGTGTCTGTCTACCTGAACAAGTCTGCAGTGGGATCTGAGAGCCCTTTTGGAGCTACAGTAGTAATGCTAGTGTAGGGTCTTTTTTCAAAGCAATATTTAGCCCTCTTCCCTTGCATCTCCTGGAGGTCATCTTGGGGAAGGAGTGGATGCACAAAATCATAGAATCACAGAAAATGAGGGTTGAAGGGACCTTGGGAGGTCACATTTAACACAACTTCCTGGTCAAACCATCCACAGCTACATCATCCCAGCCAGGGCTTCGTCCACTTGGGTCTTAAGCACCTCCAAGGACGGAGACTGCACCACCTCTCTGGGGAGCCTGTTCTAGTGCTTTACTATCCTCCCCATGAGAAATTTTCCCCTGATATCCAACCTCAACTTCCCTTGCTGCAGCATGAGCCCATTGCTCCTTGTCCTGCCATCTGCCCCCACTGAGAACAGCCCAGCTCCATCCTCTTTGCAGCCCCCCTGCAGGGAGGTGAAGGCTGCTATTCAATCCCCCTCGGTCTTCTCTTCTCCAGACTCAGTCAGCCCATTTCCCTCAGCCTCCTCTCACCAGTCACGTCCTTCAGTGCCTGAATCATTTTTCTTGCCCTCCACTGGACTCTCTCTAATTTGTCCACATCTTAAAGGATCTTTCTTCTATTGGAGAAAAACTTAGCAGGGGCTGACAGATCAACCATCCCTCAGCAGCTGCCAGCACAGCCGGGGCATGGCAGTCATGGAAGCTGCAGGGAAGAGTGTTAGCTGTGCCTGTTCCCTCCTGCAAGGTGTGCAGTCAGTGGAAATACATAGGGTCACAAAGGTTCCCAGTGACTTCCTCTGGTTCAGACCCTGGCCGACACAGACTGCATGGGAAGTGAAGTAATTGCTCTGTGTTTCCATTTGCTGCCATGAGAAAGGGTCTTGTCAGACACCCTGCACACTTTGATACTGTGCCATTAGTGAAAATTCACACGTGGCAGGCACGCCAGAAGGGATCAAAGACTATACAAGCATTTGCAGAACTCAGCTGATAGCGTCATCCTCATACTCTACCTGTCACGGCCCAAGCAGTTCTGCAGTGTGGTCACAAAAAAGGCCTATTGGTATACAAAACCAATGTGGGGGAGATGTGAAATATCATTTGTAGCAGGTGGCTGCCTGACATTATTTATCACAATGAGATTTCGAAAGGGCTCTTGGGGACCCACAGTACTCAGGTCCTTACATCCTGGTACTAATTCCAACCATTATTAAGACACATTTAAAACTCTTATTAAATGCAATCAAGTCTGATTTAGAGAGACTGGGAAGGTAAACATAATTAAAAATAATGCACTGCCTGGAATATAAATCCTGTCCCATCCAGCACTAATACGTCCTGTTTCGAGAGGAAGAAGTTCCCCTGTCATTTTTATGTGACTTGTTGAAAACAGCTTGTTTGATGCTGCTTCTGAAAGGGGGATTTTGAACCCCACCTTTGATTTTCTAGGTTGACAGCTTTTTCCCATGGAAAATGTATTCCCATGGAGGATTAATAAAGCAAGGTTTAGTACAAATATTGTATAATAATAGTGACCAGCTTAAGAGAGCAGCCAGAGAGAGTGCTGATAAACTTCCTTGTTGCCGAGGTTATATCGACAGCATCTGGGAGGACCCAGCAGATGCATGCACATGCCCTGTGCTCCTGCCTGGCACCAAGTGAGCTCCCCTGAAACATCTGGACCAGGACCTGGAGGTAGGGATGCTCACGCACACGGTGTATTTCCTGGGCTAGGTTGGGCCTCTGGCCCTACTCTGAGCACAGGGGTTTGAAGAAGCTAAACAGCATCTGAAGCAGCCCGGTGAGGCACACGGACGCAAACCTCCCTCCTGTCAGCCTGGGTATGCAGAGGATGCACGGGGCTTCAGCAATCAATCAGCTGCTGCTTGTATCCACAAGCGACAGCCCTTTGCTCTTCCCATGCTCAGTAAGCAGGTGCTGGAGAGCATTTGTGGGAAGCTAACTCTGAATGCATAGATATTTGCACCAAAAAATCATCCTAAATATCATCCTGACCTTATCAAGGAGCAAAAATGGAGCATGTGTACTGCATTATGCAATCAAAGCCAAATGGCCCAGCTCAGACTTTGAATTTCACTTCTTAAGATGTTTAAAAGATGAACTGCGGTATTATCTACAGGGCAGAGTGAACAGCCAATTTGAGAATAGAAACAGGGGGAAAAAAAATAATACATTATTCTTTATGCAAATAAAGTTATACATTTTTTGTCCAACACTGATCTTTAATGATATACACGTTAAACATAAGAAAGCAGAAATCACCTAGCCAAGCTGCTTTTCATGAGAGCGGCGGAGGGGCTCCAAAGCACTTTCAGATCACACCGAGTCCTCGGTGTTGCTTGTCCTTTCAGTGTGCAAATCTTGCTACCTGAAAAAGTCTCCAGGTCAATATTCACATTGGCAATGAGTGACTCTCCCAGAAGGCGTGCTCTCTGGTCACTGCTCTGCCCTTTAGCGAGCTGAAGAGAGAACCCGATAACGTTGCCGAGTGAAGGTTTATCAACCCCAATGAAAAGTAAGAAGAGCTGACAGGTCTTTGACCACCAGGCTCTTTCAAGTGAGGACCTGAATAATAAGTTGTACAATTAGGTTGCTCCTTAGTAATGCGTGCTGTGTTAGTGTTTTAGTTTTCCTGGTTATAAAATAGGCAACAGTTGGCAGATGGCAGTGAAGGCAAACAAATCTACTTCCACTGGAAAGCAAGTTAATTCCATGGCTCTTTTTTTCTTATGTTATGTTCTTAAAAGCTGTTAGATACAGAGTGCTAATCTCTCCTTAATCCATCATAATGCTGTTGGTTGAAAGTCCTATTTTCAGTGCTAATTGTATTTCAGGAATGGGACCTAGACACTTCCAGGCAGCATCATTTTCAAAGGGCCACAGCAAGTCCAGGGTTAATTTTGCAAAGCTAGCTTGCTGTCCCCTGTTGCTATTACCCTTTTATTACTATTAGCATTTCTCTCGTGTAATAAATGTGTGTGCGTGCAGCCAAGAGCAAAAAGGACACTTCATGACTGATAGTGTTTGAGATGTTTTGTGCTATTCATCGGTCCACACTACAAACACCAAGTGCTGCATGAAATGTTATTCAGTTTGGTGTCTGACATGCTCTCTGTGATGCCACAACAGGAGATCTTCAGTTTGCCTCCTATGATCAAATTCAAAGGAAATTTGTGCCATGTGTAGACAAGACATCATTCCCTCTTAATTTATAAGACCTCAGCCTCGTAAGAGGCAGATTTGACTAATTTTGTACAGTAAAGCTGACTCAGGTCAGTAACTTCAATGGCCCCTATTGGGAAAAGGGAAAAATAAACTAAGAGGGATGGTTTGGGGGAGGAGAAATACAGATGGAGTTGATCTGATATGAGAACTTAAACCTAGACTCATGATTTTTCTTAATAACAGGGCAAAGGTGGCAAACTCGGTGATACAATGCTCTATTATTATGGTTATTGGCTACCATAGGCAGTGTAATGCCAGTTGAGATATTGCAGATCTAACCATTTATGTAGTCATGATCATAGGACTAAAGAAGATTTATTTATCCATTATCCAAAGATTGATTTATTAACCATGTATTTATTCAGCTGCCTCTTCAGTTACCCAGTGACATGAGCATCCTTATTAGAAACTGGCCAGCTGTGTTATAAATAAGCCCACTTTTCTTCTCAAAATGCATTATTTTCTCATTTCTTCTCCTTTATTACAGCCTTATTGCCTGGTCTTAGCAAAGCGACTTCAATCAGAAATAAAAGAGCCCCTTCAAATTTCTGCTATACTGCTGCTAGCAATATAACAACACAACTTCCAAGAGGTCCCTCTCTTTTCCATAATTCAAACATCCCAACAGTGTTTGACTTACACTGACTGCCTGCTCAGTTATATTTGCATATCCATTCATATTATAACCATTGTAATGTCAGTAATTTATTGAACAAAGTTTTAAAAAATGAATCATACGTATACACCTGTATAATTTTTGACAGCTCTATGATTGAATGCTTGGTTGCTTCTCACATTTTGCTAAGGGAGATGATGTGACTTTTAATGAAGTGGTGATGCTCAGTGCCCTGATGCTATTCCTCAGTCTTGCACCTTTTCTCTACGTCACGTGTGCAATCCTGCATAGCCAAGCTCAGTTGAAACAAGTTGGACAGTAATGTAATTATTGTTCGTGCTTCATGTTCTGTTTTCCGCGTCCTCTGGCTCAGACCACCAGGTGCCAATCTTGACAAAAGTGGCATTTCGAGTGCACCTGCTTTTGTGATCCCACATTGCTCTGCATGCATCAGGTAACTCTGGGGGTGGGGGGGAAGTGACAGCTGTCATCTCGGCAGACATCAGACGTTAAAACCGGGACCTCCGGAGCTGAACGCATGAGTCTCCACAGCTGTAGCTCAAGAAACAGGCTTTGTAGCTGGAGGTTATAACAGAGCAGCATCTACAGTTGCTGTGTTACAACCTCAGAGGACCAGTCTGGGAAGAGGAAATACAACACGCTGACGAGCAGGTTGCATGTATGGGGCACGTGTGGTTGTGTTCAATATGCCTCCTTCCTGCTCAGCCCTTCAGGTTGGGTATCAGCACGTGGAGCTGCATTAACACCATGGCTCTGTTTCCTGCGCGGCCAGTCTGTCTCCCTGCTTTGCTTTGTCTCCAGCCTAGCAAGGCAGAGCAAGACCCCGACAGTTTAACTTTGCTCGAACAGCGGGAAGGTAGGCCCTGCAGCTACAGCAGTCGTTTTCTGATGATGATGTAACAGCACACTGACAACGATTTAGACGGCAGAGTGATTTGCCACATGGTTTGGGCTGACTTTGATGTAGTTTCAAGGTCAGGATCAAAGGGGGCTGAAGTCATGTGGCTGTGCTTTAAAAATAGACATTTGACTGGGAATGCAGCAGCATTAAAACACAGGCCACGGGCTGGTATTTAGGGCTACCAGTAGAAAAATAACCTGAGAACTGGAGCACACGTGTGTTACAGCCCCTCGGCTACAGAGCTACACGGGCGACCTCCAGCCAGGGGCTCTATGGGGCTGCTCCCTGGGCTACCCTCACCCCCAGAAGAGCCTGGTACTTGGCTTGCACCCTCCCCTGTGCAGGAAGAGAATAGGCTGTCAATAGGCACAGCCCAAATAGGCTGCACATGAGTGTTTTGAATCCGAAGGTGCAAAGAAGTAGGGCCAGGGAGAGCCTCTTAGACTGCAGTACCCAACTCCCTGGCTTTTGAGTTACTGCATGAGCCTCCTCCTGGACCAGAGCCTACAGATACATTCATTCTTGCAAGAGAAAGTCCCTTGCAAGGGAGATCTTCTGAATGGGGTGAGTTTCCTCTATGAGAATTTGAATGAGTAATTGTGTGCTTAGTTTCTACCCAGAAAATGGTGATTATCCTAGCAGAAAAGTAATAACTCTACCTGGCCACAAAAGGGAAAGGGAGCATCCAAGTGCCGTGGCGGACAAAGCAAGTCATTTAGTGGTACGTGATGAAACGATGTGCACATTCCTCAGGTTATCTAATAGCATTTTAAAAATGCAGGTGACAACGCTGCTGTTACTGCTCAGCTGGGATCCTGGTGTTCTCCGATTGAAAAACATCCCAGATCTTCAGATATGAAAAACAAGCCCCAAATCCACATTTTCCCGTGATTAAAATAAAACACCACTAATATATAGATGTATATATGGTGTTTCATTTTCATCATGGAATAACGTGAATTTTGGGTTACCTTTTTTAGACTGAAAATTGGGGATTTTCAAATTTAATGCTGCATTACAAGCAATTTAAGCCTCCTTAAAACAGTTTGTCTTTCTTCCTCTGCTCCTCTAAGTCCAAAAAAGAAGCCATTGGCATAGGAGAAAAGAAACTTCAGAAGAAGAGCTAGAGGCCTGGGGACTCTCTGTTTAGGAATATTTTGAAAACTGTTTTTTTTTTCCATCAGAAAATGATGATTTACTAAATCTGAAAAGCTGTGTGGTAATGTTCTGGTGTCTGTTTTCACAGAACTTTTGCTGGGAAAGTTAACTGGGGAATGTGATATCCACCCCAAAATGAGGCAGCAGTGCAGTGATTACAGCACTAAAATACATAAGACAGGAGGTGAATTTGCTGCTTCGCCCAACAAGGAGCTGGGACTTGAAACTAGTCTTCGATGCTCCAGATGGGTGTCCTAGCTCCCAGGTGAGGGAGTAAGTCTGTCTTGTCAAACAAATTTTGAACTATTTATACAAAATGAAACAACCGCGAGCAAACTATGCGTTGCATTCAGTATTCGTAGGTCCTTTCTCTCTTTCCCCCTCACTTCTTTTTTCCCCACTGGTCAGCACAACCACCCTCTTCCCCCCCCAGAATAGTCTCATTTTTCTTCTGCTTTTGAAGAAGACCACATTTTAAAACCACAGAGTTCCTTATAAAACGAAGGTGTTTCTAATCAGCCTTATATAGGAGCTATGGAGACATGGGCTCCTCTTATTTCTTAATTTAGATTTATACTCCTTTTACAAAGAACCCTTTTTTTTCCAGCAGAATGTGTGTGCGTCTTTCAGAGCGACTCATCTCGAGAAGTATCCAGGTGTTTGAGTCTCAGATCATCTGTTGCCAGGGCTCATCGGAAGCTACTTTGCATACATTTTGTGATAAAGACTGATTGCCGCCCGACTTCGATGTAGTGTCATCTGATCAACTGACTTCCCTGCGACAAGCAAACATCTGTGAGGAACAAAGAGCAGCAAATTATGGACATGTGTTCCCATCTCCTCAAAGTTCATCACCACAGGCCCCGCGGCACGTCTGGTTCACGCATCTGACCAGAAGGGATTGCTGAAACAGAAAGCTCCTTTGTTGCATGAATCAGTGCAATGCTGCCCTTACAAAGCTTGCTGCCTTTTGCATGGATTACATATATAGCTTTATGTGTATGACTTCAGGGGCATAAATATGCTATATGCCAAATATTGGTGAATTTACATAATACTGCAAATAAGTGAATCCTGATCGTTTATTTGTAGAATGAAAATGAGAAGGCTGGTTATTTTTTAGTTAAAAATGTAAAGAAAAATACAATGGCAGACAAAGTAATTTGGGTAGATGTGATATACCCGAAGAAGCTTGTCTGCCTATGTCCTTAGACCAGCATGGCTACAACCAACAACCCCAAAGAAAATACAATTATAATTTTATTTAAAAAATGGCTACACCAACAACAACAAAAAGCTTGATAAAAGGAGGTTTATGAACTCTTATTAGCTTGCATCTAAATAGCTAAAATCTCAGCCTGTGTATCATGGCTAAGCACCATGGACTTACATGAACTTACACCAGTACAATTTAATGCTGTGTAGTGTTCCTATAAGGTGCTTGCTTTGCAACGTCTTGAGCATTGCCATAGTCCACTGCTTTGTGCATGTGATGCTGACTCGCCACAAGAACATAAAATTGCGCTTTAAATGTTATACCCCGTGCTGTTTCCTTATGTTTGCAGTTTGTGAGTCTATCTTTACTCTTACTTTGACGTGATTCCCAGGGACTAGTTTCCAAAACTCCCTGAAGATTTCAGTCATGCCTTCCTGTTGAGAAGTGTGTCTCCTGCCCCCTTGAAGAGGTGCACTCGGGGTGGATCCAGGGGTTGCACTTGCATCCTCCTTTCATTCCTGCTCCACGTAAAGTTTAAAATCATCTGCCTGGCACTGGCAGCAGCATTTCCAGTCAGGCAGTGCTTCAGGAGCCTCTTGACTTCATGGCTCATTATCAATTACCTGATCCCTGCTAATTTCTTCATTTCACAGATGCTAATGACCTTCTCTTCTTTTTTGAATGGTCTTGATCTTCCACCAGTTGATCTGTCCTTTTTTTTCTACAGTTCTGCTGTCTGTAGCTGCTTCTAGCAATGAAGCTCCCAATTCACAGTCCTGCAGTTTGTTTTTAACTCATCCCCATGACGTTATTTTGCTTCCAACTTAAATTTAAAAATCCAGGCCTAGACCTTTGGCGTATTAGTAAAGTTTCTAATTTATTTTTAACTGGAGAAAAATATGCATTGTTTTATATGTGATGATACACCTCACTGTCTGCACCTCCCTTTTCAAAGTCCTAGATCTGCCCAGGGGTGCAGTAACTGGTTTCAGAGCAATGGGGTGGAGTGGGTCCCTGCCTCTGCCAGTGGCGAGATCCACTCCAGTGAGCTCCTCTCAGGGATGAGGAGTTTGGCAGATGCTGAGCAACTTGAGAATAGGGCCATGCTTCAGTAGAGGAAGCTCGTTAGCCTCCCAGCTCAGTTGGCTGTGTAAAGGAGTCACCTCAGCCCCCCAGGAGAGCCCGTAGAGGTTGCCTGGACTGACCATCACTGCCTTCCTTTGCCTTGCCCAGTCTCCAATCCTCCCTTTGCAGACTTTGGCTCAGGCAGCAAATCTGCTTCTGCATGACATTCAGTGGATGCGTTATGGCTGAGAGGAACTGGTTTGGTGACTACAAGGTTTCTTGCAGTCTGAGGAATGGTTTAAGATGTAGCCCATGCCTCCTGTCCCCTTCTAAACAAGTTGGAGAATCCAGTGCCTCACAGCCAGGTTTTGCCCCGTGGAAGCTCCTCAGCCAGTTTCCAAGTATAAACACAACCTTTGCTCAGACAAACCAACCAACCAGCAAATCACAACTGATAGCCCTTCTGATGGCAGTAAGAGAGGCTCTTCTGCTCTGGCTTCTCCTTGGCATTGAGTGGATCTGGGTTGCAGCCTGCCTGCCTGCCTGCCTGCCTGCCTGCCTGCCTGCCTGCCTGCCTGCCTGCCTGCCTGCCTGCCTGCCTGCCTGCTACTTCTTCCCCCTAGCTACATCTCCTTGCTCTCTTCTCTGGATTTTTAATGACTAGTGAGTACTTCCTAAGTAGTTAATTGCCTGCAGCTGGGCTTCTACAACAGGGCTGTCTGCTCCTGCATAAAGGGCCAACATGCCTGTTATATC
>NW_017729025.1:933041-936438 GCF_001723915.1 Gavialis gangeticus | reverse complement strand
TGCCTGCCTGCCTGCCTGCCTGCCTGCTACTTCTTCCCCCTAGCTACATCTCCTTGCTCTCTTCTCTGGATTTTTAATGACTAGTGAGTACTTCCTAAGTAGTTAATTGCCTGCAGCTGGGCTTCTACAACAGGGCTGTCTGCTCCTGCATAAAGGGCCAACATGCCTGTTATATCTCCTGTCTGTCCACGTAAGGCCCCCCTCTTCCTCATGGCTCCTGCATTCAGGCTTTGCCTTTACAAAGCTGTAAACAATGAGTTGAGTTTCAATCAATGCTTTATCCCTGCATACTGGATCCATGCCCTCTTTCTTGTTTGCTGAGCTGTTAGTTCTTGTTCATTGAGAAGCCTAACAGTATCCACTGTCGCTAAAAGAGCATCCTGCCAGTTGCTGATGTTCCTGGGTGAGTTGCTAAATGTCTCTCTCCTTTCTGGACAACTAGATTTTACCATAATACTATGATTTGTCCTCTCTGCTGCAACTTTAATCTGGGAAGAAAAGGGGTTTTTATGCCAGATATTCTAACTCAGTTTAAGCAGCATACCATGACAAATATTTATTATGAAATCTGGCTGTGCTTTCAGCAATCAGGGCTTTGGTTTCTTCTGAATTTCAAGAATATTTGTCTATCACAATCCATTCTTCAAGAACCCAAGCTATTTCTTTCTGTCAGTTTTCATTTCTGTTCTCCTCTTTTAATTATCATATCTTTGTATAACAAATGTAGGAAGAACAAAAGGAGATTCAAAACCAAAAGAAAAGGCTTGACTTAGTTTCGGGGTCTCTATTCTTATTCTATATGCCAGGACCATGTATCCTATGGAGTGATCATTACCCCTGTCTTTACCTGCTTTTAAGTATATTCTTCTTGCTTCCCTAAACTTTTGCCACACATTTGATCAGTGAAGTACTAAAAATATGAGAAACAGGTACACATATATTTGAATTTGTCTGTGTGAGGGGTTGTTTGGGTTTTTTTCTTCTTTTCTTGTCTTTCTAATTCAAGATGCAGCACTTAGATCTTGTTGCTAAGCCGTGCCTTTTTTTCAAAGAGGCCAAAACATAACCAACAGTATACAATTAAAAGTATACCTTTCTCCTCCCCTGTGTGTGACCAGGCAAGCATCATTTTTTTTTGCTTTATACTAGTGCACTGCTAACAGTAAATTTACACATCACCCCATATTTTCTATTCTAAAAAAGGTGATTCAATACAACTGAATGTTATCATGCTGATTTTTCCAACATTGTTACATAGAAAAAGACAGGGACAAGTTCTGACCATATTCAAACTGCTTGTTTTGATATTTTTGGAAGGATATGTTTTATTCCTTTTTTTTTTAATGATCCTTCTTCCATTTTTTAAAATGTTGTATTGCCTTTATAATCCAATACAAATTTAAAAAAAAAATGAACAAAGCAACAGTACTGCAGAAAATGATGCATCTCCTCTATAAGATTTAAACATGACATGCCTGCTATTCTCACTTCATTTCTCCACCCTGGATGCCATGTGTGATGCCACATCCTACACTTTCCCCTTTCTCCAGTTCAGGAGCACACTCTTCCTTCCCCCAGTCTCACAGGTCAGTCCCTCTGTCTGAGCCCCCTAACTTCCAGTGGTCAGCTGGATCTGGCACATGGACCATATGTTTGATACTCGTGCCCTACACCATAGGATTAGCAGCATGGCACCATCACTGTATTAAATGTGCAATAATCTGGAAAATAAATAAGAAGATAATCCCTTGATATGGTGATCTAGAGTTGGCCGACAAGGACAGGCTAGGCTCTCGAATCATTTACATCCATGCAAGAGCACAAGCCAGAAAGTGGCTTCTGGTTTACTCCAGTTTAACTGATCAGAGGTTGAGACATAATTTTTTATTTAGATTTTAGAAAGGAAAAGAAGCCACGCCGAAATTAAAAAAAAACAAACAGTTCATTCATTTGGGATTGTGCTCACTCAGGACACCTTATAAATTGCATGAATCAACTTGTTTTCATGGGGTCCCAGAATAGCACTTGTAGCAATTAAACTTGGATTGAACGTGACTTCTCCCTTTTGCCTCTGGCAAGTTACACCGTAGATGCCAAACAGAATTTTGCAATAATGAATGATTACCTTGTGCAGGAGGAAATGAGACCTTCTTGGGTTTTGCTACGTGCATGCAGGTTTGGAGAAAGAAACAGCTTAGTTTCCCTAATTATACCAGATTAATACAGCACCGAGAGGCACATGCCAATTAGCTTTATTCAATGCCAGCTATCAATTAGCAGTGCAAGGGCTGGTATGGCAGATATGCTTCTACCCAGGGAAAGGTCAGTCACTGGCTGCTATCTGCTGCCACACGGCAGGGCAGCATGCCAGGGGCTTCCATTTATTTACAGTTTCACTGCTGACAGACGCCAGTCCTGCCTACCTACTGCTGCAGTGCTGAGAGCAATGGCAAGGCCTGCTCCGCTCTGTGCCCTGTGCCTGACTGCCCTGCCAGGTGCCAGCAGCTGTGGTCGGAGACTGGGCGAGAGGAGACTGAAGAAACCACTGTTACTTGCAAACAGTTTTGGGGTTGCCTTTGAGAAAATAAAAAAAAAAGTGCGTTTTTTAGGTGCTCATGAAGTGTAACATATTGTGGCATTAATTCTGAACCCAAGAATCCCATTAGTGGGCTAATTAGCTTCTGTGTATAATCCAAGAGAATGAATTATGCTCTTGCAATCATGCTCATTTGATTTCACAATGAGAAACCATTTTGGAAATACAATTACATGTTAATGACTTAAGGTTATAAACACATACAGTGAAAAATTTCAAGTATTGGGGATTTCATCTTCCTTTTGTAGGTGCATCCTTCCTGAAGAACACACATGCATCTCTGGTGTGACACTACGTATGTGAATTATCAGTCCATCTTTTTGGAAGAGGATGCTGAAGATCATAATACTGGTCAGCAATAATTGCATGGGCACATGTGCCTGTAAATTCTTTTAACTTGACTTCTTCACATACTTCTAGCATGTGCTTTGCACGATACATAATGGCATATGTGTACATAAAACATGCTGAAGGGGGATAAAGACATTTCAGCAGCAATTTGAACTAAACACATTGCTCATGTAATGTGTAAACCACATAATCTGGTTAACCCAAAGAAAGCCAATAATAAAAATATTAGACTTAATATTCATTGATATATATTTCCTGAATCATAGGAAAAACAAAAGACAAGAAACCCCAAACAACCCTTCTCTGCAACCTATTCAGGAAGTTTATTTTTTATTGGGATAATATATTTTTCCTCTCTTCCATAAAATAATAAAGATGACCAAAAGTATATATATATATATATAAAAATTATATTTTTATACACACACACACACACACACACACACACAC
>NW_017729025.1:927791-933030 GCF_001723915.1 Gavialis gangeticus | reverse complement strand
ACACACACACACACACACACAATATACACATATGTACACACTAGCAAATTGCCCATCGAGAATGGCAGGTGGGCAGGGACACAGGCCCATGTCCAGTCCTACCTCCCCCTGCCTTTGGGTCCGAGGCCATTCCCCCCTCCTTCCCCCTGCTGGTTTGGGTCCAGGCCCGTTCCCCACCCCCCAGGTCTGGGCCCATTCCCCGCCTCCCCTACACCAGTTCGGGTCCAGGCCTCTTATCCCCCTCCCCACCACTGGTTCGGGTCTGAGCCTGCTCCCCCAGTCCTCTGCACTATGCCTCTGAAGGAGCTGTCATGACCGGCCTGGCCAGGGCCCCAACCAGGCCGGGTCGTGAGGCAATCAGAGCCCCATGGCTCATCCAGGGGAGCAGCCCATTGCTCCCCAGTCTGTGCACAGGGAAGGGGTGGGCTGCAGTTGCGGGCTGGACTCAGCCTCTACTCCCTGCCTCACTTCCACTGCATTGAGAGCAGCACAGTGACCTGTGCCTCGCTGCCCAGCCTGCCCAGCAGTGGGACTCACATGGCACTGTGCCGTACCACTGTCAAAGCAGCAGCAGCAAGGCACAGAGCAAATGCTGAATACAGTCTGCCTTTGCCCCATGCACAGACCGAGGGGCCATGCCCCTCCTTAGCTCCCCCACACCACGGCCCTGGAGGATCTACCAGGCTCTGATTGCCCCATGACCTGGCCTGGCCAGGCCCCAGTCACCATGAAGGAGACCCCGGATAGACCATCTCATGGAGCAATCAGAGCCCAGTGACTTGATGTGGAGGAGCCAAGGGGGCATGTGCCCCCCCTCCTCTGGCTTTTTCTGCATCCAGCCCCATGCAACCCCCATACCTCCTGCCACTCCATCCTGTGCCGTCTGACAGGAAGGGGTGGGGGAGAAGCTTGCACCTTCTCTTTGCAACCCTTCACTGATGCTTTTTCATTATCGCCTCTTGGCCCTGTCTGGGGGATTCCCCAACCTACCTGTCCCCTTTCAATCAGTATCAGAGGTCAATCACATCCAATCGGCTACTTGTTCAATTTTCAAACAAGTCATTTCCTGCTTTTCCCAGGCAGCTCTTCATTCCTAGCAGAAGGTTGCCAGGAATATCTGCTAACTTAATATAGTTTTCTCCATCAAATCCCCATCAAACTGTTCTTTCCCAGGTGCTTGCCAAAAAAACTTAGTAATAGGCTGCTAATGTGCCCAGTGCATTGCTTGTCATGGTGCCTAATAGTGTCTCCTTGTTTCCTCCCCCCCGGCCTTGTCTGTCTGCATCCATCTGATGGTTCATGACTTATCATCCTATTGCAAGCCCTCTGACACAGGGATCACCTATGTGCTCTGCTCTTACATAGAGCATAGCACAACTGCATCCTGGTCCATGAACTGGGTTCCTAATAGCTACAGCAGTGCAAGCAGATGACAATAAACAGAATAAAATGAAACACCTGAAATCTGTGCCCATGCTCATGCAGTTCAGTCCAGAATGGGTTGAAACCCCACATTGTCTTGCAGACAGTGTACAGCAAGGTCATCCAAGGTGGGAGGTATGGCACCCTCAGCACAGGTGAGAATGGGATGCTCTCTGAAGCCCTAAAGCATCTACTTTATTTCCCAAGTGGGAAGATACAGGATGGGGCATTCCTGCCTCCAGTAATTGATGTGAGGGTGTAGTGGCAATGAAGTTATAAGAGCCAGCAGCTGCCACTCCAAAAGTGGCATTTATCTCTGCATTTAAAAGGAAAATAAAAAGAAGAAAAGTGTGCAGATT
This sequence comes from Gavialis gangeticus, assembly GCF_001723915.1. Taxonomy (NCBI): domain Eukaryota; kingdom Metazoa; phylum Chordata; order Crocodylia; family Gavialidae; genus Gavialis; species Gavialis gangeticus. Next base: position 931,249 of record NW_017729025.1, on the reverse strand, counting down.
TCAGTGGATGCCTCCTAACGCTGTGTGTTGAGCCTTGGTGTCCTTAGAGAAGGAGGAGGGTTGAGAACTACTCTTTGTCCTAACGGCCATTGCAGATATTTAATCATTTTGCACTGGGCAGTCCATAATTGCTCCTCAAGCCAGCACCCACTTCACCCTGTGCAATCGGGAGATTACAGGTTAAGTCAGGGAAGGGGCTGGGGCCCTAAGGGTCTGTTTGGGGTCTGGATTGTGTCTCAAGTGTCAAGGGAAGAAAGGAGAGTCAGGAAAAAGCAACAGTGACAATGTGTGGTTATGTCACGTCTATGCATGGAGGACAGGTAATCCCCCCCTTTCCTTTCCATTGAACATCAATAGTGCAGCACAAGGGGATAAGCTCTTGAACATCATACATTCATCTCCTGAAGCGAGTCCATAAAAATGCCAGGAGCCTCCTTAGGGACATCAGTGTAGTAATGAGATTCAGACCATTTCATTCATGCCCTAGGGCCTGCCTTCTTCCTGGCACATAACTGTACCTTAGAGCTTCCAGGGGAAAAAAGGGAAAAAAAATGAGAAAGAAAGGGATCCATATTGCATCTGCAGTTACTGTCAGCACTTGTCTGTCCTGTGGGACAAAAGCCAAGGAGGGGAAAGGTCAGGGACGGTCACTCCCTAGCACTGTGGTTCAGGGATAAAGAAGATTCAGGTCGCCTGAAGTTGATTCTCAGCCTGTACAGAGCTCTCCAGTATTAGTATCACAAAATCACAGAAAAGCAGGGTGTGAAGAGGCCTCAGGAGGTCACATCTAGTCCAACCTCCTGCTCAAAGTAGGACAAGCCCCAGGTTCATCATCCCAGACAAGGTATTGTGTACCTGGGTCTTCAAAACCTCCAAGGATGGAGACTGCACCACCTCTCTGGGGAGTCTGTTCCAGTGCTTCACCACCCTCCTAGTGAGAGTTTCCCTAATATCCCACCTCACCTTCCCTTGCTGCAGTTTGAGCCCATTGCTCCTTGTCCTGTCACCTGCCTCCACTGAGACCAGTCCAGCTCCATCCTCTTTGCAGCCCCCCTGCAGGGAGGTGAAGGCTGCTATTCAATCCCCCTTGGTCTTCTCTTCTGCAGACTCAATCAGCCCAGTTCCCTTGGCCTCTCCTCACCAGTCCTGTCCCCCAGCCCCACAACCATTTTCATTGCCTTCCGCTGGAGTCTCTCCAATGTGTCTACATCCTTTCTGTCGTGGGGGGCCACGACTGGACACAAGACTCCAGATGTGGTCTCACCACATATTCACTGAGCCTTCCACCCAGACCCAGGCAATATGACTGGGGGCTCAGTTGTCTTATTGGATCTTGCCTGTTCAGCTGCTCAGTTGTGGATTGTATTTAGGGCATTAATGATAGCAGCAATGTAGCGGGATTTCTAACTTACAAAGACAAACATTGATATAAATATCTGGAAGAATGAGCTATTTGGGGACTACTAGGGTGTTGTTTTTTCTCTCCTGCCCCTCTCCCTCAAGCCATTTATTCTGGAATGTTTTTATAGTGCAGCATTTCAATGCAAAGCATTTGTTGTGTATGCAGAGGTGACGTTAGTATAAAAGTTGCTTCCTTCTCTTAATGTAAAGCCACTGCTTTTAAAAGAGCTGCATTCAATGCCAGGCCTGTATTTTTCCCCACCTTGTTGATTTAATCTTGGAAACTCTGCTGAAAAAGACATGTGAGTTAAAAAGATCCAGTGATCAGGGTATAGTCACAGGAATGCGGGTGAGCTCTGGGAGCTGGGTGCAGCGATGGGACTGCTGTAATTTTGGTATTTTTAAAATTAGTTTATGCCAAACATAACAAGACAATTGAATGCTCCAGACCTGGAAACTATTCTGTTTTGGGAGTGGGGTATCTCTCACCTCCCCCAACACCTTCGAGAAAGAGAGATGAAGACACATTATGAACAGATAAATAGCAGTTTTAAAACAGTGGTCTTATTTCCTAATTTATTATGCAGAAACTGAATAAGGAGAGGGGCTGTTGTCAGAACAAGGCAAGAGGGAGAACTGAAACAAGTGACAAAGCAAAATCCCCTTTCCTTTCTTTGTGACTTAGCAATAAACAGCACTGATGCCAGCATGATGCAGAGGGGGAAATGAAATAGGTGGCAGCATGCACCATGCCAAAATCTCTCACGTTAATCACACCCACATCTCTCTCTCTCTCTGCACCACACTTAATATTTACCCCCACATAGTCTTCTGTCTCATTAACTTGCCCTTGCCTGCTGACTTCAGTACTTTGTAAATGATGTATGAAATTCAATACAACTGCCTACCCAATGGGCTTTCCTGTCCCTCCTCACCGCTAGAGCATTTAGCGCAGGACAGACTCGGGAGAAAAATCCTTCAAAACTTGGAAGTGTCCGTGGAGGGACACAATACAAGGGATACTATGCCTGCATGTTTTCAATGCTCTGAGTGCAGAGAAGAGTAAGCAGCTATAATCCTCCAGTTTAGATAGCTGGGAATCCTACAGCCAGATCCCCACCTCCCTGAGGGTTTACTTTCTTAGTGCTGTTAATGCATAAAACGGAGGAGCTTCATACCCGCCTGCACTGTAAATAAACACCACAAGAATTGGGCTGCTCTGCTTTTCATGCTCACGTTAGAAAGAGTCTCTGGAGCTTCAAGTAATTGACATTATGCATATTCTAGACAAGTCTCTATTAATTCCCATGTGGAGCCTCTGGTTTAATTAAGTCTGTAAACCATGTTAGCCTAGTAGTCACTGGGTTCGAACAGTGATCATTGACTACGTTATTTCTTATGCATTGAAGGCCACACCGAGAAAAATAAAAATAATTTAAAATAATTTATATATATATATAGTGTTTGTGTGTGTGTGTGTGTAGATATATAGAGAGATACAGAGATATAGAAATATAGATCTATAGATCTATATCTAGAAATATAGAAATATATATCTATCTATATAAATCTATAGATCTAGACCTAAATCTATATATCTATATATTTCTATATCTATATATAGATATACAGATCTATCTATCTATCTATCTATCTATTTGATTCTTTGAATTTCAAGTTAAGAGAAAAGTGTTAGTGCTCTGTCACATTGGGATAGCTTCCTGCTGCTCCCTTAAAAGGGTGCATCCATACATGCAAGCACATGTGTTCACAGCAGCTCAGATAGAAGTGGTGCAAATTTGAGCCAGGGCTTTTTGCCTCAGCGCATGTGCTCGGTCATGCACTTTGTTGTGGAGCAAATTGTGCCACTTGGGGCAAAATAACCCTGCCTGGCTCCTTCTGGATCTGCAGCCAGGGGGAGCTACAGCCCAGGGCCAACACCTGTGCTGTCGCCAGAAGTATAAAAGGATGTCTTGTCCTGGCCCCATCTTTACAAAAAGCTGCCCTGTCAAGTAGCTCAGGGCTACTCGCTCTCAGGAGCTTCTGGGGCCTGGCCA